>NC_037335.1:70544589-70847619 GCF_002263795.3 Bos taurus | reverse complement strand
GCTCCGGGACCTTGCTTCACAGGTGTATGTGCCTCCTTCCAGTAAACCACTGATGTTGCTACCAAGTCCAAGCTACTTCTGCTGGCTGCCCAAGAAGTCAATGAATCCAAGACCAGGTGTTGGGACTTTTGTTGTTGCTCAATCGCTCAGTCGTGTCTGACTCTTTGTGATCCCACGGACTGCAGCACACCAGGCTTCCCTGTCCTTCACTATCTCCTGGAGTTTGTGCAAACTCATGACCATTGAGTCATGATGCCATCTCATCCTCTGTCATCCCCTTCTCCTCCTGCCCTCAATCTTTCCCAGCATCAGAGTCTTTTCCAGTGAGTCAACTCTTCGCATTAAGTGGCAAAAGTATTAGAGTTTCAGCTTCAACATCAGTCCTTCCAATGGATATTCATGGTTGATTTCCTTTAAGACTGACTTGGTTGATCTCCTTGCAGTTCAAGGGACTCTCAAGAGACTTGGAAGGGATTTTATTCGGGAGCTGGCTGACCAAGAAGATGGCAAGATAGTGTCTCTAAATAGCCATCTTCCCAGGTCCTGGTTGCCAGGTTCTTTTATGAATAACAGATGGGAGGGGAGGGGACAAAACAAAGCAAAAAGACTATTCAGTGCTTGCAAATGTCCCCTAGGATGGCAAGCCTGAGGCAGTTCAGGTCAGTTCAGTCACTCAGTCGTGTCCTACTCTTTGAGACCCATGGACTGCAGCACACCAGGCTTCCCTGTCCATTACCAACTCCCAGAGCCTGTTCAGCTCATGTCCACTGAGTCAATGATGCCATCCAATCATCTCATCTTCTGTCCTCCCCTTCTGCTCCTGCCTTCAATCTTCCCCAGCATCAGGGTCTTTTCCAAGGAGTCAGTTCTTTGCATCAGGTGGCCAAAGTACTGTAACTTCAGCTTCAGCATCAGTCCTTCCAAAGAATGCTCAGGACTGATTTCCTTTAGGATTGACTCGTTAGATCTCCTTGCAGACCAAGGGACTCTGAAGAGTCTTCTCCAACACCACAGTTCAAAAGCATCAATTCTTCGGCACTCAGCTTTCTTTACAGTCCAAATCTCACATCCATACATGACCACTGGAGAAACCATAGCCTTGACTAGATGGACCTTTGTTGGCAAAGTAATGTCTCTGCTTTTTAATATGCTGTCTAAGTTAGTCATAACTTTTCTTCCAAGGAGCAAGTGTCTCTTAACTTCATGGCTGCAATCACAATCTGCAGTGATTTTGGAGCCCCCAAAAATAAAGTCACTGTTTCCACTGTTTCCCCATCTATTTGCCATGAAGTGATGGGACCAGATACCATGATCTTAGTTTTCTGAATGTTGAGCTTTAAGCCAACTTTTTCACTCTCCTCTTTCACTTTCATCAAGAGGCTCTTTAGTTCTTCTTCACTCTCTGCCATAAGAATAGTGTCATCTGCGTATCTGAGGTGATTGATATTTCTCCCCAAAATCTTGATTCCAGTTTGTGCTTCCTCCAGCCCAGCATTTTACATGATGTACTCTGCATATAAGTTAAATAAACAGAGTGACAATGTACAGCCTTGATGTACTCCTTTCCTGATTTGGAACCAGTCTGTTGTCCCATGTCCAGTTCTAACTGTTGCTTCCTGACCTGCACATAGATTTCTCAGGAGGCAGATCAGGTGGTCTGGTATTTCCATCTCTTGAAGAATTTTCCACAGTTTGTTGTGATCTACACAATCAAAGGCTTTGGCTTAATCATTAAAGCAGAAGTAGTTGTTTTTCTGGAAAGTGACAAATAGATTCAAGGAATTAGATCTGATAGACAGAGTGCCTGAAGAACAATGGATGGAGGTTCATGACATCGTACAGGAGGCAGTGATCAAGACCATCCCCAAGAAAAAGAAATGCAGAAAGGCAAAATGGTTGTCTGAGAAGGCCTTACAAATAGCTGAGAAAAGAAGAGAAGCTAAAGGCAAAGGAGAAAAGGAAAGATATACCCATTTGAATGCAGAGTTCCAAAGAATAGCAAGGAGAGATGAGCCTTCCTCAGTGATCAATGAAAAGAAATAGAGGAAAACAATAGAATGGGAAAAACTAGTGATCTCTTCAAGAAAATTGGAGCTATCAAGGGAATATTTCATGCAAAGATGGGTACAATAAAGGACAGAAATGGTATGGACCTAACAGAAGCAGAAGATATTAAGAAGAGGTGGCAAGAATACACAGAAGAACTATACAAAAAAGATCTTCATGACCCAGATAATCACAATGGTGTGATCACTCACCTAGAGCCAGACCTGCTGGAATGTGAAGTCAAGTGGGCCTTAGGAAGCATCACTACAAACAAAGCTAGTGAAGGTGATGGAATTCCAGTTGAGCTATTTGAAACCTTAAAAGGATAATGCTGTGAAAGTGCTGCACTCAATATGCCAGCAAATCTGGAAAACTCAGCAGTAGCCACAGAACTGGGAAAGATCAGTTTTCATTCCAATCCCAAAGAAGGCAATGCCAAAGAACGCTCAAACTACTACGCAACTGCACTCTTCTCATGTGCTAGCAAGGTAATGCTCAAAATTCTCCAAGCCAGGCTTCAGCAGTGTGTGAACCATGAACTTCCAAATGCTCAAGCTGTATTTAGAAAAGGCAGAGGAACCAGAGGTCAAATTGCAACATCCGTTGGATCATGGAAAAAGCAAGAGTTCCAGAAAAACATCTACTTCTCCCTGAGGCAGGAGAATGTGTTGGTTTCATTTCCTTACAGTTCTTCCTGAGAGGACGGCTCAGGTTATCTCCCTGAGGCAGGCCATTATGTGTGCTTACGAAAGTGGCCAGATGAGGGTTAAAGTCACAAAAGCAGATCCAGCAAGAATTCAACATTAACCCTTCCTGGTTACAATGTCTCTGTTGCTAACTCCTGGCTCTTTCTTCATTCCTTATGCTGTGCAAGCTAACCCCTGTAGGCCCTGTGAGGTGCAGCCCAACAACTGATGGAGCAGGCAGGAGACCTAGGAAACTCCTGTGAGCGCCAAAAGTCGGGAAATAGAAAGTTGCCAGTGGGACCCAAAAGTTTCTGGGAGGGGCGAGTCAAAACGGGCTGCTGAGAGATCTGGAGAACAATGGCCTTTAACAGCTCTGCTCTTGTATCAAAATGAACCTTTTGTTATTGGTGAAACTAGCCCCCTAGGAGGAACTGATATTTCTCTTCTGCCTTTGAGATGTAAGTGGTCTACCTGGGCCCTCTGGAACTTTGTTATTGTTTAGTCGATCAGTTATGTCTGACTCTGCAACCTCATGGACTGTAGCCCACCAAGATTCTCTCTCCAAGGGATTTTCCAGACAAGAATACTGGAGTGGGCTGCCATTTCCTACTCCAGGGGATCTTCCCGACCCAGGGATTGAATCCATGTCTCTTGAATCTCCTGCATTAGCAGGTGGATTCTTTACCACTAGACCACCAGGGAAGCCTGGTGGGACTTTAATCTTGTGTGATCTCTAACAGAAAAGAAGAAAAAAGAGCTTTCAGGTAAACTCTATGGCAATTCTTGCCTGGGAAATCTCATGAACAGAGCAGCCTGGCGGGCTGCAGTCCAAAGGGACACAACAAGTCTCACACGTTTGAGTGAGTGAGCACAGCACAGCTGTTTTACATTGTTGTGCAGCAGAAACTAACACGGTTGTAATGTATATATATATATCCTATGATAAACCATAATGGAAAGAATATTTTAAAAAGAATGTATATGTATGTATAACCTAATAACTTTGCTGTACAACAGGAATTAACAACATTGTAAATCAACTATGCTCCAGTAAAAATTTTTTTTTTAAATAGGAGCTTAGGGACCCCTCCCCATCCCTGGCCCTCTCCAGGAACCCCTCCTACCCTGAGTGCAGCTGCCCAGTTCACTCACCACTTCTGTTCCCAGAACTGTAAACACACACACACACACACACACACACACACACACACACACACACACACACACACAGTCCTGGCTTCTGAAAACCCAGTTTCAGAGTCAGCAGGCCCATTCTTTGGGCTGAGCCAGCAAGCTGGTTGTCATCCCTTCACTCTACCTAACGGCCCTGCCAAGGTCACCACTGATAATGTTTTTACATCCATCTATCATTTCCATCATCCTACTTGACCTCCCAAGAATACTTAACATCATTTGTGTTCCCTTCTCCTTATCTCGGAGAATGCAATGGCAACCCACTCCAGTACTCTTGCCTAGGATGGAGGAGCCTGGTGGGCCGCAGTCCATGGGGTCGCTAGGAGTCAGACACAACTGAGCGACTTCACTTTAACTTTCCACTTTCATGCATTGGAGAGGGAAATGGCAGCCCACTCCAGTGTTCTTGCCTGGAGAATCCCAGGGACGGGGGAGCCTGGTGGGCTGCTGTCTCTAGGGTCACACAGAGTCGGACACGACTGGGGTGACTTAGCAGCAGCAGCGGCAGCTCCTTACCTGCTTTCTTCACTTGGTTTCCAGTTCTCACCCTCTGACTTTTCTGCTTCTTTCTGGTTCCTCGTCTTCTTCCAATCTTTTATTCTTTAACTTTTTTATTTTGAAAATTTTCAAACTTACAGAAAATTTGAAAGATTAGTGCAATAAATAACCCCAAATCCTTCTTTTTTGCTAAGTCACTTCAGTCGTGTCCGACTCTGTGCGAACCACATAGACGGCAGCCCACCAGGCTCCCCCGTCCCTGGGACTCTCCAGGCAAGAACAACCAAATCCTTCTATTCACCAGCTATTACCATTTTGCCATATTTGTTCTCTCTCCATACATATTTTACTAAACCATTTGAAAATTCATGTATCATGACTCTTCATCCCACACACTTCAAACAAAACCATTCTACTATAATCACACCCAGGAAAATTAATATTCATTCTATCATCTAATACCCATTCAGATTCAAATATCTGAGGAAGACAAACACTATATAATACCACTTACATGTGGAATCTAAAATAGGACACAAATGAACTTATCTATGAAGCAGAAACAGACTCACGGTCATAGAGAACAGAGTTGTGGTTAAGCAGAGGAAGAGGGATGCAAGGACTGGAAGTTCGGGACTAGCAGATTCAAACTTTTATACATAGAATGGATAAACAATAAGGTCCTGTTGCATAGTACAGGGAACTGTATTTTATTTCCTAAAATGAACCACAATGGAAAAGAAAAAAATCACACAATGAGATACCACGTCACACCTGTTAGAACAGCCATCATGAAAAAGAGATAACAAATGCTGGTGAGGGGGTAGAGAAGAGGGACCCCTGCGCACTGGTGGTAGGAATGTACATTGGTGCAGCCACTATGGAAAACAAAATGGAAGATCTTCCAAAAATTACAAAAGGGAACTACCATATGATCTAGAAATTCTACTTCTGAGAATGTATCTGAAGGAAACAAAAACACCATGCTGAAGAGAGATCTGCACCCCTGTGTCCATAGCAGCATTATTCACAATAGTTAAGAAAAGGAAGTAACCTAAATGTCCATAGACAGATGAATGGATAAAGATGTGGTATGTATATACAATGGAATATTACTTGGCCATGAACAAATGGAAATCCTACCATTCGAGACAATATGGATGGACATAAAGGGTATTACATTAAATGAAATAAGTCAGAAACAAATACTGAGATCTTACCTATATGTGGGATCTAAAACAAAAACAAAAACAAAACAAACTCATAGAAAAAGATGAGATTTGTTGTTACCAGAGGTCAAGGTGGGGATTGGATGAGGGCAGTCAAAAGGTGTGCTGTGCGTGCTTAGTTGCTCAGTCATGTCTGACTTTTTGCGGCCCCATGGACTGTAGCCTGTCAGGCTCCTCTGTCCATAGGATTCTCCAGACTAGAATACTGGAGTGGGTTGCCATGCCCTCCTCCAGAGGATCTTTCCGACTCAGTGATTGAACCCAGTCTTCCACATTGCAGGCAGATGCTTTACTGTCTGAGCCACCAGGACTTCCAGTTATAAGCTATGTAGGTAGTAGGGATGTGATGTACACACTGGCAATAATTATGCCAGCAGTAAACACTGCTGTATGCTGTATTTGAAAGTTGTGAGTCCATTGTAAGCATTCTTATCACAAGGCAAAAAACATTTTTTTTCTTTCCTTTGAGGGATATCTATTTGAGATGATAGATGTTAGCTTACTATGGTAATCATTTCACAATATATGTAAGTCAAATCATTATGCTGTATACCCTAAATTTATAACTTCTCAGTAAAACTGGGGAAAAGACCTTTAAAAAACAAATTCAAATTCCTTCTTTTGTCCCTAAAATATCTTTTTTTTAAATTCATTCATTCCTTTTTTTGCTGTGCTGGGTCTTTGTTGCTGCATGCAAGCTTTCTTTAGTTACTGAGAGTGGGGATTCCTCTTGGTTGTGATGTGCAGGTTTCCCATTGTGGTGGTTTCTCCTGTTGTGGATCACGGGTTCTAAGGCGCATGGGCCTGTTAGTTGTGGCACAGGGGCTTAATTGCTCTGAGAAATGCAGGATCTTCCAGGCCAGGAATTGAACCTGTGTCCCCTGCATTGACAGGCAGATTCTAAACCACTGGACCACCAAAGAAGCCTCCAAAATGTCTTTGGTGGCTTCTTTTTTATCCAGTATCCAACCCAAGTAAGTTCTCAAAATATATTTTATGGTAAAGTCTCTTTTTTATTTTAATATAGAACAATCGAGCACATTTCTTAAAATGACATTGACTCTTTTTGCAGCATTCAGATCAGTTGGTTTGTGAATGTTTCCTGTTCTGAAACTTAGTTCCTGGGATCTTAGTTCCAAGACTGGGGATTGAACCCAGACCACAGCCACGAAAAAGCCATGTCCTAGGTACTGGATCACCAAGGAATTTCTGAAACTCTTAGCTTTTGGTCTGCATGAGAATTTGGTTTTGGCCTTTCTTTTCTTCTTCGTTTATACTCATGCTTTCGGTGATCTTATCCAGGATTATGGCTTTCTTGAATATTTAAAAAATAGATAAATAATAATAACATAGAAAGGGCTTCCCAGGTGGCACTAGTGGTAAAGAACCATCCTGCCAATTTAGGAGATGTAAGAGATGTGGCTTCGATCCCTGGGTTGGGAAGATCCCTTGGAGAAGGAGGCTGTTGATAAAAATAATGCCTCAGTTCAGTTCAGATCAGTCGCTCAGTCATGTCCGACTTTTTTTGACCCCATGGACTGCAGCATACCAGGCCTTCCTGTCCATCACCAACCCCCAGAAATTACTCAAACTCATGTCATTGAGTCGGTGATGCCATCCATCCATCTCATCCTCTGTCATCCCCTTCTCCTCCCACCTTCAATCTTTCCCAGCATCAGAGTCTTTTCAAATGAGTCAGTACTTCACATCAGGTGGCCAAAGTATTGGGGTTTCATCTTCAGCATCAGTCCTTCCAATGAATATTCAGGACTGATTTCCTTTAGGATGGGCTGGTTAGATCTCCTAACTGTCCAAGGAATTCTCGAGAGTCTTCTCCTGCACCAGAGTCAAAAGCATCAATTCTTCGGCGCTCAGCTTTCTTTATAGTCCAACTCTCACATCCATATATGACTACTGGAAAAACCATAGCTTTGACTAGATGGACCTTTGCTAGCAAAGTAATGTCTCTGCTTTTTAATATGCTCTCTACTTGGGTCATAGCTTTTCTTCCAAGAAGCAAGCATCTTTTAATTTCATGGCTGCTGTCACACTCTGCAGTGATTTTGGAGCCCCCAAAAATAGAGTCTGTCACTGTTTCCATTGTTTCCCCATCTATTTGCCATGAATTGAAAAATAACGCCTAGAGTTTTGTAAATTAGTGGCCAAATATTAGCTTTTGACGGAAGGACCCTCTTTGGAATTAGCATATAACAATCATTCCTTGGACTGGCAGTTTCATTCTCTGCGTTGATGTGGTTGGACAAATGTCTAGCCTATGTCTTATAACAAGCATAGTTTTACTACCTCCCTTCCTGTCTCTGTTTTCAGACATTCCCAGAGAGGTCAAAAGGAAATAGGAAGTAAAACACTGCAGGTTTGGATATATAACAGTCTGTCTGATGGATCAGAGTCAAAGATTTTGTATCCTTTTAAAATATAACTTCCTGTTCTCCAGTCTCTCCAAATTACTAGGGCTTGAGAAGGAAGAATGTATCACCTGCTTCTCTGTTTCCCACCCATCCTCCACTGTACCCTAGACAAGCCCAGGACTCTGTGGCTACAGAGCCACTCCAACCCTGTTCCAAGCACACAAGGCAGTTTGCAGGGATCCCCAGTCTCCAGAATCTAATGCCTGATCATCTGCAATGGAGCTGAAATAATCATAAAAGAAATAAAGTACACAGTAAATGCAGTGCACTTGAATCATCCCGAAACCATCCCACCCACTCTGGTCCCTGGAAAAATTGTCTTCCACGAAACCCGTCCCTGGGTCCAAAAAGGTTGGGGACTGCTGGCCTACAGCATCCAGGCCCTGGAGGGAATCCAACAACAGCAGAGGCCAGAAGGAGCCTTGCCAAACAGAGCTGGTCAAAGGGCTCTGGGGGAGTGAGAGCCTTCTAGGCATATTCTTCTGTGTAAAGTGGACCTTTTCAGAACACCAGACCTTCCCTAGGTTGGCTTTTAAATGAGCCATCCTGCTCTCTAATGCATCTAACTCAGCGTCAGACTGTCTGGGGAAGACATGGAAAGGGAAAACGGACTTGGTTATCAGTATAATTTATCTTGGGGGCACCAAATATCAACATGCCGTCTGTGCCTGTGTGCTCCGTCTTTATCCAGGAGGCTGTCCCTCAGCTACCACTTACATGGGGAGAGTGCCCACTGGGGAGAGGGTAATGGATCTGCTCCTGCAGCTCCCTCAGCCATGGACCCTCCCCCAGCTCAGGGGCCCACATGCCTTTCCCTGGATTCTGAGGGAAATATCCATAAGTTTCTGGGAGAGAGATCTCAGAAGAGTTTCCATTTTCTTTAGCATCCATCCAGGATTAACAAGCACGGAAATCCAGGACTACATTACAAATTAAAGTCCTTATATGCAAAGTGGGCTTCCCAGGTAGGTCAGACAGTAAAGAATCTGCCTGCAATGCAGGAGATGCAGGTTCGATCCCTGGGCCAGGAAGATCCCATGAGGAAGGAAATGCAACCCACTCCAGTATTCTTGCCTGGAGAACCCCATGGAGAGAGAAGTCTGGTGGGCTATAGTCCTTGGGGTTGCAAAGAGTCAGACCCAACTCAGTGACTAACACTTTACTTCACAATTACTGTCTTTTAGTCTAATCTTCACCCAACACACCTTAGCAGATTTCTAGTTTTCATAAAGGACGTGCTTAAATTGCCTTTTAAAATCAAACACACAAGACCCAAGGCATTTATTTGTATTATACTTTTTTTAATTAAAAGAGCAAGTTTGGAAGCCCAGGCTGGCTCTAGAGGGCAATCGAAGGCCCCTGGATGGTGAGTTCTGAAAAAAATAATTGAACAATGTGAAATTGTTAAAGGAATAAAGAAGTTTCTGATGTTTTGTTACAGTGAATTTTTTTGTAGAAATATTCCATTTAGAATGTTTGTTACTTTGGATATTCCACACACACACTCAGTTAACAGGCAGCTCTGAATTCCACCAGTGCACCCTGAGATGTTGAAACCTTTTACATTCGTGGGGAATAACAATAATAATAGTAGAATATCATTTATAGCAGTTTGCCAGTGCCTGACCTCATAAGGAAGATGCAACTTGGAACCAGACTCCAAAGTTCTGTGTGCTAGCCTGTCATTGCCCCCTCAGAAAGCCAATGGCTATAAACAAGTTACTGGAACTCTACCCCTCAACACCCCATCCCTGGGAATGAGATGCTGAGATCTGAGGTACTTATCTCAAAGGGACATCAATGAGATCATGGATGCCCAAGCTGAGCAAGTCACCAGATACTAAAAACTGCCTGGAAAGGATCTGTCTGACCCCGAAGGTCAGGCTGTCTGTGTGAAGCCCCTCTCTCTAGGGCCCTGGGGACGAGGCGATGCACTTGATCACTTCACAGGCTTTGGGGGGTATGGGTAAGGCTCAGCAAGACAGGTGACTGCCAGGTTACTAAAGAGCACCTGCAGTCAGGCAGTGTGGAGGGACCGCGCAGCAGCCGGCGCAACTCCGCGGCACATCTGCGGCTTTTCGGCTACCGGGCTTCATGGCACCGGGAGCCCACCGGGACCGCAACCGAGACTCGCCATCCTGCGGCGCAACCACGCAGCTTCCGCACGGCTCGCTCTGGGCAGAGCTGTTTATTTGACCTGAATCTCTGCAACCGCTTACCCCCTTCAGACACACACATACAGAGCCGCTGGGGCCGAGTTTATTTTTTCAGGGGTGGGGACTCACTCCCGCGGGGTGGTGGTCGGCGCTATCTGGCTGCGAGGCGGCCAGGCGCTGGAATGTTAATTGAAATGGAGCTGGAAGCCCGGCCCCAGATAAGAGGCTCAGAGTATCACCGAGGCCCGGCCCCTGCCTGTGGCTCCCGAATCCTCACCTAAGCCTCCTGGGACCGGGATGGCCCCGTAGAGTAGCCCCGGCGTGTCCCCATCCCCGCCCTCACCCCCCTCCCCGGCTCTAGGGAACAGTCATTTTTGCTCCCGAGTTGAGGCAGGCGGGCGGGAGGAGGCTCAGGGTCCCCACGCTCCACACCGGGTCGCCGGGCTTGGGGGGTTGAGGGGGGCGTCCAGCCCCAGAGGTCTGGCAGCAAGACTATATCTGTGTCCGACACCAAAAGGGGATTGTGGAGAGATGACGAAGAGAAGTTGAAAAGCTACTTGTTTTTTAAACAATTGATAAATCTCTTCCTCCATTCCACTTTTCACTCCACTCATATTCCTCTCCTAACCCTGCGATTTTTGCACACATTTTTCAGAGGTTCACAGAGAGTGCCTTTGAAAGTCACTGCAGACGAATCTTTAAATGGTCCCAAAACAGTTGATTGGAAAAAAATAATATTAGGTCCTCAACCCACACCATACACTGGAATGCACCCCAAGTACATTTAAAAATAAACATCTGGAATTATACAAATACTAGAAGAAAGCAGGGGTGATTAACCTGGGTGTAGGAGAAGCTTTTCTCACAGCGACTCAAATCTAGAGACAATAAAAGAAAAGACTGGGACTTCTCTGGTGGTCCAGCGTCTAGGACTTCCTGCTCCCAATGCAGGGGACCCCAGGTTCAATCCTTGGTCAGGGAACTAAGATCTCCAATGTCACAAGGAAGGTGGAAGGTCCCCCAAGCTGCAACCAAGTAAGACCCAAGAACAGCCAAATAAACAAATATTTTTAAAAAGAAAAGATTAATACACATAACTACATTTTAAAATACCTGACCAAAAGGACTATAGAAGTTAAAGATAACTGACAAACAGGAGAGAATATTTGTAACATATAGCACAGGTGGCCCAACATTAACATGTATAGAAACTCTTAAAATTGGATGGAAAATGGAAGATATAACTTAAATGTATGTATATTGGGACTTCGCTGGTGGGCCTGTGGTTAAGATTTTACCCTTCCAGTTGGGAGTTGGGGAGTGCAGGTTCCACACCAGGTCAAGGAACTAGGATCCCACGTGCCCCCTGAGGGGTCAAATAAACAACAAACAAATGTGTATTTGTTTATATACTTGTGTATTTTTATACATGTACATACATACACACATACATATATATCCCATAAAAAGAGGATCCATTTCACTCATAATTAGAGAAATGCACATTAGAACAATACCAAGATACCACTTCTCACTCATCAGATTGGTGAAAATTAAAAGGTATAACACAGTCTTTGGACCAGGATACTACAGGGGAGACAGGCACTTTCATACATTGCTGGTGGAAAGCAAGCCTTACAACCATTCCAGACAGGAGCTTGGCAATTGAACTTATATTATATATTCATTTGCTTCTGACCCACAATCCCACTTCTAGGAATATGCTCTGAAGATACATCTCCAATGGTACAAAACCACACAGCAACAATATCACTCAGTGCAACATTGTTTGTACTTGCAAAATGCTGGGAAAACCTAATTAATACTCAGTCAATGGAGAGTAGTTGGATAAACGCTGTACATTCACACAATGAAGTACTAGGCAACTGTGAAAAAAGAATAAGGTAGGTCTTTTTGAACCAATATATTGTTAAATGAAAAAAAGCAGCTTGTGAGAGAGTATCTATTAGTTGGAATGGGTACTGGGAGCAGCCCTTAGTCTAGGGAGAGTCTGTGCCAGTGAGTGGGCCTTAGGCATGTGACTGTAGGTATGCCTGCTTTGTGCAGTATAATAAAGCATGCACCAGTATTAACCACTCTGTTAAATACGGTAATCAGAGCCACATCACAGATGTTGATGATGAAAATATCATTATAAATAAAAACGTTTCCTTCATCAGTTAGGTGAAATTAGACACATTAATGCCAGTCTACGAAATAAAGATATGCTGGTGACATTTACAGTAAAAGTTCACCTGTCTTATTTCTTACTGGACTGGATACTCCTGGAGGATTTTGGAGTAGGTACTATTTATCTCTGTGTCCTGAGTATTTGCAAAGTACTATATGGGCTTCCCCGATGGCTCAGCAGTAAAAGAATCCACCTGCAATGTGGGGGACCCGGGTTTGATCCCTGGGTCAGGTCCCTGGAACAGTCTAATGAATCCTTCCTTTTTAAAAGTCCTGCTTTAAATGATAGATTATGTGCTTACCTTCCCCATATGTAATGGGCACTCAAAAAATTCTACTGAATTGATTGGAATAATTTGGGAAATATTGGAGTAGTAGTTTCAGTGAAATTTAAAAATATGTAGTGCATTTTTCTTAGAAACAAGTGTGCTAAGGGTACTGAGCAAAGAACTAAGAAGAAACCTAAGAAAAGATGATAACTAAGCAACTATATTAGTCTTTGTGCTATACACAAAAGAGCACCATCCTGAAAATGAGGAGACATAGGTGATTCAAAACAGGTTTTGAAGTGTACTCTGTCTTGGTTTCTTCCTTTGCAAACTAGAAATAATAACTGCTTTATACAACTCACAGAATTATTTTGAGAATCCATAAGTTGAGATGTAAATATGAATTTAAAATAAAAAACTGTACATAAAAGAGTCCAATTCTTTTTGTCAAATTGTTCTCAGTTTTTCTTTTTCAAATCTTCCTTTCTTCTCTTGAGGAAATTAAAGTGGGCAGCAGAGGTGAAGGCTGATGTCTTGTAACACTGGAATATGGCAGAAAGGAAACCAGCATTTGTAGTGAGAAAACCTGAATTCTAATTTTCTTCTGGTAGCTGTTTGATTTTGGACCATCTGTGTTATTTATCTATAAAACAGAGACAATTAGGCTAAAAAGAAGGAAAAAAAAGAGAAAACCCATTGAGTTGTTTTGAAAGGATTTACTTTAAAACTACAATTAGGCATTCTGTGAGAATGAGGCTACAAAGACCTTTGCAATTACGAACCGTGGGAGATGCTCAGTGTTCTGAGTATACTGTAGACATGGAATAGCTTATTTTGAGCAAAGGAGTGTGTTAGTCACTAAGTCGTGTCCAACTCTTTGCGACCCCAGGGACTGTAGCACACCAGGCTCCTCTGTCCATGGAGTTCTCCAGGCAAGAATACTGGAGTGTGTTGCCATTTCCTTCTCCAGGGGAGCAAGGGAGAGGTAGGTAGAAAATGCATAGACATCATAGATACCGTTGTTGCAGCTGTGACATCCTGTGTTATGAAGCAGAGCCATCTACAAGTACCAGTTAGGAGCACTGATTGATTTGACTAACACAAAAATCTTAGTAAATGTCATTGCTTTGGAACAAGAAAGAGTCCCCATATTATGCTACCTAGTCAGCTCAGGAAGAAGGAGAAATAGAAAATATATAAATGTAGCTGCTCATTTGCACAAAACAGGGGGGACCAGAGAACCAACGAGATTGGGAGTATACAGGAACCAGGATAGATAGAGAATGGAAATAGAAAGGATAAAGGGGTGTGGCCACTTCTTTTTGCACAATTTTAACTTGTAGAATTACGTTAATGTTTCGAGACTCCCCTGCCTGTTCAGTAGTTAAGAATTCACCTTCCAATGCAGGGAATGTGGGTTCAATTCCTGGTCAGAAGGTAAGATCCCACATGCCTTGGGGGCAAAAAACAGAAGCAATATTGTAACACATTCAATAAAGACTTCAAAAATGGTCCACATAAAAAATTTTTTAAGAATTACGTTAACATTTCACATATTCAAAAATAAGCTATTATAATATTTTTGTGCTGTGCTAAGTCATTCAGTCGTGTCCGATTCTTTGCAACCCCATGGACTGTAATCGACCAGGCTCCTCTGTCCATGGGATTCGCTAGGCAAGAATACTAGAGTGGGCTGCTATTCCCTTCTGCATGGGATTTTCCCAACCCAGGGACCGAACTCAGGTCTCCTGCATTGCAGACGGGTTCTTTACTGTCTGAGCCACCAGGATAATATTTCTAAATGGCCAATATTCTATAATAACTATAAATAGAGTATAACTTTTAAAAATTTAAAAATCACTGTGTTGTAGACTTGAAACTTACGTAACATTATACATCAACAAAACCTCAGATAAATAAAGTCATTGGTACCACCACAACACCCACCCCCCCCAAGAAAACCTCAATTTGCAGCAAAGTCTAAACTCTTTTCTGTTGAGTTTATATTTTCTAGGATTAATTTAGAATATAAAATATTTAAATAAAATTTATGAGACTGTGGGCTAAAGAACCCCACAAAAAACATGGCAAAGCAGAAAGGGCCACTGAGGGGGAGGGCAGTCAGTCTCCCCACTTCCTGCAGTCCAGAGACACCACTGAGTCAGCCCTCAGGGTATCCAAGGGACTATTCCCAGGAAAACAAGTAAGTTCCTTTATGGAACAAATGTTGATTGGAGAGTTACTATGCTGGTGACTGGTCTGTGACCACAGACCCAGGGACCCAGTCCAGTCCCACGGGGACTCCCATCAAAGACCTCAGAGACAGTTGATTTCCTGGAAGCCCATGGACCTCAGGGCCAGGCTGGAAAGTCGCCTGTTGTATATCAAATTTTAAAGATGGAATATCCTCATTTTGGGAAAGTCTGAAATAGGGGGACAAAAGAACTTTTGTTGACCACCAATGGGAAAAGTTTCAATAAATATTGTGTATGAATTCCATATGACTGTGCCAGGTATCACACTTCGTGGGAATGATGCAGGAGTTTGTCTCCCTTGAAGGGGACTTCGTAGGTGGCTCAGTGGTAAAGAATCCGCCTGCCAGTGCAGGAAACGCAGGATCGATTCCTATGTCGGGAAGATCCCCTGGAGGAGGGAATGACAACCTGCTCCAGTAGCCTTGCCTGGGAAATCCCATGGACAGAGGAGCCAGGCAGGCTACAGTCCTTGAGGTCACAAAGAGTCGTACATAACTGAGCATGCAGACATGCTCCCTTGCCAGAATGGAATAAAATTAAACGGCGAAGACCACTCATTTCCTCAATGTGTTCAGAGCTTGGGCGTAACTGGAGCAAGGTAAGCGCTCAAAACACGCCTGAGGACCTAGTATTGTTTGAGCGTTTTATTGTGTTCGTCGAGTGGAGGAAGGCAGATGCGCTCGGGTCACCACCACTCCCCGCCGCCCAGCACAGTCCGCTCTATCTTAAGTACAGAGATGGTGGCTGCTCCACTCGGGCCCAAGGGACGCACACACACACATACACACACGCACACACACACACACACACACACACTGCACCTCCTAGTCCAGGCTGCGCTGAGTACCAGGCTGCGCGTAAGAGCCGGGACTCCAGGCTTTTCTGTCCACGCCGGGCCTGGTCACGCTGCTCCCCTCCCGGACTCCCGCGCTCCAGCAGACCGCCGGTGCTCGAGCTCTCCTCCGGCCGCCGGCTGCTCCTAACGTGGCGGCAACAGATTGACCTGGAAGGGACGACATCGGCGCATCTGTTGCACTCTCCTGTGCGCGGCTCTGTGCGCCCTGGCGCTGAATCCGGAGGAAAGGGTAGGGGTCCGGGAGGCTCGGCCGGTTTGCCTCGATGTCCTGGGAACCGGTGATCCGAAGCCGCGGAGGTGACTCTGGGAGCCAAGCCCCGGGCACTGAGGTGCAGGTTCTGCGCCCGCTGATCTCGCGGCCGTGGTGGCCCAGCGCACTTCGGATTTGCCTGGGGCAGCCTGAGCCCTTTCGGTAACGAAGATTCGTGTTTGCACCGCTTGGGAGGGGCTGGGAATCCTTCCCATGTCCCAGATCTCGATTGATCCCTGCAGCAAACTGGGGATCTGAGAGCAGGATTTTAACTCACGGCTGCTGATGCCAATTTCTCTCAAGATGTTCTTTCTTCTATGACTTCCTTGAGCGCGGTAGTTCACCAAGAGAATTCCACGCTAGAATAACGCGCTGGCAGGTTTGCGGCTTAAAGTTTTTAAACAGGATCCACTCCCAGCCGAGATTGGAAGGCGAGGACTGAGCCAGATGTGGGAGCGAAGTAGGAGGAGCGCCCACACCACGTGCTCTGAATGGAAAAGTTCTATAAAGAAATTCGCCACGTTTTGGGTGCCCCGGTGGTTGTTATAAATATTCACCTACCTATCGCTTGTACCTCTGAAAGGAGGGTATCTTAATACTGCTTTTCTAGGAAGTCGTGGAATGTATTTTAGGAGCACTGTATTACTTGATTCATTGTTTATTCTAATATTTATCCCTAGAAATAATCCAAAATGTTGATAAGGATGTTCTTTGAAGAACTATTCGCAGCGACAGGAAAATAAATCGCTATAATCTAAAATTATAAACTTTATTACGGTTCATTCACTGTTGTTCAGTGGCTAAGGAGTGTCCCGTTTTTTGCGACCCCATGAACTGCCCCACATGAGTCGGATCTTTGAATCAGGTGGCCAGCCATAACATGGACTATCGCATTGCCATTTAAAAATATAACTGTAAAAACTCTATTGAAGCTAGACATGAGTATAAAGTAAATTTAAAAAATAGAAGCTTGCATCTACCTTATGAGCTCATACATGCAGAAATACATACTTAAGAGAGCTAAAATATCATCTCTATATGGAGCTTATGCTCTTTTCAACTTTTCCTTAGTTTTTCCAAAGTGTGCATGACTATTATAATCATGAAATAAAAACATTTAAATACATTTATGGGTCATTGAAAGATTTTGACATCTCTGAGGGCAAAGCCATGTCTCAGGGAGGTGGGAGGATTTTGTTTTGGCAAAACAGGAGTCCCGGTTTGCCCTGCCATTGAGGAGCTGGGTCACCTCCTGAGTTGCTTAGCTTCTCTGATTTCAATTCCTCAGTAATGAAAGAAAAGAGAGACTGAAAACACTTGGGTATGTCTTTGATGTAAAGATCAAATGATACAGTATATAGAAATCATTTCTTGGCAGAACCATCAAATTTACATTAATTTTTGCAAGAAATTTTGTGCCCACTAGACTGGGGAGATGTACACAGTTTATCCAGGTTTCAGGAAATAATCATGCCCAGTCAGTTCTTACAATATCCAGCTCTCCAAAGACGATTTATTTAAGAAACTTTTTTTTTTCAATGTACTGAAATTCTTTTTTTTTCACTTCTTTTTTTTTTTATTTAACTTTGCAATATTGTATTGGTTTTGCCATATATCAAAGTGAATCTGCCCCAGGTATACATGTGTTCCCCATCCTGAACCCTCCTCCCTCCTCCCTCCCCATACCATCCCTCTGGGTCTTCCCAGTGCACCAGCCCCAAGCATCCAGTATCATGCATCGAACCTGGACTGGCGACTCGTTCCATATATGATATTATACATATTTCAATGCCATTCTCCCAAATCATCCCACCCTCTCCCTCTCCCACAGAGAAACATTTTATCTGAATTTCCAAAAAGAACTCTAATGAGGTCTCATTTGGATTTAAAATTTAAAAAATTTTTTAAATTTCTTAGATTCTCTGCTCTGACCGTTGACCTCGAATTATGTTTGACTGAACCATGTAGTATAAGTAGTCATAATCCTTACAGTTTCATACACACACATAATCTCATTTAATTCTCACAGTCATCCTGCTGCTGCTGCTGCTGCTGCTGCTACGTCGCTTCAGTCGTGTCCGACTCTGTGCGACCCCATAGACGGCAGCGCATTAGGCTCCTCTGTCCCTGGGATTCTCAAGGCAAGAATACTGGAGTGGGTTGCCACAGTCATCCTATTATGGGCTTATTTTTTTATCTCCTTTTTTTTTTTTTTTTTTTTCGTTACGCCTGAGATTGGAAGAGTAAATACTTTGCCCAAAGCCTACGCTGATACGTTCCAGAGTGAGTCCGGGTCTGGGGACTCCACCTGCCTGTTCCTAACGACTGTACACACCAACGTGCCTGCTTAGCCGCTCAGACGTGTCCGACTCTTTGCGACCCCATGGACTGTAGCCCACTAGGCTCCTCTGTCCGTAGGATTACCAAGGCAGGAATACTGGAGTTCGTTGCCATTTCCTTCACTGTACACACAGGCTCCCTTTATTCGGCGCTGGCTGTGTCCAAGGATCTTTTCTGAAGATTTGGTGCTAGTCAAAATATAGCACCCTTTCATGGGGCGCCGTGTTCCTACACGCATGCTCACACACTCAAGACAACTTTGGGAAGGATAAATTAGGGGAGGAAAAGAAGGAACTTAGAGTCGTGAAAGGTAAAGTGAGCCCCTGTCTGGCACCTACACCGGGGCGAGAGCTATTCCTTTCCTCCTCTCCACCCACTCGCGAGCCTGCTAAGAGGCCAGAGTCTCCTTCGGCATAGCCTTTCTTAGCTCCAGGGCTGAGAGGTCCCTCCTGGGAAGTGGCAGATCTCGCTTTCCCGCACCCGACTCGGCTATAAATGAGACAGTTCCACATCAGTCTTGGCCGTGGAGGGTCAAGACTCACTCCTCCGGGGTCCAGCTTCTGCTCCCTGGAAGGAGCTCCCAGCCGTTTGGCCCCGACGGTGCGCGCACCAAGACTCCCACGTTCAGCTCCAATTCTGCGCGTGCCCAGAGGTCTCGCTCTAGAGTTTTCCAGCCAGATCGCGAGGGACCGACTCGGGTTGCAGAGCAAGGGTTCCACCCGCATCTCCGCACACTTTCTAGGAGAGTCCGGAGGGACCCACGGTTGAGTTCGGAAGCTCTGGTTTGTAATGTATTCACATTACATGCGAGCGGCGCGCACTCTCTCCCCTTTTCCTTGCTTTTGAAAACCCAAACCTTCCGGAAAGTGGCTGGAGGTTGGTGAGAAATTAGGAGAGCAGAGAAGAAAGGACTGCAGCGGGTGGGCGGTTGGCGGGCGGGGACGATGCTAAGTTAACACGTGGATTCTGCAAGAACCAATGGGGTTCTGCGGTTTTGTCACTCAGTTCTCCGGGTCAATCGTCTGGCAAGGATGGTCCAGAGGGAAGGCGCAATCCGGGACGCTGGGCGTCTGTCGCAAATCTTGGGTCTGCGGGGTCTGCAGCGACAAAACGGAAAGCTCTGGGCGCTCCGCTCTGTGGGGACCAGGGACGCCCCAGCCCCGCCCCCTCCGCCTTTGGGATGTTACTGAACCCCGCCACCTGCACTCCCTTTTCGGTCAATGACATCCTGAGCCTGGAGCGTGAGCATCTCGGCCCGGATGCCTTGCAACTCCAGAGGACACCGAGGAGCCCGGAAAACTTTCAGTTCCTGCGACCGGTCCCAGAACAGCGAGGGTCCGAGGTCCCCAGCATCCGAAGCGCAGACAGCGAAGACAGAAGGCAGGAAGGGTCGGAGACTTCCAGGGGTCCCTGTGAGTTAGTCACAGAGATGGACGCTAAACCGGTGGGTGAGCCAGGTGAGTACGAGCTGGGGTTTTGGATCTTACAGGGAGAACAAGGAGTGGGGTTAGATCATTACCAATTGGCGTTTGTGGGGGACACTCATCTCCTGGTCTTCCCGGCCCCATTTTTCTTCACTCGAAGAGTCAGAAGGACTGGGCTCTCAGCCCCCTCTACTGTCCCCTCCAGACATCTTAATGTAAATAAGGTCCTGAATCTTGGGGGCTCACGATTTCCACAGCCTGTCCTACATGATTCCCAGAAACATATTCCCCCCTACTCACTGAGGCAGTTCCCAGAAATTCCAGTTTCTCTTCCTTTTTTTAAATTTATTTTTAATTGGAGGATTATTACTTTACAATGTTGTGTTGATTTCTGCCATACAACAAGAGTTAATCTGTCATAAGTATACATATATCCCCTCTCTCTGAACCTCCCTCCCATCCTACCCCTCTAGGTCATCACAGAGCAGAGCTTCTTTCTTACAGCAAAACCCTCTGCAGTATCTTAGCTGTGCTTCATCACCACCAGCTTTTCCTGCCATCTCCTAGTCTCTCTCTACCCTAGACCATCTGCCAAAAGTGTAGCCATCAAAGCAGCGGGGCACTTTGGGAGAGGAAACTCTGTTCGGCTCTGGGATCAGTCCCAGCCCAGTCTTTTCCTGGGGCTTGCTGAGTGGCCAGCCTAGTAGTTCCTCTGACTGCAGCTCAGTAAGGGCAGCTCGAGCTTTAGCTGCTCAGGGAGACAGACGATTCCAGCAGAGTCTCAGCGTCCGGTCTCCAAAGGCACAACCTGTGCATTGGCAGACAGACCCAGGGATCTGCGTCTAGCTGCAGGGAGGGAAGAGGTGGACAGGGCTTGTGATGGGTTGGCTCCTGCCATCCGGGCAGCTTTGGCAGGGGAGACCCAACAGTTTGAGGGATGAAAAAGCCACTCTTCCTCTTGCCAAACTCTGCGTCTCAGTTCCCAGCCTTCATGCAGGTCTGGGGGCTTCAGGATGATCCTCACAGGTCAGGTCTCCTCACCCAGGCTATGCCACAGCCACTCTATTTTAACCTCAAACTAACCACATGAAGAAAATAAAGATGATAGTTTGGAGTTAGAAGACTCGAGAGTCCCTTGAACTGCAAGGAGATCAAACCAGTCAGTCCTAAAGGAAATCAACCCTGGATATTCATTGGAAGGATTGATGCTGAAGCTGAAACTCCAACTCCACTCTGGCCACCTAATGTGAAGAGTCAACTCATTGGAAAACATCCTGATGCTGGGAAAGATTGAGGGCAGGAGGAGAAAGGGATGACAGATGATGAGATGGTTGGATGGCATCATGTGTTCAGTGAAGTTTGAGCAAACTCTGAGAGATACTGAAGGACAGAGAAGCCTGGAGTGCTGCAGTCCATGGGGTCGAAAAGAGTCAGACACAACATGACTGAACAACAATACAACAACAGCCAGGAGCCTAGAGAAATGTATATTTTGTTGTGTTCTTAAAGAAACCTGTGAGTATTCTGCAGCAGACTCTAAGCCCTCAACTCCCCCAGTGCTGCTCAGCCAACTGACCTTTCATTTTGGCTTTGCTGAAGAAGCGTCACAGTCCTCTGACTCTTGCTATCACCTTGAAGCTGAAGACACTGTAGTGCACTCCTCCTCTGCTGCCGCACCTGGGGCAGTGACAATGAGAAGGGGCCTGGTCCAGCTTCAGGATCTAAGCCCAGGGGCCATGGCAGCCACTGATCACACGTGGAAGAGACACTCCTGGGGGACTCTGTGCTCCTCCTCCATCCCCACCTTGCTTTCAGGGACAGAGGGTGACAGGGACTCCAAACTGTGACCAGGAGGGATTGAGGTGGCCTGAAGCCCCTTGGCCTGAGTGGTCAGCAACTCCCAAATGGAGTCTTGCTGGCTCCGCAGAGTCACTGAAGGCCAGTAGTTACATTTTGATTTGCTAAGAAAACAAACCCTTGTCAATATTTTTCCTCTTTGTGGGGAGAAATGTCCTCAGTTTGTCTGAACACAAGCTTCGCTGAGGGAAGGTCTTGTTTCCTCAATCTGAAATGCCAAACAGTTCAGTCCTGCAGGAGACTGTGCCAGCTGGCTGTGGATTTGAGCCGGTTCCGACAGCACTGGCTCTAATTAGGAGCATCCTGCTCTACCTCACCACGCACACACATGCACTCCCCATTCCGGTTTTCTCCTCTCATGAATTTCATGAAAACTTAGCACTGCCTCCCTGCTTGTTCTTGCTCTGTCACTCAGTTGTCTCTGACTCTTTTCGACCCTATGGACTGTCAGCTGCCAGGCGCCTCTGTCTGTGGGATTCTCCAGGCAAGAATACTGGAGTGGGTTGCCATTTCCTTCTCCAGGAGAATCTTCCTGACCCAGGGATAGAAACCGAGTCTCTTACATTTTTTGCACTGCCAAGCAATGCAAGCAGATTTTTTTTTTTTTTTTCTTACCCCTGATCCACCTGGGAAGCCTCCCTTCTTATCCTTAGGTAAAAACAGAGCTTTGCCAAAATAGGAGAGATGTACAATAAAAGGAAAGGAAGCTTGCATTTTGCCGGGCTGGGCACAGCTGCCCTGGGGTGATATTCAAGGAGCTCTGCCTCTTCCAAACAGGAAGTCAGGGAGGAGCCAATGCTACCTGCTTGCCAGGGAGGTCCCAAAGAGCAAAGAGCCCACTTTTTAAAAAAAGAGCCAAATGTGGATCTCAAATTTATATACTTGCAAAGAGAACCTTAGTTTGTGAGCCAAAAATCAGGAGCCAAAAATTATTTTGTTTTGTTAATTTGGATTACAAAGCATCATGTTCGAGAAACATGGGGTGGGTCCCTGATGACAAAAGAAGCAAGGATGTCAGTATAGGTGGGTAGCACTGGAGCCCCCAGCACTTGCATTAGAAGCAGGGGCCACAAATAGATAACCAGGCTCTCTCTCTCTCTTCACTATGAGCAATCTAAGGTTAATCTCTATCTAATAGACTGGCAGTAAATGTTTCCCCAAACTTACCCACACTTGAGAATTGCAGTCAAAGTGAACAGCTCGGATACAGACATTCTAAGAAGAAAATGAAGCTTAGAGTCTTGATCAAGAGTCTAACCTTGGGGAATCGGCTGTACACTGAGAAACACAGAGAGTCACAACTTGCATTATGCTTCCCTGGTGTCTCAGTCGGTAAAGAAGCCGCCTGCAATGCAGGCGACCTGAATTCAACCCCTGGATCCAGAAGATCCCCTGGAGAAGGAAATGGCAATCCACTCCAGTATTCTTGCCAGGAGAAATCCCATGGACAGAGGAGCCTGATGGGCTACAGTCCATGGGATCGCAAGAGTCAGACATGACTTAGGGACTAAACCACTAGCACCAATCATCATCACGGGTACAAAAGAGACAACTTGGGGGAAAGGAACATTTAGAGCGACCTGGGACGGGGTGAGGGGGTAAGCAGAAGGAAGAGACTGGCGCGCAAGGTGAAGGCTACCAAGGAGGAGGGGCGTCCCTTGGAAAAATCGCTCCGGTGAGCCTTAGGCTGGCGCTGACGGTGTTCCTTCCTGTACTTTTAGAGTCCGTCCTCAGCGGAGCCTCGTTCCCCGGCGGCGGGACCCGGGTGCCTGAGCGCTGCGCAGGGGACAGCGGCGGCGGCGCGCGCGGGGACGGCGCGGAGCATCCCATAGCACGGCCCCGGCGGAAGCCGCGCGTGCTCTTCTCGCAGGCGCAGGTGCTGGCGCTGGAGCGGCGTTTCAAGCAGCAACGGTACCTGTCGGCCCCGGAACGCGAGCATCTGGCCAGCGCGCTGCAGCTCACGTCGACGCAGGTCAAGATCTGGTTCCAGAACCGACGTTACAAGTGCAAGAGACAGCGCCAGGACAAGTCCCTGCAACTGGCGGGCCACCCCCTAGCGCCGCGCCGGGTGGCGGTGCCCGTGCTGGTGCGCGATGGCAAGCCCTGCCTGGGACCTGGCCCTCCCGCTTTCCCCGGCCCCTACGGGGCGGCAGCGGCGCCCTATTCCTGCTACGGCCACTACGCGGGCGCTCCCTACTGTGCCGGCTACGGCGGCGGCTACGCGGGCGCACCCCCGGGCCCCGCACCCCCAGTCCCCCAGGCCAGTTCGGGCTTCGGCACAGGTGGGCCGAGCGCCAGCCCTCAGAGCCCTCTGCCCGCCACACTGCAGGGTGTCAGGGCCTGGTGAGGCGTCTTATCTCGGATATGCCACCCTGACCAGAGGCTCAGTCCTGCCTCCCCGCTGTCCGGTCGCGGCCGGGATGAGGGACCGCCGCGGAGGAGGAAGCAGGCGACCCGATGGCACTTCTCTCCCGAGCGGTGCCTGGGACTGCGAATTGCCCCTGGAGCAGCCATCCAGCTGAAGGCCCTGGGGGCGAGCTCCTCCCAAAAGACGCAAACCCTGGCCTCCGCCAGCCGCCCACCCAGCGACACCCGGGAAGGAGAAAAGCCGAGGGTGGCTGACAGTTTCGGGGGTCAGATTAGTACTGAGGCAGGAGACTTTTCAGGCCTCAACCCCAGGGCCTGCGAGGCTCTTTTATTTGTGTGCGGCAGCCCCGGAGGATGGCGAGATGATGGGGATGTTGTAGAGGGTCTCGACCCCTCAATTAAAGGCAACAGGCGGGAAAGAAGGAGAAAATGAGCCAGGGAGAGGGATGAAGAGCCTGGAAGAGGAGGACCGAGGAGCGAAGAAGACTTGTGCGAAACACATGCTCCTGTGGGGGTTAGTCTGCGCTGAGCACCCCCTTCCAGGGCTACACTCCCTGGGACTCAGTGTTAATCTAGGCGAGCGCCTTTTTTCTGGAGCCACAGTTGTTCTCTAGAAGGTATCCACCACTCTCTAGTTCTTCCCTCACTGTAGGTGCATCTTATCTCCTGTTTTCAGCTCAGCCTAAATATATGTGTCTGTGTGTTTGTCTTGTGTATATGCCATTAGAATTTATCCACTTCTCGATATCCGCTAAAGAGCTTAGAATAAAGTAAAAATGAAACCCAGAAATTCTAATCTTCAGTACACAGCGAATTCCCTAGAGAGACAAAACTCGCTTTCAGCTCTTGGAGGGGTTACCTCTCTCCACCCCCTTCCCAGCCTGCTCCTACAGATTTTCTTTCAGAAGGTAGCAGGCTTCTAAACTTTCCATCAGGTAAGGAGCTTCCAGTTGTCCTAACATAATGGGCAAGAAACCTGAACTTTAGGGGAAATTATAACTCCCCCAGGCACAAATATGTTTGAAACCACGCTCACTGAAGACTGAAAACAAACTCATTTTATTAATGGGGACATGGGTATCAAATAAGTTGTCTTTGGTAGGTATTAGTAGGAAAATCAGACTCATTTCTTTTTTTCTTGGATATATTTTTTTTTCTAAGACAATGAAAAAGTATGCATTTTCATCCCCTGGACCACTAACTTATCAAAAGTTGCTGCTGCTGCTGCTGCTGCTAAGTCGCTTCAGTCGTGTCCGACTCTGTGTGACCCCATAGACGGCAGCCCATCAGGCTCCCCCGTCCCTGGGATTCTCCAGGCAAGAGTACTGGAGTGGGGTGCCATTGCCTTCTCCGTATCAAAAGTTAACTTCTATTATTTAATAAATTCTAATATTTAAATTGTACCAGCCCTGCATTTTCTCATTTCTGAATTTGCCCTAGTTGTGTGTGTGTGTGTGTGTGTCTGTGTGTGTTTTACCAATGTGGAAAACACAGACTGCTTGGTACTATGTAAACTATGCCTGACTATTGACAGCTTGTATCTCTTAAAGTTTATGTGTAAGTTAAGAACAAGTGTAATTTACTCATATTTCTCTTTACTAGAATTTCCTTACATTCTCTTCTTTTTGCTTCCATCCCTTTTCTCTTTTATTTCTCCATAAAAATCTGTTAATAAAAGTGTGTTTAGAAACCACCCTGTGGGGTCTTTCAATTATAGTCAGTCTTATATGCCTGGGATTAAAAAGTACAGTCTGTATATTTTACATTGGGAACTCTCAATAAATACTCCTTGGTCAATTAAGCTAAGACTAGAAGAGAGAGTGACTACAATTAAAATCACCATTATGAGAAATCTGTCAGAGTGTTGTCATTCTTCTTTCACTTTGGGGGCAGGAGTTATTCCTTACAAGAGGAAAAGTTACTCTTGGACACTGGCCTTAGATTTATGACAGTTGAGTTAAATTCTGTACTGCCACTGAACAACCATCTCTCTGGCCTTCAGTTGTTCAACAAATTGTATTAAATTTCCCTGAGATCAGATTCTAGACTACTATATGTTAATTTTTAAGACTCTTTTGTTCTTCTTTGGGTAAAGTTCTTACCTAGAAATATAAGTCATCCTTGTATGGATCTAGCAAAGTACTCGGTACAGAGTAGAAAATTACTAAATACTATTCTCTTCACCCTCCACTCTCTTGCAACCCAACAAGTGGTTACCAGACAGGTGTTGTTCTTTTCGTTTCTTTCTTTTCTGGATATATAGTTGATTTATTAGGTTGGCCAAAAAGTTTGTAAGATTGTATGGGAATTTTTGGCCAACCCAATACAATGTTGTATTAGTTTCCAGTGTACAGCAGTGTTGTTCTGAATAGACCTTGCCTCCCAGCGCCCTCCAGGCTTTGTGCCACATGGAAACACCCAGAGGGAGAGCGATGGCTGTGGTCAAGTCTGCAAGTGAAGAGGACGGGAGCTTAGTTCAATCATTAGTATCTCACTCATCGCTGAACATGGAACACAAGAGAAAATAAGATTTGGCTGCTGCCCTTAAGGAATTTATTATCTAACTGCATGCCAGAGACTAACATGAGCAGGGCATCTAAAAATACGAGGTGGGATATGCTACATGTCAAGGGCAGACAGACAGTAAGCTCTCTAGAGAGAATGAAAATCCCATGTGAGCTGGGATGCCTAGAGAAGGTGTTTAGAGGAGGTGGATTCGCCTGGTGATTGGGGGAAAGACACTGCTTACTGACGAAGGTCTAGGACTTAGGGATGAAGAAAGTAACCCGGCACATACCAAAGCTTGACCCATATTTTCTAGTAGTGGGAGATGCAGTTCAAGGGCAGCTTCTGCGACTTTGTAAACTGCATTCAGTTGGCTAAGGGAGAGCGGGAGGCAGGAGTGGGTCTTGTTTTCACAGACACCCAAGATACTCCATTGACCTGGGACATTTTCCGTTTTGCTGTCTGGATTGCTGTAGCAAGCATATTCACTGGCCCCAGCAAACAAGCAAAACCCATAACAAAACCTCGTCCATTTGCAACCCGTGTGATTTTTTCCCTTAGATAAGAGCTTGGAAATTTGAGATTCACAGGACACTAAGATTTCTTTCCAAAAGGAAAGGAGAGCAAAGGAAAACTCTCTGTTCCCATCTCCCTACTTTAAGTGATCCTGTCAGGATCACTTTAAAACACATCCCTCTCTCAGCTCATCAAGCCCACCCCCATCATCTGCCCATCTTCCGTCCTGTAATCTCTCCTTCACACTGAAAGCTGCCCCTTTTTGTGTGTCTTACCGAGAGCCGCTTATCCAAGGCAGGGCTTTCACCAGGGAGCCGCTCTGTAAGCAATCAGTCTCTTATCTGCATCGTTCAGTCCCGTCACTCCAGCCACCTCTTAATGTTCACAAGTTTCCCAAATGGGAAGTAATTGACCTCTAAACAAAACAAAAAAGCTCTCAGAGAGATAGCAGAGGTTCCTTTCCTGACCGTCCCAGGGCTAGGGTCTCACCTAGGCCAGGTGGATAAGTCAATAAAATTGCAGACTTCCTGGCTCCCTGTCCTTCCTCCCCCCACCCCCTACCCTGGCCCTTGAAGCCAGCTTCATTTGATACTATCTGCAAATCCGATGGAACATGAGTCAAACAGTAGACCTCAGGGTGGCCAGAGATTTCTGGTATTATTTTCCCCATAATTTTGTCATTATGAAGATAAATCATGGAGAAGTGAAGTAAAGTGAAGGCGCTCAGTCTTGTCCAACTCTTTGCAATCCCATGGACTGCAGCCTACCAGGCTCCTCCATCCATGGGATTTTCAGGCAAGAGTACTGGACTGGGTTGCCATTTCCTCCTCCAAAAACATGGAGGAGCATATTTAAAGCTTTAAAGATTCAATTTGAAAGTGTTTATAATTACTCAGCCATAAAAAGGAATGAAATTGAGTCATTTGTAGAGATGTGGATGGACCTATCTCTGTCACACAGAGTGAATTATGTCAGAAAGAGGAAAACAAATATTGTATATTAACATATATATATGGAATCTAGAAAAGTGGTATAGATGATCCTATCTGGAAAGCAGAAATAGAGGCCCAGACATAGAGAACAAATGTATGGACAGCAAGGGGGAAGAGGGTGGAATGAATTGGGAGACTGGGATTGATATATATACACTATTGATACTACATATAAAATAGAACCTACTGTATAGCACAGGGAGCTCCACTCAGTGTTCTATGACATAAATGGGAAGGAAATCCAAAAAAGAGAGGATATATATATATAGATATATAGCTTTGCTGTATAGCAGAAACTAACACAACTTTGTAAGGCAGCTATACTCCAATAAAAAATCTTAATGTAAAAAAAGAATATCCATACTTGTTTGAAAATGTTATTAAAATACTGCTTCTTCTTACAGCCACATATTCTATGTGAGCACGGATTTTTTTTCACATACTTATTAAAACAATGTATTGCCACAGACCGAGTACACAGATATGAAAATCTAGCCATCTTCTATTAAACCAAATGTTGAAGAAATTTTCAAAAATGTGAAACAATGCCACTCTTCTTAACTGTTTTTTTTGTTTGTTTGGGATAATATAATTATATTAACATGTACTGTGTTTAACAGTTTTAAATTAATAAACAAATATGTTAATCCTTTAAAAAAGTGTTTGTACTCATCAGTTTATACTAGGTCATCACCACATTAGTCCACTAACTTGCCCTTTTCCTTTTTCACAAAACAAGGGAACTAATTCCCAGGCATAATAGCTGTGCTCCCAAATCCCACCATCCAGAAAGAGGCCTCTTTGGAGAGATGGAAGATGATGGAGGACCCGAGTTAGGAGTTGTTGGACTTCATTCTTCTGCAGTGTGACTAGGCGTGTCTTCTGCAGACACGCTAGGTGAACTTGAGCAAGCTTTGTATCCTCTATGGGCTTCAGCCTCTTTATAAAATCAAGGAGGTAGATCTCTGAGGTTATTATTCTAATTAGTAGTGGTTCTTTATTGATTCAAATGTTTTTTATGTTTTTTTAATTGTAGGTTAGATCATATATGCAGAAGACTACATATAAGACACACACACAACGTAATTACTGCAAAACAAACACAAATGTACACCTTCCCAAGTCAAGAAGTAGGGGTGCCAACTCCCAGAAGCCTTTCTCGCCAAAGCCCTCCAAGAATTCAGACCTCTTCCCTCCTTCCTTCCCCAAAGGAGATACCAGCTATTCTGACTTCCGTGATAATAATTCATAGGCTTCTCTTTATGGATTTACTCATATGGAAACATCCCCCAACAATATGGTTTAATTTTGCCTGGTTATAGATGTTGCATAAATAGACTCGTAGTACATGTATTATTTTGTTTGACTGGGGCATAGTTGATTTACAATGTTGTGTTGGCTTTTATATTCACTATAAAATATATTGGCTTATGTATTTTGTATTCTTTGTATTCACTATATAAGGAAGTGAATCAGCTCTATGTATATATACATCCCATCCCTCTAGGACCTCCATCCCACACCTCTAGATCATCACAGAGAATGGAGCTGAGCTCCCTGCACTATACTGCAGAGTCCCACTAGCTAGCTATTTTGCACATGGCAGTGTATATACATCAATCTCAATTCAATTCATCCTGCCCCCCCTCCACCCTCCCATTCACACATCCATTCTCCACGTCTGCATCTCTGTTTCTGCCCTGCAAATAGGTTCATCTGTACCATTTTTCTAAGAGATACCTAGACTTCCCAGGTGGCGCTAGTGGTAAAGAACTCACCTGCCAATGCAGGAGACGAAAGAGACAGAGGGTCGGGAAGATCCCCTGGAGAAGGGCGTTGCAATCCACTCTGGTATTCTTGCCTGAGAATCCCATGGACAGAGGAGTCTGGCGGGCTATGGTCCATAGGGTTGCACAGAGTTGGACGTGACTGAAGAGACTTGGCACACACGTACCATTTTTCTAGATTTCACCTATATGCGTTGATATATATTTATTTTCTCTTTCTGACTTACTTCACTCTGTGTGACAGACTCTAGGTCCATCCATTCTTTTTTATAGCCTAGTGACATTCCGTTGTATATATGTACCACATCTTTATCCATTCCTCTGTTGAAGGACATTCAGATTGCTTTCACGTCATGGCTATCGTAAATAGTGTTGCAATGAAACATTGGGGGTGCATGTGTCTTTTTGAATTATGGTTTTCTCAGGGTACGTGCTCAGTAATGGAATTACTGGGTCATATAGTAGTTCTGTTTTTAGTTAGCATGTGTTCTTTAGTGACTTGCTTCTTTTTTTCAACTTGATATTTGTGAGATTCATCTGTGAGGTGGGTAGAATTTAAGTGTGCTCATTCTCATTGCTGCATTATATCCCCATTGAATGTATGTGCCTCAATATACTATTTACTGAAAATGCAACCAGCTGGTTGCTATAAACACAGGATACTGCTGGAAGTCTTTACTCACAGGTATGGCTGCTGTATTCTCTAGCTGGAATTGGTCATGGCTTCTAAGAACTGTTATGCTTTACAAAGCAAGGATCCATCTGCATACAGATTTCTGTGTGTGTGTGTGTGTGTGTGTGTGTGTGTGTGTTCAGTTGCTCAGTCATGTCTGGCTCTTTGCAGCCCCATGGGCAGCAGCCCACCAGTCCCTTCTGTTCATGGTATTTTCCAGGCAAGAACACTGGAGCAAGTTGCCATTTCTTTCTCCAGGGGATCTTCCCCACCCAGGGATTGAAGTGGCATCTCTTGAGTCTCCTCCACTGTCAGGTAGATTCTTTACCACTGTGCCACCTGGGGAGCCCTTCTACCTATATAACAACAACCTTTTACCTTCTGTATGAGTTCCTTGTGTACGCACCACCTCCATCCAAAAGGCAGAGCATTTTACTGTTCCCATTTGCAGAGAAAGAGTCCGAGGGTCAGAGAGATGACAGCCACCCTTTAAGTTAGGGACAGAACTGTGACTAGACCCCAGACTCCTCCCCCTATCCTGGGTTACTTCCACTGAATACTCAATAAGCAGTTCATGTCCTCACACAAATCAGGTGACTGTTAGGTGACACTGTTTTCTTTATTTCCTGGGGGAAAAAAAGCTTAAAAGGGATGTTTTGTAAAGCATCCAGAGGGGACAAATATGAAGTAAGAGAGGTGGGATGTGCATGGAGAGACATAACTGCCTTTTTGGCGCTTGTGAGCAGACAGAACGCTGGCTTTCCAGGTCGTGCTAGTGGTAAAGACCCTACCTGCTGAGGCAGGAGAGATAAGAGAAGCAGGTTCAATTCCTAGGTCGGGAAGATCCCCTGGAGGAGAAAATAGCAACCCACTCCAGTATTCTTGCCTAGGAAATCCCATTTTCCAAATCCCCTGCTTCCAAATCCCTCTGGAAACAGAGGAACCTGGTGGGCTACAGTCCATGGGGTTGCAAAGAATCAGGCAAAACTGATGTGACTGAGTACGCAAAAAAACACAAGATGCCAGGGAGGTGGGAGATGGATGGACAGATATAACTGCCTTTTCAGGCACTTGTCAGCAGACAGAATATTTGAGTGCTCTGACTGTGGCACACCCTTGCCCACATTTGTCTGCATTTTCCTCTGACTCTGTGCCCCCAGAGAGGCTGATTCATGTTTTCAGTGGCCAGCTCCTGAGAACAGAGAGAATTTAGACTGAGCTGTTTCTCCTCATTCCCACCTCCCCCCACCTGGGGAGAGAAAGCTCCGTGGGAAGTCCCTCTGCCTTCCTTTTTCTCTGTTTAGACTCTGGCAAGCCCTCCCCAACCCCCCATCCCAGTCATCCTGATAGAAGGATGTGGTCTTAGTGACACAGTCCAGATTCCACTGGAGGAAAAGCTGATATACCCGCAGTTCGGCTACAGACCTCAGAGCGCTTTCTGAGTTAGTCCCTCTGGGGCCGTCCTCATAAGCTGGTCTCAGTCAGACCTGCTTCCTTCCCATGCAGACATCAGTAGCTTTTGCTTCCTCCTGTCACAGGCCCAGCTTAATTGCCTGAAACCCTAGGGCCCAGGAAATTGGATCTGAAATTAGGACTTCAGTGGGCCAAAGGTGAGCCTTTCTTTTTTTCTTTTTTTTTTTTCATTTACTTTAATCAGAGGATAATTACTTTACAATACTGTGATGGTTTTTGCCATACATCAAATATGAATTAGCCATAGGCATACATGTGCAGGACAGCAAAGGAGACAGAGACATAAAGAACAGACTTTTGGACTCAGTGGGAGAAGGAGACGGTAGGATGATTTGAGAGCCTTTCTCTTGGTGGCCTCTGTTTCCTGTCCCTCGCTGGGCCCTCTGGCACCTACCCTGGACATTCTCTGTAGCTCAGGTCTCCCAGGACCCGCTCCTAGAGCATCTTGGACCTCCCTATCATAATGCATTTACCCTCTGTCTGTTGTCCCATCTAAACAATCAGCCTCATGTCTGCCTCAGACCCTCGTGTGCTTCTGATACACCCTGTGCCTGTCATGGAGAAGGGGCTCAATACTGTTTGTTGATTGAACAAATGAGTGAATGGTTGCTGTCTGGCTTCCTTGCATGGCCCCACAAAGTCTGCATTAAAGAGTTGGGCTCTGACCTGGCTCCTTGGGAGTCAGTACATTCTGGAAGAAAGACCCCCTATACGTGGATAGAAATCTGACTCCTGGCAGGAATCATCTAATCTCTGACATCAGGGACCCTAAGAATTTCTGTCAGCCAGGGGATATGGCCATGGTGAAAAAGAATCCCTCTGTTTAATCCTAGCCACTCTCCTGTAGGTCAACTTAATTTTAATTAATAAATATTAAGGAAGATTAGGGGCTTCCCTGGTGGCTCAGATAGTAAAGAATCTGCCAGCAATGTGGGAGATGCAAGTTCGATCACTGGGTAGGGAAGATCCCCTGGAGAAGGGAATGGCTACGCACTCCAGTATTCTTGCCTGGAGAATCCCAAGGACAGAGGAGCCTGGTGGGCTATAGTCCATGGGGTCGCAAAGAGTCAGACACAACTGAGCAACTAACACTAACAAGGAAAATTAGGTCGAACATTGTGGGGGGACGTACAACCAGTATCATTTTCAAAATATATACAAAATCAGAGGAATTCAAGGATGCAGAAAACAGAGTCCTTATCTTCAAGATCATAAAACTATGGGTAAGACAATTACCTATTCAGCCAAATATGCTACAGGAAAAACTAGAAAAGGTACATTATGAACATATAAATCATTCAATTCACTGAACATGCTGTAGAGGCTTCTAGATACCATCCAATATCTGTTTCCTCCTTTGTTCTTTAGTAATAGAACCCCAGAGTTTTAGTTAAGCACAAAACCTTTTAGCTAAAGATGATATTTCCCAGAGTCCTTTGTAGCTAGGGGTTGCCAAGCAGCTAAGTTCTGGTTAAAGGGATATAGGGCTTAGTGGCTCAGCAGTAAAGAATCCACCTGCAACACAGGAGACTTGCTGGAGACAAACTTTCAGTCCCTGGGTCAGGAAGATGCCCTGAGTAGGAAATGACAATCCACTCCAGTGTTCTTGCCTGGGAAATCCCGAGGACAGAGGAGCCTGTTGGGCTATGGTCCATGATGTTGCAAAGAACTGGACATGACTGAGTAAGTAAGCAACAACAACAAAAGAGGTATAAGCAGAAGTGATGTGTGTAACATTTAAAGACATAGCCTTAAATGGAAGAGACCTTCCCTCCACTTCCTTTTTCTTCCACCTCCTGGCTGGAATACAGATGAAATGGTGGGAGCAGTAGAAGCTATCTTAGAGTATGACAGAGCAACAAGATGGAAGAGGCCTGGGTCCCCAGCACTAGGAAACCACCGTATCAGCTTGGATCTGCTTACACCCCATCTATTATATGAGAGAAAAATAAACATTTGTCTCATGTAAGCCACTGTTATTTTGACCTTTGTTATAGCAGCTGAATGCATATCTTAACTGATAGAAGACACAAGGAGGTAATTAGAAGATTGGCTGATACTAATGCAATAAATGTTTAGAGGAGAAATAAATCGAGGCAAAAGAAGGTACCCTCAAAGAGACAGAACTTGAGACAAGCCCCACATTTGGAAGGCTGGAGGAAAAACATGGGAAATCTGTGTAGACAGATGTAGAGAGGGCTATGGGTGCTAACATGCATGAGGGCCAAGGACTCTGTGAGATGACACTGAAGGCTGGACGTGTCTATAGTCATGGTGCTTGGCTTGTCTGAAGGTTACCTACCATTTCTCCCAAATCCCACACCTACAGCTGCAGCTCCCACCTCCATCCTGAATTCCAGATCCAAATTACCCAGTACTCCCTGGACACCTCCATTTGAATGTTTCCCAGACAGCTCAACCGAAAAACAAACCCACCTCTCTCTACCTTTCTCCTGCCAAACCTGCTCCATTTTCCTGAGTGGGTTTAAGAAACTTATCCAAACCACCACCACTGAAGATAGAGGTAGAAGTTGAGCCTCCAGAGTTCATTTACTTTCCATTATATTCTGTTGCTATTTCACACATATTCAGTTCAGTTCAGTTCAGTCGCTCAGTGGTGTCCGTCTCTTTGCAACCCCATAAACCACCGCACACCAGGCCTCCCTGTCCATCACCAACTCCCGGAGTTTACCCAAACTCATGTCCGTTGAGTCGGTGATGCCATCCAACCACCTCATCCTTTGTCATCCCCTTCTCCTCCTGCCCTCAATCTTTCCCAGCATCTTAGTCTTTACAAACGAGTCAGCTCTTTGCATCAGGTGGCCAAAGTATTGGAGTTTCAGCTTCAACATCAGTCCTTCCAATGAACACCCAGGACTGATCTCCTTTAAAATGGACTGGTTGGATCTCCATGCAGTCCAAGGGACACTCAAGAGTTTTCTCCAACACCACAGTTCAAAAGCATCAATTCTTTGGTGCTCAGCTTTCTTTATAGTCTAACTCTCACATCCATACATGACTACTGGAAAAACCATAGCCTTGACTAGACGGACCTTTGTTGACAAAGCAATGTCTTTGCTTTTTAATATGCTGTCTAGGTTGGTCATAACTTTCCTCCCAAGGAGTAAGCATTTTTTAATTTCATGGCTGCAATCACCATCTGCAGTGATTTTGGAGCCCAGAAAAATAAAGTCAGCCACTGTTTCCACTGTTTCCCCATCTATTTGCCATGAAGTGATGGGACCAGATACCATGATCTTTGTTTTCTGAATGCTGAGCTTTAAGCCAACTTTTTCACTCTCCTCTTTCACTTTCATCAAGAGGCTCTTTAGTTCTTCTTCATTCTCTGCCATAAGGATGATGTCATCTGCATATCTGAGGTTATTGATATTTCTCCCGGCAATCTTGATTCCAGCTTGTGCTTCTTACAGCCCAGCGTTTCTCATGATGTACTCTGCATATAAGTTAAATAAGCAGGGTGACAATATACAGCCTTGAAGCATTCCTTTCCCTATTTGGAACCAGTCTGTTGTTCCATGTCCAGTTCTAACTGTTGCTTCCTGACCTGCATACAGATTTCTCAAGAGGCGGGTCAGGCAGTCTGGTATTCCCATCTCTTTCAGAATTGTCCACAGTTTATTGTCATGCCACACAGTCAAAGGCTTTGGCATAGTCAATAAAGCAGAAATAGATGTTTTTCTGGACTCTCTTGCCTTTTTGATGATCCAGTGGATGTTGGCAATTTGATCTCTGGTTCCTCTGCCTTTTCTAAAACCAGCTTGAACATCTGGAAGTTCACAGTTCATGTATTGCTGAAGCCTGGTTTGGAGAATTTTAAGCATTACTTAATTAGCATGTGAGATGAGTACAATTGTGTGGTAGTTTGAACATTCTTTGTAATTGCCTTTCTTTGGGATTGGAATGAAAACTGACCTTTTCCAGTCCTGTGGCCACTGAAGAGTTTTCCAAATTTGGTAACATACTGAGTGCAGCACTTACACAGCATCATCTTTCAGGATTTGAATTAGCTCAACTGGAATTCCATCACCTCCACTAGCTTTGTTCATAGTGATGCTTCCTAAGGCCCACTTCACATTCCAGGATGTCTGGCTCTAGGTGAGTGATCACACCATCATGATTATCTGGGTCGTGAAGATCTTTTTCATATAGTTCTTCTGTGTATTCTTGCCACCTCTTCTTAATATCTTCTGCTTCTGTTAGGTCCATATGATTTTTGTCCTTTATTGAGCCCATCTTTGCATGAAATGTTCCCTTGGTATCTCTAATTTTCTTGAAGAGATTGCTAGTCTTTCCCATTCTACTGTTTTCCTCTATTTCTTTGCATTGATCGCTGAGGAAGGGTTTCCCCTCTCTCCTTGCTATTCTTTGGAACTCTGCATTCAAATGGGTATATCTTTCCTTTTCTCCTTTGCTTTTCGCTTCTCTTCTCACAGCTATTTGTAAGGTCTCCTCAGACAGCCATTTTGCTTTTTTCCATTTCTTTTTTTTGGGGATGGTCTTGATTCCTGTCTCCTGTACAAGTCATGAACCTCCATCCATAGTTCATCAGGTACTCTGTCTATCAGATCTAGCCCCTTAAATCTATTTCTAACTTCCACTGCATAATCATAAAGGATTTGATTTAGGTCATACCTGAATGGTCTAGTGGCTTTCCCCACTTTCTTCAATTTAAGACTGAATTTTAAGTCAATTTTTACAGGCTTGTCTAACTCAGTGAAACTAAGCCATGCCTTGTGGGGCCACCCAAGACTGACGGGTCATGGTGGAGAGGTCTGACAGAATGTGGTCCACTGGAGAAGGGAATGGCAAACCACTTCAGTATCCTTGCCTTGAGAACCCCATGAACAGTATGAAAAGGCAAAAAGATAGGGTACTGAAAGATGAACTCCCCAGGTTGGTAGGTGCCCAATATGCTACTGGAGATCAGTAGAGAAATAACTCCAGAAAGAATGAAGGGATGGAACCAAAGCAAAAACAACACCCAGTTGTGGATGGGACTGGTGATGGAAGCAAGGTTCGATGCTGTAAAGAGCAATATTGCATAGGAACCTGGAATGTTAGGTCTGTGAATCAAGGCAAATTGGAAAGGGTCAAACAGGAGATGGCAAGAGTGAACATCGACATTCTAGGAATCAGCGAACTAAAATGGACTGGAATGGGTGAATTTAACTCAGATGACCATTATATCTACTACTGTGGGCAGGAATCCCTTAGAAGAAATGGAGTAGCCATCATAGTTAACCAAAGAGTCTGAAATGCAATCTCAAAAATGACAGAATGATCTCTGTTCGTTCCCAAGGCAAACCATTCAATATCACGGTAATCCAAGTCTATGCCCCAACCAGTAACACTGAAGAAGCTGAGGTTGAATGGTTCTATGAAGACTTACAAGACCTTCTAGAACTAACACCCCCAAAATATGTCCTTTTCATTATAGGGGACTGGAATGCAAAAGTAGGAAGTCAAGAAACACCTGGAGTAACAGGCAAATTTGGCCTTGGAGTACAGAAGGAAGCAGGACAAAGGCTATTAGAGTTTTGCCAAGAGAACGCACTGGTCATAGCAAACACCCTCTTCCAACAACACAAGGGAAGACTCTACACATGGACATCACCAGATGGCCAACACTGAAATCAGATTGATTATATTCTTTGCAGCCAAAGATGGAGAGGCTCTATACAGTCAGCAAAAACAAGACTGGGAGCTAATTGTGGCTTAGATCATGAACTCCTTATTGCCAAATTCAGACTTAAATTGAAGAAAGTGGGGAAAGCCACTAGACCACTTCATACATATTACAGATTGTTTACTGTTATTCAACTAGCTAAACATATAGCTATGTTTGCTAGTGATTGAGCATCCAACACATGCTTTCTGACTGTGATTCTTTTTTTTTTTTAATCTTAAACTTTTTACTTTGTTTTGGAGTAGAGCCGATTAACAATGTTGTGATGGTTTCAGGTGAAAAAAGAAGAGGCTCAGCCATACATATACATGTGTCCATTCTCCCTCAAATTCCTCTCCCACCCGGGCTGCTGTGTGACATTGAGTAACTGTGCTTCTTTCTGATCCTGATATTGCATCCCAGTCTCAGAGAGAGTGCTAAGCGGGAAAAGGTCTGGCCTGAGAAGCCCATTCAGATGTTTGGGATGTAAGAGATCACAGATATTCCCATGGGGCCCTGCTGTCTGCCAGGGACATCTGCATTTAGAATCAATCTTGTAGACATATTACATAAAATATTACATGTAACCCAAGTGAAGGACAGGGAACCCTGGCGCACTGCAATCCATGCAGTCACAAACAGTTGGATACAACATAGTGACTGGACAACAACAAAAATCCAAGAACATTTGTGTGGGAGGTAACAGCATAAATATGCTTCCTTGGTGGCTCAGACAGTAAAGAACCTGCCTGCAATGCGGGAGACCTGGGTTCGATCCCTGTGTTGGGAAGATCCCTTGCAAGAGGGCATGGCAATTCACTCCAGTATTCTTGCCTGAAGAATCCCCATGGACAGCGGAGCCTGCCGGGCTATAGTCCATGGAGTCGCAAAGAGTTGGACACAACTGAGTGAGATGGAGAAACAATGGAAACAGTGAGAGATTTTATTTTCTTGGGCTCCAAAATCACTGCAGATGGTAACTGCAGCCATGAAAAAAAAGACGCTTGCTCTTTGAAAGAAAAGCTATGACCAACCTAGACAGCATATTAAAAAGCAGAGACATTACTTTGCCAACAAAGGTCCGTCTAGTCAAAGCTATGGTTTTTCCAGTAGTCACATATGGATGTAAGAGTTGGACTATAAAGAAAGCTGAGCACCAAAGGATTGAAGCTTTTAAACTGTGGTGTTGAAGAAGACCACAGTTTGAGAGCCCCTTGGACTGCAAGGAGATCCAATCAGTTCATCCTAAAGGAAATCAGACCTGAATATTCATTGGAAGGACTGATGTTGAAGCTAAAACTCTAATACTTTGGCCACCTGATGTGAAGAACTGACTCATTGGAAAAGACCCTGATGCTGGGAAAGATTGAAGGTGGAAGGAGAAAGGGATGACAGAAGATGAGATGATAGGATGGCGTCACTGACTCGATGGACGTGAGTTTGAGTAAGCTCTAGGAATTGGTGATGGACAGGGAACCCTGTCATGCTGCTGTTCATGGGGTCGCAAAGAGTCGGACTCGACTGAGGGACTGAACTGAACTGAACTGAGCGACTAAGCACAGCACACAATAGCACCAATGAAGTAACCCTCTGCCTATGACTGCAGCACTTAAACTGCCCACTAGGGGACACTCTTGCCTCCAATTTCCCCCACTATGCGGTGGCTAGGGGGAAGGGAATTCCCCAAATTCCTTGGGCCTCCACCCAAAAGCCTTTGCTTCCAACGCAGTGTTTCAGATTTCTTTTTCAGGTCAACCCCTTTGTCTTCCGGTTTGGATGTTGACAGTTGGGAGTGGACAGAAGGAGACAGTGAATCAAGGATTAAGGGCTCCGTAGATACCAGCTGTTGGCCGTGGTTTCAGTGTGACAAAGATGCATAACATTATGATAGCATTATGATACTTGTGGCTACAAGATCTGTGGGGTGCTTTCCAGGGCTCAGATATCCTCCATATAAACGGCCTCATTTATTAGTCATATGCGGAAGTACTATTCTCACACAAAGGAAACCAGGGAAAGTGAGGGAATTACCCAAGGTCATAGAGTTTATAATTTGAGTCTGAATATAAACCCACTGATTCTATTTACAACTGCTGGGCGAACTTGGGTATCTATAATAAAATATAACTGTCTGGGTGTGGAATACTAGCTCTGAAGGGCTGATAAAGTAAATATCACTAGATTAGCCTGCAACCTTGTCTTCTTTTTCACTTTTCTCCTCAGGCTCCAAACACCCTGGGAGGAAACTAATCTGATTGGCTCTTTTCACATTGAACTGTTTTTTTGTTTTTAAACACCAAAAACATTTTGTATTGGGGTATAGCTCATTAACAATGTTGTGGTAGTGAGCAGCAAAGGGACTCAGCCATTCATACACATCCAACAAAGTCCTACTGTGTAGCACAGGGAACTCTGCTCAATGCTACATGCCAGCCTGAATGGGAGAGTGGTTTGGGGGGAGAACAGATACATATATACCCTGAACTGTTCTTGACTCACAGCAGTTTCCTGACTCCTTCAGTTAATGACTGCTTTGAGCATTCATGTCATTAAATCTACTGGATCTGTCTTGGCTTTGCCACTGACCCACTCAGCCAGGGAAGGCAAAATTACTTGGTTACTTGATCTCTTCCAGCTTCAACTTCATCTTGGATGAAATGGAGTTAGTTAAACCGGTGGTGATCTGTGACTCTCTGAGTTGTAAGTGATAAGAACCAAACTTACACCAGCCTTAGCAAAAAAAATTCCAGGCAATTTCTTGACCCCCAGAGCTGAGTGGCAGGAAGGCTTACGGTGAAACTGGCTAAAAGCAGGGATTGGAGTTCATCCAGTCTTTCCCAGCCACTTCTCATTTCCGTTTCTCTCTACCTGGTCAATTTCATTATCTTGGGCCGGCTGAAATTATGGCCAAGTACACAGTCCCTGGCAGCTCAGAATCACATCCTCACAGCTGCATAGTCAGAGACAAAATGGCATTTTCCTTCCAACTCCAGGCTGAAAGACCAAGCCAGATCCTTTTCATCACAGGACATAGTGAGTACCAGGCAAGATAACAAATATGAGAGGGCATTGGGAGGTCTGCCTCAGCTGCAGAATCCATTCTTCTTGAGGGTTATCCTGCCCCAGGGAAATTCACTTGCCTATAACCATCATTTTGATGGTTCCTTGTGAGAGCAGATCTTACAGGGGAAGGGGATGAATGGCAGTGCAGTATATTTTGCTGGGTGGGTTGGGTTGGGTTAACCCCCGCCCTGGGCCTCAGCCTCTGTGTAAGGAGGTGCTTCCACGTGTCTGTTGTTTCTCAGTCCCTGAGTCGTATCCGATTCATCGTGACCACATGGACCGCAGCACACCAGGCTTCCCTGTCCTTCACCATCTCCCAGAGTTTGCTCAAATTCATGTCTATTGAATCAATGATACCATCCAACCATCTCATCCTCTGTCGCTCCCTTCTCCTCCTAACCTCAATCTTTCCCAGCATTTTCCAGTGAGTGGGCTTTTCATATCAAGTGGCCAAAGTATTGGAGCTTCAGTTTTAGCATCAGTCCTTCCGATGAATATTCAGGGTTGATTTCCTTTAGGATTGACTGGTTTGATTTTCTTGCTGCCTAAGAGACTTTCCATAAATCCAAAGTGAATGATCCAGTCTCTCAGAATGATGTGAATGACTTTGCATCCTTTCAGTCTGTCTCTGGGGTTCACAATATCATCCGTGAAGCAACAAATAGAAAACAGGGGACAGTGAAAACGTCCTCGTGGCCAAAGACCTGCCACTAATGCCACCTTTATATTCCTCCATGGCTCTGGGAGAAGTGGATTTTGTCTCTTTTCAGCATCTTCCCCATCCATGGGTCTTGTAACCTGCCATCCGCTCATGGAATCCCATTAATCACAGCCCTTTAATAGCAGCATCTCTTATCTGAGAGGTGAAGAAATGAGGCAATACAACTCTTGGGCCCTTCATATGCTCCTACCTAATACTGTAAAATCCTCCTGATATAAAACTACCCTGACTACAGAGCAGGCCCACGGCTCCAAGGGTGGGCCAGGCTGTGATGCTGCTAAAAGCTTGCTCCTAGGCTGCAGGCAGTAGCAATAGGGCAGTGATGTAGAGGAACCATGAGTGGATCAGAAGATCATGGCTCCCCCCCAGAGGATCAAAATTGTCCAAGGGTGATATGCATGAACACCAGCATATCTTACCAGCTTAAGCCATAACTTACTGGCTACAGTGTGTACACACACCCACTGTCCCCAGGGTAGCCGGACACACCCTGAGGGATCCACACCAGCCTCCGGGTCTTCAGTGTTGTCTGCTGACTGTCTTAGCATTGATTTTGTACAAGTGGTGGTAAGGGAACACATAGGCCAGGACTTGCTCTGTCCCCCACACCCACAGAAATCCACTAAAACACGAATTTGACAGTGTCACTTCTCTCTGCTCCAAACTCTCCACGGCCCTCCCATGGCCTGCGAGTATAAACTCTGTGTGGTGGTCGAGGTTGCTACCCTTCCCAGGCAGGCCCTTCCTCCTGTGCTCTACTTACTCCACTCTTCTTGATGTGCCTGCTCCTTAAAAGGCCCACCTCCTCCATGAAGCCTTCCATCCTGAAGCTGCCAGTCTTTGAGAGTCAGTTGCATAGGCCCCTCGTCGAGTGGTTTTCCAAGTAGCTTCTGAAACACCACGAGGGTTCCCAGGACAGCACTGGGACAGACAGATGGATCTGAGTGTGTTTGGAGGGGAGGAGTCACCGGCCCCTTGCCTCTGTTCAGCGGCTCCAGGTTTGCCTTTATCTGTCATATATTTGGCATCCAAGTAAAACTTCATCTGAAAATGATCTTGCTGCCAGGATCCAGGGCCAGTCTGCTTGGTATGCTTCTTGTTTGGGCACCTATTAGCTGAGTGACTGCAGACAAGTTAGTCAACCTATCTGTGCCTTGTTTTCTCCTCTGTAAAGTGGAGGTAGAAGAGTATCTATTCAGGGACTTCCTGGTAGTCCACTGGTTAAGAATCTGCCGTCCAATGCAGAGGACACGGGTTTGACTCTTGGTCTGGGAACTAAGATCCAAGGTGCCTTAGAGGACTTGAGCCTGTGCATCACAACTAGAGAACTCCAAGCCACAATGAAAGATCCAGAGTGCTGTGACTAAGACCCAATGCATCCAGGAATAAATAAATAAATATTTTGAATAAAATAGTGTCTATTCAGAGGACTGTTGTGAGGACCAAGTTAATATAAGAAAAATATAGTACTTGGAGGGCTTCCCAGGTGGTACTAGTGGTAGAGAACCCGCTCCATGCAGGAGACATAAGAGATGAGGGTTCAGTCCCTGAGCTGGAAACATCCCCTGGTGGAGGGCATGGCAACCCACTGCAGTATTCTTGCCTGGAGGATTCCATGGACAGAGGAGCCTGGCGGGCTACAATCCATAGGGTGGCAAAGGGTCAGACACGACTGAAGCCACTTGGCATGCATGCACAATACTTGGAACACTACATTTTAAATGTCAGGTAACTTTTAGCTCCTATTGTTTTAGTGCCAGGTCAATGATTTCTGTATCATTGAATCTTGCTGGTTTAGAAAGATCTTTCATGCCATCCGCATGAAATGCTGGGTGGTCCTAACACGGCTAGACATTGGATGGGCCGGTTTCCCCATTCAGTGCTGAGCCCTCATTGGAGGAGGTGGGTAAGTCTGTTTATCAAGATAAGCATCTTACCCAGCCTTCTTCCCCATCCCCAGCCACTCTCTCCACACTTTTTCTCCTGCTCAGAACACAGATGGCACCAGTGGCTTCTATCTGTGTTTGAGGGAGAGAGCCATCAGGGATGCACTGGGCCCACTATGCCCACAAGGGTTAGTTTCTGAGGGGCCTTGAGCCAAGCTCAGCAACAAGAGGTCAGCAGCCTCCACCCCCAGCCTCATCTCTTAGACCACCTGGTTAGCCTGGACTTCTCCTGCTACCCCACTCCCCCACCCCAGCCCGCCCCCTGCCTCTTCTACCCAGGTGGATTCTGTCCAGAGCCTCCAGGGAGAAGCAATGTCATGCTTGAATTGACCCATCAGTTTTTCTACTTATCAATCAGCTACCTGCTGACACTGCCAACAGGAGCCATGAACAGTTTTTCTTTTTTTTAAAGGTCTTACCATCCATTGGTATGTCATAGAAATAAAATCCTGGCAAGGACACTTTGGCTGTGCCTGTAACATTTTATTTCTCAAAAAATAAAAATAAAAATCTGCCATAAGTTACATGATCGCAATTATCTCTGCATGTTTTGATCCCTTAAAACATCTTATAATAGAAATTACATGTTTTAAGAGATAGAAATAAAACTGACCTAAGATTGAGACACATGGATTAAAGTTTCCTGACTTGGTCACTAACATGTGATTTTGCATGAGTTATTTTGATTCTCCGAACCTCAGTTTCCACACTTCTAAAATGACTCCCTGGGTCTCTCAACACCCAGTTCTGTGCATTTTAAATAGGAATGCAGCATTGACATATATACATTACCCCGTGTAAAATAGCTAGTGGTGAGCTTCTGTATGGCACAGGGAGCTCAGCTCAGTGCTCTGCGATGACCTAGAGGGGTGGGATGGGGGCGTGGAAGGGAGGATTAAGAGGGAGGGGACACATGTGTACTTACGGCTGATTCACATTGTTGTACAGCAGAAGCTAACACAACATTGTAAAGCAATTATCCTCCAATCAAAAATAAATAGATAGGAATGCCAGATGCCTCCTGGTCCTGAACATTTCCCTCTCTAGCACGTCCTGCCTCCATACCTTCCAGCTCATTTTCTATCTCCTCTCTTTCCCCTCCCTAAGCCCCTTCAGAGGAAATGGAAACTTGGGTAAATATATTAATGGGATGAAAGCCTTTGCGGATGCCTAAAGCATTTCCAGCATCAGGGCACTGCAGGGTGGTCTAGAAGTACTTCCCCATCCTTCCCTCTATGCCTGGGTGGTCATTTCCCTTGTGAACTGTGAAAACAGCATGACCGTCCTTGCTTGTATTGGGCAAGACTTGTCTCAGGCCAAATATGAACCACTGGCTGAGTGACTTTTTTCTTGATCAGTGGGTCTCTGGCTGTATTGTCCTGAATGACTGTCAGAAAAATGTCTGTCAGAGACACCCCATTTGGTAGTTCTGGAAGATGGGAGTTTTTGTTGTGGGATAGTCTCTCATGTCCTCAGTCCCTGTGCAGTCAAGGGAATCAGTAGAACCCTCTGGAGAGCCAAGCACAGTCTTAGCCTCCAGCCCCTCACTCTAGAGGGATGTGCACCCACCGCATCCTCAGAAATTGGTTCTGCCCCTTCTCAGATGATGTGTGCATACATGTGTATGAAGTCGAGTCTGACTCTTTTACAACCCCATGGACTGTAGCCCACCAGGCTTCACTGTCCATGGGATTCTCCAGGCAAGAATGCTGGAGCGAGTTGTCATTTCCTTCTCCAGGGAATCTTCCTGACCCAGGGATCAAACCCAACTCATCTCCTGCATTGGCAGGTGGATTCTTTACCACTGCATCCCCCATTGGATACCATCATTCTGATGCACCATCTATGATGGCCTGCCCAGTTTTATGGGGAAGGGGCTGCTGAGAGCTGGGAGTGGGAGAGAGTCTGTCTCAAATTGCTTGTGGCAGCCGGAGCGCTGTGAGAAGGTCACAGCCTCCTTCCCTAGACAAACAGCCCCCAGCACATGTCCCTGTGGGGGCCTTTGTTAAGCTGTCGAGCAGACTAAGTGCAGAGGGATGACGGCCACCCAGTTAGAGCCCATGGAAACTTCTGCAGACCCCCCTCCTCAGCCTTGGGCTCCCCAGAAGCAAGCAGCCATGGAGGGCGCAGGGAGCAGGTGACCAGGGGCACCGTTAACAAAATACTCTTAGGTTCCTATTGCCCAATAAATCCTCCCTAATGGCTTTTCTTGGTTGATCAGCACTCATGGAAGCAGAGCAAAACTGAGTCATTCTCTGTTACCGAACTTTCCCTCAGACCCAAAGCCCTTTTGCCATACAGAGAAGTCTGCAGAGAAAACTGGCAGAAATAGGTACAGAGTTGGAGGAACAGATCTTTTCTTTTTCCCCTAAATTTGGCTGGCTTTGTCGAGTCTTAGTTGCCCTATGGCATGTGGGATCTTAGTTCCCTGGCCAGGGATCAAACCCACGTCCCCTGCTTTGGAAGGCAGATTCTTAACCATTGGACCATTAGGAAGTACCTACAGACATTTTCAAAGGGTCTTGGGATGGAGGGAGAGAGAGGTATTTTGGCAAGTGTGGCATCTGAAACATGAATGGGCTTCAAAGCAGAGAGATCGGGCACAGGCACGTGTAAGGTCAGCAGTTCCTGCAAAAGAAGTGGAGTCGATTATGCAGGGCTACAGCAGCCTCCATGCCCTCTGCTCAGTGTCCTCCACTCCCCGTACTGCTCCCGGAGCCCTCAGGCCCTCACTACTGGTGGTGGTGGGCAGGAGGCAGGTTCTTGGACCGGAAGCGTTAGAGCTGTTAGAAATCAGAACTCTCAGGGTCCACCCAGACCTAAAGCAGAGTCTGCCTTTGAACAAGATACCTGTATAATCTCTCTACATCCTGAAAGTCCGAGAAGCACAGGTCCAGCCTCTTGGGGGTACTATCCACACCCCACACCACCTCCAAGGCTAGTTTTCCTGGGCCACAGACTGGCCCCCTTGCCCTCTGTTCTCATGCTACATCCTTCATATCCTGCATTTATGCACTCTGCCAACCAACAAGTAGAAAATAATGTCTGATTAAATCATGCCATTGGGTAACTGAGGGTAGCTTAAACTGTCATCAGACTCACAGAGCATCTTCATATTTACACATAAGAGTCATCTCTCTCTTTAGTTTATTTGGCCGCGCTGGGTCTTTGTTGCTGTGCACTGGCCTTCTCTAGTTGCGGTGAGCAGGGGGCTCCTCTTAATTGCGATGCACAGTTTTCTCATTTGGGTGGCTCCTCTTGTTGCAGATCACCAGCTCTAGGCATGCAAGCTCAGTAGTTGTGTCCCACAGGCTTAGTCTCTCTGTGGTATGTGGGATCTTCCCAGACCAGGGATTGAACCTGTGTCTCCAGCATTGGTAGAAGGACTCTTAACCACTGGATCACCAGCGACATCCCCAGGAAAATCATTTTAACCTAAATGCCATAGGGAAAAAATGTACTACTGGAGTGATATCCATGGGGTAGGAAATGCCTTTGAACCGCTGGGGGGCAGTGCCTCTGATCCAAGCTAACTATGTGGAAAGAAAAGAAAGTCAAGTCGCTCAGTCGTATCCAACTCTTTGCAACCCCATGGACTGTAGCCAATCAGGCTCCTCTGTCCATGGGATTTTCCAGGCAAGAATACTGGAGTGGGCTGCCATTTCCTTCTCCAGGAGATCTTCCCAATCCAGGGATTGAACCCTGGTCTTCCGCATTGTAGGCAGACACTTTACCATCTGAGCCACCAGGGAAGTCCACTCTGTGGAGAGTGGTTTAAATTCATCCTCTTGTCCCTCGTTTTGGTAGTGCTATCATGCTCCCATGGGAGAAGAGAGAGAGAAGCAAGGAAACAGGGCAGACAAAGCCAGGGACTCTGTAAGAAGCCATGGAAGACACCACCGCAACCTGCACATAGATGTCTATGGATTGTGCTATATGCCTCTTGCTAAGTCATGTCCAACTCTTTGCAACCCCATGGCCTGTAGCCCTCCAAGCTCCTCTATCCATGGGATTCTCTCAGCAAGAATACTGGAATGGGGTAATATTTCCTCTTCCAGTGGATCTTCCTGACCCAGGGATTGAACCCGCATTTCTTATGTCTCTGGCAATAGCAGGCAAATTCTTTTCCACTAGCGCCACCTGGGAAGCTCTGCTTTGTGCCCAGTGTATGGCTTATGAGGAAGACACTGGCTTTGGAGCCTGAGCAACCTGGGTTAGCTGTGAGAACCTGAGTGTGTTATCTTCATTCTCTCAGCTTCTGTCTACTTATCAGTCAAAAATGATCCCCAGTGGGTTGCAGTGCAAATGAAATGTCCATAGTGAGCCAGTTCAGCACGGGCACTCAAAACGTGTGAATTCTCTTCCCTCTCCTTGCAGGGAGCAGGACAAGGAGAGCTGACACACAGCCCTGACCTTCAAGAAGGCCAACCATACAATGGAGAAGCAGAAAATGATGAAATCCTCCAAGGCCGTAGAGGATCAAATGCTCCAATGAGCAGCAGAGTCAGCGTTGGAGTCTGGAGAAGTCTCCAAAGTCTCTGGGTAGAAACAGAACTGGTGAAGATGAACAAGAGACTGTAAATGCACACACAGCAGGCTCAGAGGCCTGGAGATAGGACCGGGCAGGATGCCAGTGGGAACCATGACAGAAGAGGCAGTCACGGCAGGGGACCATGCTGGCGAGGAAGGAAAGGGGGAAAGAAGGCATGGAGGCTGAGGCCTGTGCATGGGAGGCCTTGAAAAACCGAGACAAAGAGTTGGGATATTGGGTTTTGTTTTGGTCTTTTCTTGTTTTGTTTTTTAATTGACGGATAATTGTTTTACAATGTTGTGTTGGTGTCTGCCATACATCAGCATGAATCAGCCATAGTTTTTTTAAACAAAATTTCTCAAGTTTTGTTCCATTTGATTGGATCAGTTTGTTTTAAACAATTTCATTTACTTATTTTTAAAAAAAAGTTTATTTGGCTGCACCTGGACTTAGCTGTGGCATGTGGGGTCTAGTTCCCCATCCAGGGATCGAACCCTGGCCCCCTGCATTGGGAATGTGGAGTCTTATTCCCAGACAAGGGGGGACCGGGAATACTGGGTTATTATGATATAGACACCTCAAGAATGTTTGTTTATTCATCATACTCTCCTCCCCAGTTTTACTAGGGGCTTCCCTGGTGGCTCAGGCAGTAAAGAATCTGCCTGCAATGCAGGAGACCCAGATTTGATTCCTGGGTCTGAAAGATCCCCTGGAGAAGGAAATGGCCACCCACTCTAGTATTCTTTCCTGGAGAATTCCACGGGTGGGGGAGCCTGGCAGGCTGCAGTCCATGGGGTCACGAAGAGTGACCGACTAACTGATCGAGACTGATGGACTAACACAGACACATCTAGATTCAGAGCTCCTATTTGTTTGGGGAGTGTGCAGTGCGCCTGGAAAAAGCAAATTTGATTTACTGTGGGGACCTTCCTGGTGATCCAGTGGTTAAGAATCTGCCCTTGAGATGCAGAAGATGCAGGTCTGGTCCCTGGTCAGGGAACTGAGAGCCCATATGCTGCAGAGCAACTAAGCCTGTGCACGTAACCACTGAGCCCATGCACTCTGGAGCCTACATGGACCCACAAGGAAAAATCCTACATTACACAAGGAAGAGCCCACGTGCTGCAACTAAGACCTGATTGATATTGCCAAATAAATAAATAAGTGAATAAGGTTTACTGTGCAGGTGGGTCTAGAACCTAACCCTACTAATAGAAACGACCCATTTCTGGGCATTCTCTACATGCCAGCTGCTGAGGTTCTTTATTGTGAAAGGCCTCACCTTTCCTTTCAATAATCCTTGGGAAAGTGTTTATCTATCAGTCATGTCCAACTCTTTGAGCCAGGCTCCTCTGTCCATGGGATTTCCCTGGCAAGAATAATGGAGAGAGCTGCATTTCTTCCTCCAGGGGATCTTTTCAATCCAGGGATCAAACCTAGGTCTCCTGCACTGAAGGCAGACTCTTTTCTGTTTGAGCCACCAAGGAAGACAATTGTTTTCATGCCCATTTTGCATGAGGAAACTGAGGCATGCTCAGAAAGGCTAAGTAACTTGCCCCAGGTCACACATCCAGAGCTACTTTACTAGCCACTGTCCTCTTTTCAAAAAAAGCAACTCTGTCTCTCACCTCCCAGAGGGCTTGGTTCTAAGACACACCGAATTACCAGAAGCTGCTTCCAAACAATTCTTTTCCCACATGTGCTAGAAAATCTTTGGTTTTACTATAGGGAGGACATGAAGGTGGGGAAACAAACTTCTGGCTTTTTTCAGCTCCTAGAGGCTGCCCACATTGCTTAGCTCACACACACCCTGCCTTCCGTTTCAAAGCCAGCAAAGGCCAGTTGGGTTTTTCTCACTTCCCATCACTCTAACCTTACTTCAGTGTCACCTCTCCTCCTTTGACTCTGACTCTCTTGCCTCCTTCATTCTTATAAAAGCCCTGTGATCACAGAATCACAGATAATCCGGAATAATCTTCCCATCTCAAGGTCAGATGGTTAGCAACCTGAATTCTATCTGCAACCTAACTCGCCGTTGCCATTTGCAGGTGTTGCAATCAAGGCATCTTGGAATTGGGTGCTTCATCTTCTCCAGAACTCTATTCCATCGAAAGAAGCCTGCCATAGCCCCTTGTGCCTTCCTATGCCTGTCATTTTCACTCAGTTTAAGCTGCACTGACATAGCAAGGAGGGGATTTCGCAGGCAAGAATATTCGAGTGGATAGCCATTTCCTTCCCCAGGGGATCTTCCTGACCCAGGGACTGAACCCATGTCTCCTGCATTGGCAGGTAGATTCTTTACCACTGCACCACCAGGGAAGTTCCTGGCTCCTTCTTGGGGAATCGAACCCCAGTCTCCCTCATGACAGGTAGGGATACTCATCACTATCAGTTCAGTTCAGTTCAGTTCAGTCACTCAGTCATGTCCGACTCTCTGCGACCCCATGAATCGCAGCACGCCAGGCCTCCCTGTCCATCACCAACTCCCGGAGTTCACCCAGACTCACGTCCATTGAGTCAGTGATGCCATCCAGCCATCTCATCCTCTGTCGTCCCCTTCTCCTCCTGCCCCCAATCCCTCCCAGCATCAGGGTCTTTTCCAATGAGTCAGCTCTTCGCATGAGGTGGCCAAAGTACTGGAGTTTCAGCTTCAGCACTAGTCCTTCCAATGAACACCCAGGACTAATCTCCTTCAGAATGGACTGGTTGGATCTCCTTGCAGTCCAAGGGACTCTCAAGAGTCTTCTCCAACACCACAGTTCAAAAGCATCAATTCTTCAGTGCTCAGCTTTCCTCACAGTCCAACTCTCACATCCATACATGACCAGTGGAAAAACCATAGCCTTGACTAGACAGACCTTTGTTGGCAAAGTAATGTCTCTGCTTTTGAATATGCTATCCTGGTTGGTCATAACTTTCCCTTCCAAGGAGTAAGCGTCTTTTAATCTCATGGCTGCAATCACTATACAAACAAGGAAAACATCTGAAATACTAAGCACCAAAGGAACACATGTGAAGCGATGTAAAGGAAAGTGCTGGGGCTGTGTCCCCATCCTGAAGGCACACCTGATATCTGAGGAAGAGGTGATGGAAGAAAGGAGCCCAAGCTCAATTCTGGCTCTCAGTTTTTAATTTTAAAAATTATAATCAGTACAAGGAAATGCACTCTGTTCTGCTCCTCTTCTTCCAATCTGCTATCTCCAACTCACTGACCAGAGGAAACTGAAACTGCTCTATTGAGATATTTATACTCTTCCAGAATTTTCTGTATGTTAAAATGCTCAAATGTAAAATATCCTATAGATAACTGGTGACTACTTTTTTTTTTTACACAATGAGTTCATTTTATAACTTTTTTTCAAGTTGAATCTCACTCCGACCAAATTAAAGACACATTCCCAAGTCTGTATGTTGTCTATTTGTAGATTTTTAGGGTAAATCTTGGGCTTTCCTGGTGGCTCAGATGGTAAAGAATCGCCTGCAGTACAGGAGACCTGGGTTCCATCTCTGTGTTGGGAAGATCCCCTGGAGGAGAGCATGGCAACCCACTCCAGTATTCTTGCCTGGTGAATCCCCATGGACAGAGGAGCCTGGTGGGCTACAGTCCCTGGGGTTGCAAAGAGTTGGACATGACTGAGTGACTAAGCACAGCATAGCACAGGGTAAATCTCAAAGCATGGAATACCTGTGTCAAAGGATACACCCAGTTTTAATTCTGACAGGTTTTGCCAAGCTGGCATCCAAATATACAAAACTGACTTACTCTCCAACAGTATGGGAGCAACTCTTCCTCATACACCCACAAACACTAGACACCATCCGTCTTTCTAATCTCTATTGATCTGGTAGGTGGAAAGAAGGTATCTAAACATGGTTTTGATTTGTATTTCCAAAATGATGAATGTGGTTAAACTATTTTTTTTTCCTGTGCCTGTTTATGTTTTAAATCTTTGAGTCATCTGGGGTTTATTTTGTTATAAGGATAGAACTTTATTTTTTCCAAGTGGCAGTGAAAGTGAAAGTGAAGTTGCTCAGTCATGTCCGACTCTTTGGGACCCCATGGACTGTAGCCTATCAGGCTTCTCCATCCATGGGATTTTCCAGGCAAGAGTACCGGAGTGGGTTGCCATTTCCTTCTCCAGCAGATCTTCCTGACCCAGGGATCAAACAGGGTCTCCTGCATTGCAGGCAGATGCTTTACCCTCTGAGCCACCAGGGAAGCCAAGTGGCAGTACTGGATATTAAATAATTTACATTTCCCCACACTGATCTGAAATGCCACCCCGCTCTAAATTTTAGAAATGAGAAGAGGCCACTCAACTTAAATATCATATCATATGCAAAGAGTAAGTCAAATGGATCATGAGTTTAAAAGTAAAACCTAAAACTTTTAGACGGTAACACAGGAGTGCATCTTTAGACTTAGGAATAAGCAAAGGGTTCTTAGGCTTTGTTCTTAGACTTACAATAACAAAATTTGTAAAATAAAAATTCATCAAAATAAAGAAGTTTTGTTCTATGAAATATCCTGTTAAAAAGATGGAAAGACATGTTACAGACTAGGAAAAAATAATTGCAATCACATATTCAACAAAGCGGAGAAGGCAATGGCACCCCACTCCAGTACTCTTGCCTGGAAAATCCCATGGACGGAGGAGCCTGGAAGGCTGCAGTCTGTGGGGTCGCTAAGAGTCCGACAAGACTGAGCGACTTCACTTTCACTTTTCACTTTCATGCATTGGAGAAGGAAATGGCAACCCACTCCAGTGTTCTTGCCTGGAGAATCCCAGGGACGGGGGAGCCTGGTGGGCTGCCATCTATGGGGTCGCACAGAGTCAGACACGACTGAAGTGACTTAGCAGCAGCAGCAGCATTCAACAAAGACATATATAGAATATGTTAAAAAAAAATCAAAACTCAACAACAACTCCCCCCAAATTTAATTACAACATGTGTAAAGAGTTGAATGGATATTTCACCAAAGAGGAGATATGCAAGGCACAGTACATGAAAAGATTTTCAACATCACTAGCCATTTGGGAAATACAAATTAAAAATTAAAATCCCAATGGGCTATTACTACACACTTATTCAGTTCAGTTTAGTCGCTCAGTCATGTCCAACCCTGTGAACCCATGGACTGCAGCACGCCAGGCCTCTCTGTCCATCACCAACCCCAGAGATTACTCAAACTCATGTCCATTGAATCAGTGATGCCATCCAACCACCTCATCCTCTGTCATACCCTTCTCCTCCTGCCTTCAATCTTTCCCAGCATCAGACTCTTTTCTGAGTTAGTTCTTAGCATCAAGTGGCTAAAGTATTGGAGTTTCAGCTTCAGCATCAGATTTTCATGCTGAACAGTCAGTACTGATTTCCTTTAGCATTGACTGTTTTGATCTCCTTGCAGTCCAAGGGACTCTTAAGAATCTTCTCCAACACCACAGTTCAAAAGCATTAATTCTTCAGTGCTCAGCTTTCTTTTTTATTAGAATGGCTAAAATAAGAAATAACAATAACACCAAATGCTGCTGATGAAATGTGGAGAAAGTGGAACTCTCATACATTACTGGTGGAAACCTAAAAATGGTACAACCACTCTGGAAGACAGTTTGGCAGTTTTTACGAAACTAAACATATAATTACCATATGGCCCAGCAATGCATCCCTGAACATTTATCTGAGAGAAATGAAAAATCATGTTTATACAAAAATCTGTACATGAATGTCTACAACACTTTCATTCAAAATAGCAAAACAGAGCAAAACAAAAAAAAAAAAAACCCTGGACACAAATCATTTGTCTTTCAGTGAGTGGACGATTAACAAACTGGCAGATCCATATAGTAGAATACTATTCAGCAATTTAAAAAAGCATTCACTATTAATACATGCAACAGTCTGAGTGGCCTTAGAGACATCATCCTCAGCAAAAAAAATCCCCAATTCCACAAGGTCACATGCTGTATGATGCTTGATTCCACTTACAGAATATTCTCCTGGTAGTAAATTATACAGAATAGATTAGTGTTACCAGAGGTGCCTGATGGACAGAAGGGGTTTGGGTACACAAAAATAAAGAGATAGCACAGGGAGTACTTTTGTGGTGATGGGACAATTCCATATCCTTTTTTGTTTTTTACTTTCATCATGTAATTAAAGACAAACACCATTTACAAAGTTGAAATGCAGATAATAAAGTCAAAATAGAATTTTGAATATGACAGAAAAAGACAAAGTGAATATTTAATGTAAAAGGGGATGTACCAGTAATAATGTTGGTAAAATTCTAAATCAGGGTGGTTTTCTGTGTGTGTGTGGTGGTGTTTTTTGGAAAAATACAATCTGTATCTTAATTGTGGCTTTACAAGAATCTATCCATGTGATAAAATTGCATAGAGCTACACACACACACAGACACACACGAATGCAGGCTTTTTAAGTGGTAAAAATAAAATAAGGTTTGTAGGCTAGTTAGTGGTGTGTATCAATGTCAGTTTCCTGTTTTTTAATATTATACTACAGTCATATAATATGTCACCATTGGAGGAAGTTAGGAGTGCTGATTTTGAAGCTTCCTGGGAATTTATAACTATTTTGAAAGAAAACATAACAATTTTTTTAAATGAAAAAATGAGAGAAGAAAACTATCTTTGCCAAAGACCTTCCCATTGTACAGTGTGGATCTCTTTAGCAATTGCTTTATCCACGATAACCTGCTTCCTTTCCCTCCTTCCCAGACACACAAACATATGATCGTCTTGAAAAGTTTTCAGTTGAATGAAAGGTGTCTTAGACTAGGACCCACAGAAAAGTTGCTTATATTAAAATAGTTCAAAAGAACATCAATATACCCTTTCTTGGATTCACCAATTAATATTTTAAGCCATTCACTTTATCATATAGAATTTATCTATATCATTGGTTCCGAACCAATTGATGGTAAGTTACATACATTATGGGTCTTTGCCCCTACATACATTAGTGATTATTTCCCAAGAATATTCTTTTATACAATCACAGTACTGTTCGTAACTTCAGTAAATGTAGCACTGATTCAACACTTTAAGCCATTGGTCTTATTACCACTTTCATTGACTGTCCCAATAAAGTGCAAGAGAGAATCCAGCCAGGGTCAGGTCCTGCACTTAGCTGTCACGTCTCTTTGACAGTCTTAGATTTAGTAGATGTCTCCTTGTCGACGGGCACCCACAATTCTCAGCTGTAAGGTGGGATGAAGGAAACTGCCCCACCTACTTCTTTGCGAGTAAAGGCACTTTGGACTTCCCTGGTAGCTCAGCTGAAGAATCCTCCTGCAATGCAAGAGACTCTGGTTCGATTCCTAGGTGGAGAAGATTCCCTGCAGAAGGGATAGGCTACTCACTCCAGTATTCTTGGGCTTCCCTGGTGGCTCAGATGGTAAAGATTCCGCCTGCAATGCGGGAGACCTGGGCTGCATCCCTGGGTTGGGAAGATTCCCTGGAAGAGGGCATGGCAACCCACTCCAGCATTCTTCCCTGGAGAATCCCTGTGGACAGAGGAGCCTGGGGGGTGGCTGCAGTCCATGGGTTCACAAAGGGTCGGACACGACTGCACGACTATGCACGCAGGTAAAGGCACTTTAACAATCTCTAAGAGCTAAGGAAATGGCAACCCACTCCAGTGTTCTTGCCTGGAGAATCCCAGGGACGGGGGAGCCTGGTGGGCTGCCGTCTATGGGGTCGCACAGAGTCGGACACGACTGAAGCAACTTAGCAGCAGCAGCACCAAGAGCTAAATAGAGTATTTCTCTTCTGCATCATGATTCCCCAGAAGCAGCTAAACATATTGTGTGTTGGAGCAAAGGAGATCCGCTTTGCTTTTCTCTCCCAGCCTGGTAAAACGAGCCAGGATCCTGAAGAAGGAACTTGTGAAAGAAATCCTTTATGGTAAAGGCTGGACCGAGACCGTGCGAGGGACTTCCCTTTTCGTTCACCTGGAGCGCCGGGCGGCCAATCAGCTGCGCGGTTCGGGCGCGCGGCCAATGGGAAGGCGGCCCGGCGCGCCCCAAGGGCTATAAGTGCGCGGGGCCGCGGAAAGTGAAAGTGGTGCGGGAGCGGCGGGCGCAGCTTGGGCGCTGCTTCTGGGGCCTGAGGGCGGGCGCCGGGGCCAAGACGCCGGGATGCTCCGGACTCCCGAGCCACAGTTGGGGAACGCGGGGGCCGCGGGCTGCAGCCCCCCGGCTGTGCCGCCCACCCAGACCAAGCCGCTCACCTCCTTCCTCATCCAGGACATCCTTCGGGACGGCGCTGACCGGCGCGGAGGTCACGCGGGCAGCCCACAGCCGCAGCCTTCGCGTCAGCAGTACCCGAGGCGAGACCCAAAGCCGGAGCCCGAGGGAAGAAGAGGCTGCGCCCGGGCGCCGGAGGACCAGCAGAGCGACCAGCCCCGCGCCGGTAGCGAGGAGGCCGAGAAGCCGGTGGAGACCGAGCCAGGTAAGCCGGCGAGGCTGGAGAGACCTGGCCGGGCCGGGCTGGGTCCCCCAGGAAGAATGGGCAGGCCCGCAGGCTGCAACCGCGTGAGGGCGGGTGCTAGGAGGACCTCCTGGAGCTCCGGCGGCAGGGTTGCGGGGCCCCGCGGCGACAGGCGAAGGGACTTCACGGCCTCCGCCACGGGCAAGCCTCGGAGCTTAACCCTGAGCCCCGGCATCAGGGCTGCTCAGGATTTAGACATGGACTTGATTCACCCCTCAAGGTGCCCTGCGCAGCGGGTTCTTGGTGCCCAGAGCTCAAAGGCGAGCACGCACACAGCGCCCACCACGCTCCAGTCCCAGATGAAAACCCGAAACCAATCCCAGCCACCTCTCAACCCTTAATCCTCGCCAGCCGCAGTTACCTCTTGGCAATCACAATAACTAACATATAACGAGTTATTGATAAATAATATATTAATATTAATAAGTCAGGGTTTGATCAGCAAAGATGCCCTTTGCTTCCCAGTCCCATGGGCAATAAAACACAATAAGTCTTGGGGACTTCCCTGGGGGTCCAGTTAAGAGTTCACCTTCCAACGCAGGGGGTACAGGTTCCATCCCTGGTAGAGGGGCTAAGATCACAGTCAAAAAACCAAAACAGAAAACAGAAACAATATTGTAACAATTCCAATGAAGACTTAAAAAATGGTCCAACTAAGCCCCCTACCCCCGCCAAAAAAAAAACAAAACAGACTAGCAAGTCAAGGAGCCCCTCTGGTCTCCAGGAGCTATATATATAACTTCATGGGAACATTTAGAGTAGACTTTTTTTTTTTCTATCAGTTTTTTAACTGAGGTAAAATTGGAACATAATATGTTATGAGTTTCAGATGTACAACATAATAATTTGATCTTTGTATACACTACAAGGTAATCACCACGATAAGTCTAGGTATCCACCCTCACCATACAATAGGCACCTTTCCTATGAGGTATGGCAGGGGCTCACTGAAAATCCCATTGGACAGAGGAGCCTGACTACAGTCTGTGGGGTTGCAAAGAGTTCAGACATGACTGCAGAGCGAGAGAGAAAGAAACAGTTTATTGAGGGAAAGTGAAGTGAAAGTCAATCAGTTGTGTCCAACTCTTTGTGACCCCATGGACTATACAGTCCATGGAATTCTCCAGGCCAGAATACTTGAGTGGATAGCCTTTCCCTTCTCCAGGGGATCTTCCCAACCCAGGGATTGAATCCAGGTCTCCCACATTGCAGGCGGATTCTTTAACCAGGTGAACCACAAGGGGAGCAAAAGGGGATTAAACCCAGAGAATGAACTCTCCTACCACACTAGCCCTCTCATGTCACCCAAATGTTAACTCTGGATGACCCTCTGGATGCCTTGGGGGCCCCACTTTACTGATATCTTATTTCTCAGTCTTTCTTGCCTCCCATCTCCCATTCCTCCAGACAGATACAGAATCCCTATTTAACTCTACAGGGCAATAGGGCAGAAAGTTCTAGCACTAGCCTCTCCTACTTTGCAGACCTGATGACTATTAAGAAATTAACACGTAATCTACATGACTGGCCAGCAGCCCCACTCAGGGAGTTCCTTACTCCTAAGCAGTTCTTAGGAGTTAGAACTCTTCAGTTCAGTTCAGTTGCTCAGTTGTGTCTGACTCTTTGCGACACCGTGAACTGCAGCATGCCAGGCCTCCCTGTCCATCACCAACTCCCGGAGTTTACCCAAACTCATGTCCATTGAGTCGGTGATGCCATCCATCCAACCATCTCATCCTCTGTCATCCCCTTCTCCTGCCTTCAATCTTTCCCAACATCAGGGTCTTTTCCAGTGAGTCAGCTCTTCACATCAGGTGGCCAAAATACTGGAGTTTCAGCTTCAACATAAGTCCTTCCAATGAACACCCAGGATTGATTTCCTTTAGGATGGACTGGTTGGGTCTCCTTGCAGTCCAAGGGACTCTCAAGAGTTTTCTCCAACACCACAGTTCAAAAGCATCAATTCTTCGGCACTCAGCTTTCTTCACAGTCCAACTCTCACATCCATACATGACCACTGGAAAAACCATAGCCTTGACTAGACAATCTGTGTTGACAAAGTAATGTCCCTGCTTTTTAATATGCTGTCTATGCTATGCTAAGTCACTTCAGTTGTGTCCGACTCTCTGTGACCCCATAGACGGCAGCCCACCAGGCTCCCTGGTCCCTGGGATTCTCCAGGCAAGAACACTGGAGTGGGTTGCCATTTCCTTCTCCAGTGCATGAAAGTGAAAAGTGAAGGTGAAGTCGCTCAGTCTTGTCCGACTTGTAGCGACCCCTGGACTGCAGCCTACCAGGCTCCTCCATGCATGGGATTTTCCAGGCAAGAGTACTGGAGTGGGGTGCCATTGCCTTCTCCGAATATGCTGTCTAGGTTGGTCATAAGAACTAAGGAGTTCCTTAGTGCAATGTATCCAAACTGACAGTGGGCTGTTTGTTCACTCAGAAGAGATGAGGGTAGATAGAATTCTGTTCTCTTTGCTGCTACCATGTAACGTTTTCTTTCCCCTCCCTGCTTCTCCCCTCTCCTTTCCAAATGGGCACTTAGAAACTTATCTGCTGGACTGTGAAAACCCTCCCAGCGCCTTACAGAGCCTACCCCCAGCCACCAAGCAGCCTCAGAAGCGCTCCCGGGCTGCCTTCTCTCACACTCAGGTCATTGAGTTGGAGAGGAAGTTCAGCCATCAGAAGTATCTGTCTGCCCCCGAAAGGGCTCACCTGGCCAAGAACCTCAAGCTCACGGAGACCCAAGTGAAAATATGGTTCCAGAACAGACGCTATAAGACCAAGCGGAAGCAGCTCACCTCGGACCTGGGCAACCTGGAGAAGCACTCTTCCTTGCCAGCTCTCAAAGAGGAGGGCTTCTCACAGGGCTCCCTCATCTCTGTGCACAATACCTACCCTTACTACCCCTACGTTTACTGCCTGGGTGGCTGGAGTCCAGCTTTCTGGTAACACCAGCTCTGACATCCACAGTAGATCAAGAACTGTCTTCTCTAGGTGGCCCCTCTGGAAGATGGAAGGGCCCCGGGGTCAGGAAGGGCTGGGCAGTGAGAGACAGACAGACCAGAACACATGGAGGTTTGTGTGGAAATCCCAGATTCTTCACTGGTGGGCCAATGAAGGATCTGGGACAGGGAATGGTTTCATATCCAAATTGTTCCCCCAACATAGAAGGGGGGATTGTTTTTGCTTTTAGACCCCTGCTTGAAGTAGGGAGGGATAGAGCCAAGTGTTCTTTCTGGCACTTGGGTGACTTTTCAGGATCTGTCCACATCACTTCTGAGGATTCTGTTCCTCCAACTCCATCCTCTTGTGTAACTGAGCATCCACTCGGAAAGAGGTCACCTGAAGGGGGAGGGGGAGGGCGGCTCAGGATGTCACCTACTGAAATAAACTGAAGGTCAAAAGCCTCTCATTGGCCTTGGACTACAACCAAGGTTTCTCTTTGTCTCTGGGACAGACAGAAACAGAGGACCTCACAGAGAAACCTTTCGTGCCCAGCACAAGTTGGCACAGGATATGGAGATGGGAAGGAGGAGACGAAAATAGAAGCTTCTGATTATTCCTTTTAAAATAATATGCCAACTTAAGTATTTACAGAGTGGCCCGTGTAGAACAAGAAGCACTCACTGTGGCCTTAAGACAAGCTGTATAAACCAAACTCTATTGCGGGAGGTGAGCCCAGGCCAGGAGAATCTCTGCATATCCAAGACAGTGATCTAAGGAAGAGTCCTTAGCAAAAGGTGAAGAAAAAAAAAAAATCCTCTTCTGGACCTTTTGCTCTGGGCCTGAGAATTTAGAATAAGAAGGTTCCTGGAGTTTTGGGGCTGTAGTTCATACTACAGTGTGACAGATCACATAATTCTTTTAAGTTCCTTCCTTCCTCCTCCTCTTATTTTTTGTTCCTTTTCCATGGCAGTCACCCACTGAAGCACTTCTTTTCAGTCCAGACTTTTATGACTGCACCTAACATACACCTTGCTTATATAGCCTTGAGATCTTGTCTCCCCCACCCCCCACCAAAGCTTTATCTCTTCCTGGGTTTAAAAAAAGAAAAGTAGTGGGGGAGCAGATTCTGAATTGGCTAAAAGACATGCATGTTAAAAAAAACCCTAACAATTCTTATGTCTTTTCTTTAAAAATATACAGCATTAAATACCAAATCTATTTAAAGACATGACAGTTTCAGAAGGTCACTGCTGCTTTTATAGGACTTTCTGGTGGCTCTGTTGTTACAGTTCAAAGTCAAAACCCTCTGGGATCCCTGCAGGCAAAGGAGGTAAAAGGTAGTGAGCTTTCACACCGTAAGGAAGAACACAGCAGGTTGAAGGGTCAGGTGCCATGGAGCTGTCTGGTGGGAATCCAGGGATGAGGGGCGGGGTGTGAAGGAAGGGGGCATGGACTTTAGGAAGCCCCACCCATGAGCAGGCTGATGGGGCTGACTGGCACTTTGCTGGAAGAGGCTAAGAAAAAAAGGAAACCATTTTCAGAACACATCATAGTGGCTTCCATCACCAAGCCAATGAAACTGTCCAGATGTTTCAGGAACTGTGTTTAATGCTTATCAAAAAAGTGGAGGTTCCCCCCAAGTGAGTTACCTGGTGATCTCAGAGAGAATGAGAAGAGGGCACAGGAAAACTCTGGCCATGCTTCTGTTTTTATTCTGTTATCTCAGGTGACCTGGGAGAGGGGAGACATCAGCATGAAAAAAAAAAAAGCCAGTTACTAATGAGGTATCCCAAGCCCTGGAAATCTCTTGATCCTGCTACTTAATTCTGTTCAGTGAAAAACCTTTCAATTTCCTCCTTTTAAAAAAGTCCAATTTACTGTTTGTGGCAAAACTGCCAAAGTTGATAGAAGGTTGGCTCATTTCACCTCATTTTCTGTTGTTTGAGCTCCACATTGAAATACTGTCCAGTGCCATGTGTTGCCTGCACAGAAATGGAGGCACAGAGGCAGGGCTTTCTCCTACTTACATGTCTTAAGCGTTCAGTGCTCACTCTCTGGTCAGGACCCTTTCTCTGCCTCCCTCTGCATTGAATTATTTCAGCCCCCAAACCTGCAAGTGTTAAACATTTTACTGTAATATACATTGTATTGCAAAAAGGAAAAAAAAAAGTCTTTGTTTAGAATGATTTGTTTTGGTGAATCCATCTTGTTTTTCCCCCATAGTCACTCAGCCATAGCCAAACTGGTAGAACAACATTTGAAGAGCTAATATATCCATTCCTGATGGGTACACTGGGGGGTGCACCCCGGACCCAGACCTGTGTCTATCCTATTTAATAAATCGGTTTAGGTTCTCCATGTGTATAATGGACTCTGCTCCAATCTTAATACACAAATCTGTGAATCGAAGTTTAGCCAAATACCGCAAACTTTATTTTTCTATGTATTTTTTGTAACACCTGAGTGTTTTTAAAATAATAAAGTACGGTGTCATTTTTAGACATATCTGTGTGTGATTTTCTGCTTCCTAAAGACTGCATGCTACTGAGTTTTTCTTGTTACCATGTTCTCCCACCTGCCTGCCTGACTAATCTATGGAGAGTAAATAATGGAAATTAGTAGCTTAGTGAATAGCAGAGGATGATCATTCTTTTATAAATGTTCTACCCTCCGTTACAGGCTTTCCTGATGGCTCACTGGTAAAGAATCCACCTGCCAATGCAGGAGATGTGGATTTGATCCCTGGGTTGGGAGGATCCTCTGCAGGAGGAAATGGCAACCCACTCCAGTATTCTTGCCTGGGAAATCCCATGGACAGAGGAGCCTGGGGGGCTATGGTCCATGGGGTTGCAAAAGAGTTGGACACAGCTTAGCAACTAAACAGCAACACCACCACCACTCTGTTACTGGTTAATCACCTGGAGGGGAAAGAAATGTCTGTGTCATTTTAATAATCACCTCCTTCAGCCCAGGGATACATTTGGAAAAATTGAGAATGTTGAGTATTTACTTTTATTTCTTGAAGACCCTGAAGGGAACATGGGAACCACTTCCAAAGAAGCAACCTTCTTTTGAAATTCATTGGCGTATATATGCTCGTATGTATCTGATTGGCCTCACCGATTCAATGGACATGAGTTTGAGCACACTTGGGGAAATAGTAAAGGACAGGGAAGCCTGGCATGCTGCAGTCCATGGGGTCGCAAAGAGTTGGAGAAGACTAAGTGAACAATAACAACAAATGGATAAAGTAGTTAACTAGTGAGAACCTACTGTATAGCACAGGGCACTCTACTCAGTGCTCTGTGGAAATCCCAAAAGGAGGGGATGTATGTATACGTATATCTGGTTCACTTTGCTGTACACCTGAAACTAACACAGCATTTTTTGGGGGTGGGGGCTGTGCTGGGTCTTCTTTGGTCCTCAGGCTTTTCTCTAGTTGCAGCAAGTAAGGGCTACTTTCTAGTTACGGTTTCTCTTGTTGCAGAGCACGGGCTCTCAGGCAAGCAGGCTTCAGTAGTTGCAGCACATGGGCTCAGTAGTTGTGGCTCCCAGGCTATAGAGAACACGGGTTCAGTAGTTGTGGTGCATGGGCTTAGTGCTCCGCAGCCTGTGGGATCTTCCCACATCAGGGATCGAACCAGTGTCTCCTAAAGGGGATTCTTTACCACCAAGCCACCAGGGAAGTCCCTAACACAGCATTTTAAAGCAACTATATTCCAGTTTAAAGAAAAAGTTTTAAATTTTACATAAGAAAGAACACACACAGTTTTAACCCAAGACAGAAAAAATAAAAAATTCCCCTTTGTACACTCACTAGCCCCTTAGACTATGACTGCTTCCCTGGCCCCTTGGTCTCTGTATCTCCCTGAAAATGTCATTTTCATTCAGGGCACAGGCAAGCAACACCTTGGAACTGGAATCACAAGTATTGAAAATAGGTTTAAAATTAAATATATCAATAATGCATCTTTTATCCACCTGCACTTAAATCTTCATTAAGTCCCACAAGCAGAGAGTCTTATGCACCTGAGTACCTGAGAGAATTGATGGTTTTCTTTCCTCCCACCTCCTTCAAGGAAATAACAGCTTAAAGAGTAAGGTGCCTGCTCCAGGTAAAACATATCATAATTCCAAAGTTTGCTCTAATCCTTTAAGTACATTGTACACACAGGTGGGGCCTCCCGTTGCGTGTTCATGTCATGAGATTTAACTCTCTGTATAAATCCACAGCCATCCTCCCCTCTCCTGAAAGGCTCTCAAATTACAAGAACTCTTGCAGTAAATGAACAGATGAGGATAATTTTTTAACCATTAAAAGTAATCCAGGAAATTAGAGAAAAATCTCTCCCCTCGAAAGTTCCCCACCTCCTTGTCACTTTCCTAATTTACCTTCAAAACTCTGCTAACCTCACCCCCGTCTTCCAGCGTCTCACCTTAGCGAGTCTGTGGAATTTGGAATTTCTTTTCAATCTGTCTCTCAAGTTATTTTATGTACAGATTTTTAGAGTCACTGGAACTTTGTCACTGGAAGTCCCACTGGTCCTCCCCAGGCCTCCGTAGGAAAGCCATAGCCTCCAGTGCGTGGGTGCTCAGTCCTTCAGTCGTGTCCAACTCTTTTCGATCCCATGGACTATAGCCCACCAGGCTCCTCTGTCCATGGGATTCTCCAGGCAAGAATGCTGGAGTGGGTTGCCATGCCCTCCTCCAGGGGATCTTCCCAACCCAGGGGTCGAACCCACATCTCTTGCATCTCCTGCATTGGAAGGCAGATTACCACTCAGCCACCTGGGAAGCCCTATAGCTTCCAGAAAGGGAAATAAATATCAAAGATATACATCTGAAAAATTTTTTCCTTCTAACTACAAAGCAAGTCATTTTTCTGGCATGATGTTAATACCTTATGTCTTTTTTTAAGTACCTTTTAAATTTTCTTAATTGGAGAATAATTGCTTTACAATGTTGTGTTGGTTTCTTCTCTGCAACAGGAATCAGCTACATATATACATATAACCCCTCCCTCTGGAACCTCCCTCCCACCCGTCTAGGTTGTCACAGAGCACCAAGCTGAGCTCCCTGTGCTATATAGCAGCTTCGCGCTGGCTGTCAGCTTTACATGTGTAAGTAATACCTCGCGTCTTAAAGCTGACCTCTGAGGGAATGGTGGCCATGAAGAGAAAGTCACAGTTTGAGTGCCCTGGGTGGGAGAGCTGCAGGCAGTAGTTCCGTTGAGGCGAGCGCAGGAAATTCTCCTGCCTGTGAGGAAGTGAGTATGACATGGTTGAGGACTCGGAGAAGCTGACCCCTAAGGCAGGTTATGACTGAGTCCTCACCTGATACTTTAAGAAGCCCCAAAGCCCACATGTCCCAGGTGAAGAAAAGGATGGGCACTCGTATCCCAGCATCAGCCACCTCCTGAAAGTGGCAGTAACCTTGGGTGATCCAGTGCCTTTCTGGGTGAGGTGCTGGCCCCTGAGGGATACGCTGTGGGTCATCACCATTGATATTCCCGGCAGCTGTGGGGCTGTGACTCCCCTGTATTGGAGCCTGGAGCACCACAGGATTCACTGTGAGACATCTGACCGCGGCCTTGATCACTCTCAGGGCCACAGTTACCACCATTTTGCAATGAGGAAATAGGAGTCGAGAGGGTGAGACTAGGCTCAGAGCCCCAGGCTCTGCTTGGAGACACCCAGACTCTGCCCCACCCACAGCCATCACCAATGTGTCACCAGGCCTGGTTTGTCAAAGCCAAGAGTTATTTACTGTCCAAGAAAAGGGTCAGGAATGATAGTCCTGGAACGTGAGGAGCTCCGAGTTTAGCCATAGACTTGGCCTTCGTGCAAACTTTCCCAGACAGTCTAGCTTGTCAAAAGTCAGCAAGGGAAAGCAAAACCCTGGTCTCCCGTCGTGTGTCCTTCTCTGACCTGTACAAAGGCTCCAGACACAGCCTGGACTTACTTCCTGAGCTTACTTGGGGCCTGATGCGGGGTTTAGGAGAGATCTAGCATACAGATCTGGGTTGGGAGCCCTGTGCAGCCCTGTCTAACTGGACCATCTTCACCTGTTTCCAGCCAGTTCAGTGATGGGCACAGTCCTTGACACGGAGGTGTTGGGGCAGAGAGGAAGGGGTGACAGCCAGAGGAAAGTTCCATTTTCTCCTTGGAACATTTAAAGGATAGTCATGGATTGTTTTAAGCCTAAAAATCCATGTTGGTAAACAATAAATGCTGGAGAGGGTGTGGAGAAAAGGGAGCCCTCTTGCACTGTCGGTGGGAATGCAAATTGGCACAGTCACTATAGAGAACAGTGTGGAGATTCCTTAAAAACCTAGGGCTAAAATGACGCTATGACACAACCACTCCAGTACTGGGCATGTGCCCTGAGGAAATCATAATTGAAAAAGACGTATGTACTCCAATGTTCATTGCAGCACTTTTCAGTCTCACGGGTGCCAGGACAAGAGAGAGCTGCCCGGAGAAGCCAGCCAGGAAGGGAGGAGTTAGGAGTGCGGCTTGATTGGTTTTGTTTGTTTTGTTTGCTTATTGTTTTTACAGAGAACAGATGTTCAGTTTTTCTTACACTCTTCTCAAGCCTCCTCCTCTTAAACCTTCTGACAGCTTCACAAGGCTCTCTGGGGACTTCCCTGGTAATTCAGTGGTTAAGACTCTGAGCTTTCACTGCAGGGGGCACATGTTCGATCCTCTACTGGGCAAGTTCCATGTGCCCCACAGTGCAGCCAAAAAGAAAGAAAAAAACCCTCGAGAGAGTTAAGTCCCCTACATATGAATGAGTTCCATTCTGAGAGCAAGTTTGTGAGTCCAGTTTATTTAAGTCCAACAAAGTTAGCTTAGGTACCCAATGAACACAATGGGCTCTATAGTACAGTACTGTAATAGGTTTTTATAATGTTTTTCAAACAAATAATGCATAAAAACATACACAAAAAATTAAGAAAACATAGTTCATCATACAGTCTACACCTTGAAAACTACAGTAATACAGATATGTCACCACCGCTTTTACACTTGCTTCCAGATATCCTGGGCTTGAAATAAAGACACTCTATGACTATATAAAGTATTGTAAGTACGAAGTACACAAAAGCACAGTCACTTGTCTACACGTGACAGTGTACACCAGACACTCGAACTAACTTAGGTGATTGGACATGCTAACATGTGTTCACATCTTTGAAAGTTTACAACTTGAAGATTCATATATACGGGACTTAACAGTAATCCAGGAAAACCCAGATCATTCTATTTAATCCCTTACTCAAAATTGAAAGGATCCAGGACTTCTCTAGGGGTCCAGTGGTTAAGAATTTGCCTGCCAATGCAGGGGACATGGGTTCAAGCCCTCGCTGGGAAGATCCCACATGCTGCAGAACATCAAAACCCATGCACCACAACTACTGATCCCGAGCTCTAGAACCCATGAGCCGCAACTACTGAGACCAGGTGCCACAGCTATTGAAGCCCACGTGCCCTGGAGCCTGTGCTCCACAGCGAGAGAAGCCACTGCAATGAGGAGTCTACACACTGCCACTAGAGAGTAACCTCAGCTCGCCGCAACCAGAGAAAATCCACACAGCAACCAAGACACAGTGCAGCCAAAATTAATTTTAGAAAATCCTGAAAGGACTCAAATTTTCTGGATATTTGGCTACCCTGGTAATCCAGAAGCATTTATTACCCCCTCTCCAACTCGGAAGAGACTGACAACACACTCGGACTACCCTGGAAGACAGGAAAGACTACTCTTCCCCCCACTCCTGTGGAGCAGTTTTTACCTGGAAATACCTAGTTTGTGCACCACTGGGAACAGTGGGTGTCATTTAACATCTGTCAGTCACTGTCATGCTTCCGTGACAACACATTTTTCAGGACTAAGTCCTGTCTTAACAGTGACATAATTTTTACACCTCTTCCTGCCAAATCAGTAACATTAAACTTTTTATAAAAGGGTGTGTGCAGAGATGGATAAGGTGGCTAAGATTCACAGGGTGAGGAAGGCACTATGCCTTGTGACAGCACAATTAAAAAAAAACTTTTTATATTGGATTACAGTTGATTAGTGGGCTTCTCTGGTAGCTCAGCTGGTAAAGAATTCACCTGCAATTCAGGAGACCCCAGTTCGATTCCTGGGTTGGGAAGTTCCCCTGGAGAAGGGATAGGTTACCCACTCCAGCATTCTTGGGCTTCCCTGGTGGTTCAGACGGTAAAGAATCTGCCTGCAGTGTGGGAGGCCTGGGTTCAACCCCTGGGTTGGGAAGATTCCCTGGAGGAGGGCATGACAACCCTCCTCAGTAATCCAGCTTGGAGAATCCACATGGATAGAGGAGCCTGGCGGACTACAGTCCGTGGGGTCACAAAGAGTCAGACACAACTAAGTGACACAACTAAGTGACGACTGAGTGACTAAGCACAGCAGTTGATGAACACGTTGTGTTCGTTTCAGGTGTACAGCAAAGTGAATCAGTTACACATATACACATTCTTGTTTGTTCATTTGCTCAGTTTTGTTTGACTGTTTGTGACCCCATGGACTGTAGACCCCCCAGGCTCCCCTGTCCAAGGGATTTCCCAGACAAGAATACTGGAGTAGGTTGCCATTTCCCTTCTCCAGGGGATCTTCCCAACTTAGGGATCAAATTGCATCTCCTGCATTGGCAGGTGGATTCTTTACCACTGAGCCACCTGGGAAGCCCATCCCTATATCTATGCTTTTGCGAAATCTTTTCCAATTTAGGTTGTTACATAGTATTGAGCAGAGAGTCCCCTGAGCTATATGGTAGGTCTTTGTTAGTTGCAAAGACTTGGCGTCAGAACTCCAACTCAAAACTAGAAAAGCTTAAACTTGATCTAAATGACAACTGAAAACAAAATTGATAAAAATGATTTGGCTCTGCTGAGCTCTTTTATGGAAAAGAATGCGGGGAATATTCACAGCACGAACTTGGAGGATGGGGAAGAAATATCTCTCTCTCACTAAAAAGTTTGGAATCTCCCCCTCAATCCATGCTGAGAGCTTGTTGATACTGAGATTCTTGACAACCTCCCTGCCCTTCAAGGAAGATCTGACTCATCAGAGGTGAACACGTGCGGGTCCCATGCCTTGCACAGTGAGGTGAGGAACGGGTACTGGGAGGCTTGCCACAGCACCTGCACACGAGGAGATGCTGATTTAGCTTTAGCAGAGACTCAGTTAGAAGGTCCACGTCTCCTTCCTGTGACAAGAACCGACAAAACAAAGATACAAGAGTGAGAAGCTTCTGAACTGAAGAAGGGAGGTGCTTCTGGAGGGTGCAGGCTTTTCTCTTGAGAAGCTCTTTCCCTTCACGAAATGTACAAACTGAAAGAGTGAATTGATGATGGAAGCTTAGGACAACAGTCCCAGGGTCTTTGGCATTGCTGGGTAGCTGCTAAGTTGTGTTCGACTCTTTGCGACCCCATGGGCTGCAGCATGCCAGGCTCCCCTGTCCTTCACCAGCTCTAAGAGTTTGCTCAAACTCATGTCCATTGAGTCGATGATGCTAAAGATGTAAACAACATTTCTTTGAAATGTATATAAATCCTTTTGAAGACTAGACAAGCCTTTTGTCAATATTATGACTCAAGAATGTCTTTGTCAAGAACCTGGTAGCCATCTCTTTGAAACGAAGTATGAAGGATCCAGCACCCCTATCTCCAAGTGTGTGTCACTGGGTAAGAACCTCCTTCTAAGCTGCAGAACTACCTCCTGTCATAAAGATAGGAGAAGCTTGTTATTCCTCTTGCAACAGGTAGGAAGGGGAAGGGGATGACCATTAAAAGCAGTTCATAGGGTCAAATGATTTATTTCTCTGGAATTTAAATCTTGTTTATCTGATTAATGGGTAGACAATACCCTCCATAAATGTGGAAATAGCATCAAGAGATTCCACTGAAAGGAGCTCTTTCAATAGAGAAAGGGAAAAGAGCAGGGCGAGGAGGGATGGTGTGAGTGAGGAAATACACAAGCAAGGTAGGATAGTACAGATGGCAAAGATCTGCAGCCTCCTGTTTCCAGAATCCTGGCTCCAGAAATGCTATTTGGACCTGGACTTAAATCATGAGCCCTCTTACTGGGCTATTGCCTATTTTTGCTCACAATCAGTTCAAGTGCATGTGACAAGCAATGGCAGGGAAGGAGGGATAACAGAGTGGGAAGCCATGGGAAACGGACTGGATGGGTAGTTTTCCACAGCCTGCAGAAGCATCTGTGTGTACATGTGAGCATGGCTCCTGATCAACCCCCGAGTGCAGAGATGGCTCCCGATCCTGGCAGTTAGATTTTATTACAGAGATAGATTGGGGGATATGTCAACTTTGGCATCAGGAAGGAAAAAAAGCTGGACTGGGATCTGAGGAAAGGTGTTTTCACTACAATCCAAATGGGTTTTATAAAAGCCTGTGTAGGCACACGCCCCAGAGTTGCAGACTGGGTCTTCATACAAATAGGGGAAGTTTCCCACACAGAGGAACAGAGTGGTAGAGACTGAGGCACACGCTGCAACAGGAGGCCATGGGAAAGAACCTAGGAGAGCTAGCCGACCATAAACCCTTAAAACCAGAATGAATTTGATCTTGGATAGCAACCAAAACCATATCCTGCCCTGAATAATGGGGTGAAGCATCTTTCTTTACTCTGTGCTGAGCTGAATGAAGTTTAGCACTGATCAAACAGATGTCTGTTGAACGAAGGTCTGAATGAATGAGTCCAGACCTCACCTGCAGCTCTAGGTTTGGTTCTGAGCCCCATATTTGGAGGTAAACTGTAGCAAGTTCAGAGAAGTACAACTGGAATAAGGCAAGGATTTGAAACAGAGGGGTCAGAGAAGAGAAGAGACATTTTAGACTTTTCCTGTGTCCTCCTAGTGGAGTCATCAAGGTGACATAGTACTCAGAACAGCAATGTCTGAAAAATCATTGGGCTGATGGAGGTTCCCTGTCACGGGGAGGTGACAGCTATTTGGTGAGGAAGTCTTAAGGAGGATAGACATGCATGTTGCAACTTTAAATCTTTGCCAGCCCTCTGGTTCTATAATTCTAAGGAGAGGTGTGCGTGCGTGCTAAGTTGATCCAGTCATGTCTAACTCTTTGCGACCCCATGGACTGTATAGTCTTCCAGGCTCCTCTGTCCATGGGATTCTCCAGGCAAGAATACTGGAGTGGGTTGCCATGCCCTTCTCCAGGGGATTTTCCCAATCAGGGATTTAATTCATGTCTCTTAAGTCTCCTGCATTGGTTGGTAGATTCTTTACCACTAGTGCCATCTGGGAAGCCCCATAGGAAGAGGTATTGGGTTCTAACCCGTTTATCACCTACAAACTGTGAGATGCAGGGAAATTTCCACAGCTCCTCCGAGTTTCAGCTGCTCCTTTGTCAAATGGATCAATTAACCCTTATGGTGGTGAACTGAATCAATTCAGCTTTCCAGGTCCCATGTCTGATTCATAAGGGAAACCAAGTTTGTAATTTCAGGAGCAATGGAGGCCTGTTGATCAATTGATACCTGCTGATTAATATCTGAAATCCCACCCTTAGAGATTCATTCTTGAACCCTAAGAGTTCCATCTCCAGCTAAAATGTAAATAATCTTAGGAAAAGAAGTGAATTAAACTTCAATCATTTATCCCCTGATATTAATGTTTATTTTTTTAAATATACTGACTTGTTTAATAATTCAAATTTAATACCAAGCCAAACTTAAAGAACCCAAAAGGTAGCTCTAGAATCTTCTTCACTCTTCCTAGAGTCACCCTATTATTCAAAACTTACGATTCATGCCCCTCACTCATTAGGGTAGCTGGTGAGATCTATGTGCGTGCATGCTAAGTTGATTCAGTCGTGCCTGACTCTTTGTGACCCTAAGGACCATAGCCTTCCAGGTTCCTCTGTCCATGGGGATTCTCCAGGCAAGAATACTGGAGTGGGTTGCATGCCCTCCTCCAGGGGATCTTCCCAACCCAGGGATCAAAGCCCACATATCTCATGTCTCCTGCATTGGCAGGTGGGTTCTTTATCACTAGTGTTACCTGGGAAGCCTGTGTTAGTGGGATCTATAGCAGCTTCTAAAACCAAATTATCTTCAGGGAACCACTCAGAAGTCTGGAATAAATTTATTAATTTCAATAGAGACAGCTTGTGGTACTGAAAATGGATCCCTATAAAAGAGAGGGGAAAGAATGCTGAAGGTTTAGAAAGAAAAAAAAATTCTATTTCTAAATTGCATCTAAGTTTAGTCCTGACCATACTGATTGCTTTATTGCTCTGTCTTATGTTTAGGGCTTAAATGATTGCATTCTTTTCATAGAAGCCTTTTGACTTTAGACCTCAGAGCCTGTATATTGCTGCCTGGGAAATGGATGTCCAGAAAGGGGTACCAGTAAAAAGACGGATGACGATTTCCCTCCATGGTACCATTCTTGTTTCCTTCCCTCACTCAGAAATCAGTTACTCAGCGAATACAGAGAGCAAAAATATCTTTGTATTTATTTTTATTTTAATTTTTAACCAAAAAATATCATAATTCTAAGCTCTTTACCTAAATCAATAATTGATTGGGTTTCTCTCAGTGCAGCATGGCATAGTAAGAACAACATGGATTTTAGCTTTAGGACTGACCTGGAACACTGGTTGTACCTTTATATTAGCTATCTCACCTTTGGCAAGTTATTTGACCTTGTTGGAACTCAGATTCTTCATCTTTAAATGGAGGCAATAATGCCTTTTTACAGGGTTATTCTAAGCATTAAGTGAGATAACTCAGCATATATTAGGTCATCAAGAATTGTTAGCTCAGGGACTTCCCTGGTGGTCTGGTGGTTAAGACTTTGCCTTCCAGTTCAGGGATGTGAGTTCAAACCCTGGTTGGGAAATTAAAATCCCACATGCCCCAAAAAACTAAAATATAAAACAGAAAAAATATTATAAAAAATTCAATAAAGACTTAAAAAAAGAGATTTGTCAGCTCATTTTCTTCTTTTTGAAAAAATTGTCCAAATTTTACCCAAATGTATAAATAAAATTTGCATACTATAATTATATGCAATGGTCACTTAACTTATCTTACATATGCTTTTTCATGAAGTGACACAGCAAATACTATCTGCCTTTTCATTTTTGTGGCCCTTTTTAAAAATAATTTTTAAAATTTATTTACTTTATTTTTGGCTGTGCTGGGTCTTCATTGCTGCTCAGGCTTTCTCTAGCTGCAGCGCACAGGCTTCTCATTGCAGTGGTTTCTCTTGTTAGGGAGCACATGGGCTTAGTTGTCCCATAACATGTGGGATCTTTCCAGATCGGGGATCAAACATGTGTCCCCTGCACTGGAAGGCAGTGGCTCAGAAGGTAAAGAATCCACCTGCAATGCAGGAGACCTGGGTTTGATCCTTGGGTTGAGAAGATCCCCAGGAGAAGGGAACAGCTACCCACTCCAGTATTCTTGCCTGGAGAATCCCATGGACAGAGAAGCCTGGCAGGCTACAGTCCATGGGGTCCATGGAGTCCATGGAGTCAGACACGACTGAGTGACTTTCACTTCAATGTATAACCACTGTATTATTGGACATTGGAGTTACAGATAGAGAGATTGAAAGACAGATGATATGTAGATAGGTAGATAAGATTTCAAAACAGGCATGGGGAGAAGCAGACCAAAGTTACCACGAAGGGAACTGAATACGATTCTCCAACAGGTAGTAATTTCTCCTGGTCTGAGCTATAACTCTGTGGGATTCCAAATGGGGTCTTTCCCACAGGAGAGAGACTGTGTTCCCTGAGTTTACATCATTTGAGGTAAAGGTCTAGTGCCCAGGGCTGCTTGCTTCCATGCCCAAAGCTGGACTGTACAAATACAGACGAAGAAAATAAATCAACAAAAATAGCCAAGAGGCATTTCTAAACATATCCAGCTGCAAAAATTTATGGCTATTAGCTCTTGGAAAAGGTCATTTCAGATAAGACAACTATTTATACAGAAAACAAAAGTGAAACATATATTGATTGGTTTTCAGTTGACTATCTTCAGTCCTGGGAGACATAGTAAGTGGGAAAAAGCCTACCTAACTACTTCACTGTCTGCCAGCACCTCATTCACCAATGTCCTCCAAAATCTGGACTCAGAGAGGGGGGTACTTCTGAAAAAACCAAAGTTCAGTGTTTTATGATCATGTGCATCATTTTTTTTCTCCAGTATTATTTTATTTATGTATTTTTTTATTGATGGATAATTGTTTTACAGTGTTGTGGTGATCTCTGTTATACATCAATGCTAATCAGCCGTAATTATATATATCCCTTCTCTCTTGAGCCTTCCCTCCCTCCCCATCCTCCAGTATTATTTTATGAAACAGAGGCAAGGATCTAAAGACATAAACATTCTTGACTTGGTCAAGTTCTCTTCCAAGGCCAAGTTAGGATCTTTAAGTACTATAGGGAGGTGGTCCACTGTAGAAATTCCTGTAGCAGAGAAAAAAAGACTTTCTCTTCACATTGATCCAGTAAACCTACTGCTCAAAAGTTGTGTGACTGTGGGAAAACTATTCATTCCCTTTACCTTAACTTCTTCATCTGTAAGACAGTCCCTAACTTTTCTTCCAGCTCTGTCAGTCTATATTTAATGACTTCTCTTCCATTTTTGAAGCTCTTAGGCCTTTCCTACTGCCATATGTTTGAATGCATTAAAACATAAAAATAAAGCTTGCATATGACTTGTCATGGACTTCCCTGGTGGCTCAAATGGTGAGGAATCTGCCTGCAATGCAGGAGACCTGGGTTTGATCCCTGGGTCAGGAAGATCCCCTGGAGAAGGGAATGGCAACCCACTCCAGTATTCTTGCCCAGAGAATTCCAGGGACAGAGGAGTGTGGCAGACTGGGCCTATAGTTCAAAGAGTCGGACACGACTGAGCCACTAACACTTTCACTTTTAACTTTCATAGGATGTCATACAAGCAGATTCTCAGTAATTTGTCACAATGTCCAGTTTAATGTAGGTTGAGTTAAATTTATACAATCTAAAGAAAAGATTCCCTTTACATGATTGTTGATGGAGTCAAAGAAAAAATACTATTAGAGTAGTTTGAGAATTATAAAGGAGCCTTTATTGTAATATGTATAATGCCGATGCTAGCTTAGCTGGGGTCTCCTGGCCCCTTGAGAGCTGCATAGGCTTAGCTTAAACTTCCATTCCTGCCCAATCAAAATCCTGACATTCAGTAAGATGGTTACCAATTTCTAGGTGGATTCATCTTATTTTCAATTTCCACATTTGCTATCTCTGTTCTTCACTGCAGAAGCAAAACTTGAATTCCTAAAACAAAATAGAGCTTTTCACTCAAAGTATTCATAAGTGTGGTCAGCTTCACTAAAAATGAGGTGATGAGAGACAAAAATAGGTGTTACACCATAGCAACGTGAAGATTTTCAAATTACCCCATGGACTATACAGTCCATAGAATTCTCCAGGCCAGTATACTGGAGTGGGTAACTGTTCCCTTCTCCCGGGGATCTTCCTAAACCAGGGATCAAACCCAGGTCCCCTGCATTGCAGGTGGATTTTTTACCAGCTGAGCCACCAGGAAAGCTCAAGAATACTAGAGTGGGTAGCCTGTCCCTTCTTCAGCAGATCTTCCCTACCCAGGGATCGAATCAGGGTCTCCAGGTGGGTTCTTTACCAGCTGAGCTACAGGGAAGCCCAACTTAACACTGAAAGTCCCTAATCTTAAATTGAGGAATTTCTACTGCTTGCTTCATCGAATGTGGACCTCCTTTAAACGAATTCCTTTTTCCTTTCTCTTTCTTTCCCTCTTTCTGGACCATCTCCCTGAGAACAGAGAGAGTGCTCTCCCTGTTTCAATCTCAGCACATTGTCACCACTTCTGTTGTTTTGTCTCATGCCTTCTATATTTTCCCAAACAACGCACATTTTTCTCCAAGAATAATTCTGGTGCCTAGTACTAATAATAATCCATTTGCATTACATACAAAATTTATAGTGTTGAGAATGTCTCAGAAGGAAAATTTAAGACAACTTAAAAAAAAAAGAATCTTTTCAAGCAATATTAAAATGGCTTTAGCTGTACCCTGGGGTAGACAAACAGTTAACAATTAACTTAGAACTTGTGATTATTTAAGGCTCTGAGCTAGGACGCAAAGAGTCAAAGAGGTTTGAAACACAACAGGAAGGCAAAATACCCAGAAGAGCCGACACGATACTGATCAAGAACAAAGTTGAAGGATTGACTCTACTTGACCTCAAGACTTACTGGTGGTGATGATTTAGTCCTTAAGTCATGTCCAGCTCTTTTGACCCCGTGGACTACAGCCTGCCAGGCTCCACTGTCCATGAGATTTCCCAGGCAAGAATATTGGAGTGGGTTGCCACTTCCTTCTCCAGGGGATCCTCTCAATACACAGAAGGAACCTGAGACTCTTGCTTCTGCATTGCAGGTGGATTCTTTACCGCTGAACCACCAGGGAAGCCAAGAAATAGACCCTCACAAATATAACCAACTAATCTTTGACAAAGAAGCATCAAAGGAAATTCAGTGCAGAAAGGATAGTCTTTTCAATAATGATACTGTAACAGTTAGACATCCATATGCAAAACAAAAGAGCATCTAGGCACAGACTTACACTTTTCACAAAAAATTAACTCAAAACTGATTATAGACCTAAATATAAAATGCGATACTAACAACTTCCAAAGAAACATAGGAGAAAAGCTATGTGACCCTGGGTTTGCAATAAGATTTTATTTTTCTAAGAATGATTGCTTTATTTATTTTTATAATTTATGTTTTGGCAGTGCTGGGTCCTTCTTTCATTGTGTGGGCTTTTCTCGAGTAGACTGGATGGAGGCTGCTTTTTGCTGTGGTCCGTGGGCTTCTCATTGCAGTGGCTTCTCTCGTTGCAGAGCATGGACTCTAGGCACTCAGCCTTCAGTAGTCGTGGTTCCCAGGCTCTAGAGCTGGGAACTCAGGTTCAGTAGTTGTGGCACCTGGGCTTGGTTGCTCCACAGCATGTGGGGTCTTCCCAGATCAGGGATCAAACCCATGTCTTCACCATTGGCAGGGAGATTCTTTACCACTGAGCCACCAGGGAAACCCTAAAATTAATTTTATTGTTGTCATTCTAAGATTCTCTAATGGATTTGCTTTCATTCATTGAGCAAACATAGATTAAATATCTTCTACTGTTTGGGTGCTGTGTTAGACATTTAATCTGCATTCATTCATCCATGACATTTTACCAGGTTTGAGGTAGCAGGTGTAGCCCATGGCCATGAAACAGCACAAAGCTAAGTGGAGCACAAGGGAAAGGACCCGCACTTTGCCCTTGTTACTGTGCTTCCAACCAGCTGTGCCAGCCAGGCAGACCCAGGAGATTCTGGAAGTACTTCAGCTATATACACTCTTTGAAGGGTTCTTACTGGACTCTGAGTGTTTGGGAAAGAAAACCAAGCAATCAGCTCTGGTTTGGTCCTTAAACTAAGACAAAACAGCAAAAGAAGGTGGGAGCCATGGGCTCCCAGGAAATGTTACATTTACAAGGCCCCAGCACCTCCCACGGACTCAGAGATGCCCACTACCCCATCAGAGCAAAGTAGCAAAGAACAGACAATGCAATCTGTCATCCCTGGCGAAGGACCTTGGCAGGGCTGTGCTCCACTTTCAACACACTTGTGCCTCCTTTGAAAAAGTGCAGCGCCTGTTAAGAGCTCTAAGCTCCCACGCACCCAGGTCCTTTTAATGCTGGACTGTTCTCCAGCTTGACAGAACAGTAACAGAGTAACAAACACAACTGCTAACCTCAGCTCTTCAGGGGAGCAAGGGTTCCAGCTGACAGGATCAATCCAGCAACTGCTACTGTTTTGCTATTTTCAAACCAGCTCCTGCCGCAGATGGTCAAGCAGAAGGGCTCTCTGCTGCCCTCTTCTCCCCCTAAAAAGTAATTTCCCAGGACAGGGAACCTCCCCTGGGCACTGGGAAAGAAGCGCCGGCTCTCTGCATAGTTCACAAATGATTTCCTCTGCTCTTGCGTTCAGAACACAGCACCTGAAGGGGGAAACCAAGTGATGCTGATCCTGTCTGGGAGATTTTAGCTCAAATATTTTCATGGCGCTACATGCCCAAGGTCTAAATTGAATAGGAGCCCATGGTCAAAAGGAAAAGACAGTAGAAGATGAGATGGTTGAATGACATCGCCGATTTAATGGGCATGAATTTGAGCAAACTCCAGGAGATGGCAAAGGACAGGGAGGCCTGGTGTGCTGCAGTCCATGCGGTCGCAAAGAGTCAGACATGACTGAGCGACTGAATAACAACCACCATGGGTACTTAGATTTGAGATTTATATAGAGAGAGAGAGGAAAGGGAGACGTGAGAAACAAATTTGGAGGTTTATGGTTTGCTTGGGGAAATACAAATATTCTGAGAGCTCTTACTTTCCCTTCAGAGCAAATGCCAACATGAAGTCCTCAGATGCAGAAGAACCAGGAAAACAAAGCTACGTGCTCTAGGAGGAACGGGTTGACTCCTCCACTCTTTGTCAGCTTCTTCTTGGTAAGGTCAGTACAAGGAGAAATCAACTACTGAATATAAGGTAACAATCTACAAAACTGGTCTTCCAAACAACTCTCTGTTAGTATCAGAATGTTATTTATAATCTTCCTTCCAGACTTGAAATGCAGCAGCCAAAGCAATGTTAGCACTGTGAGGGCTTTGTGGGGATGGTTTCTTTGTGGTAATATTGCCACATACTAGGAGGGGAGGAGGCCCCATAGGAGTTTCATAGAAGAGCTCTGTCCTGGAGTGGAGTCTGGGGTGTTCCATCCGGCTCCATACTACTCCCTTATCATTAAGTTCTTCAGCCAACGCCCTTTCTCCTGACTTAGGTTTCAACTCCAACCCAAGTACCTATGGAACTTTTCATCTACACCAACAGAAAACAAATGCTTGGGCTCTGCTCTTCTGAAATTTTAAGGAATTGATGTGAATACTGAGTGTCTAGCTTTTAAAGACATTAATCCCAAGGTAGCCTGATACTAATAATTAGAATTTAGAAGATCATTTTATATTATTTATCTTCATATAAATTACTGTTTTAAGCCTCCCAGTTTCTATGAAAAAGTCACTTCCCACATGGCGCTAGTGGTAAAGAACCTGCCTGGCAATGCAGGAGGTATAACAGATGAAGGTTTGATCCCTGGATCAGGAAGATCCCCTGGAGGAGGAAATGGCAACCCACTCCAGTATTCTTCCCTGGAGAATCCCATGGACAGAGGAGCCTGGTGGACTATGATCCATGGGCTTGCAAAGAGTCGGACACAACTGAAGCAACTGAGCACGCATATACTTAATGAGATGCTATTATCATCATTATTATCATTATTATTACTACTTAACAGAGAAAGAAACTGAGGCTTAGTGGAGCTGAGACTTGACTAGAGTTACACAGCAAATCAAGGTTGAGGCCAAGCATGAAATTCTGAGTTTCTGACTCTGAGTATATCAAGTAACTATATACAGAAAACCCAACCTGTGCCTTTGTGAAAATGATACCAAAGCTTTATAACAGAATGCCCTTTGCTCCTTTTCCAAAATATCTGCTTTCTTAACTAAGTGTATTCCAAGCTGATGACCATGTGTTAGGGATACTGCACAGGAGATTCCTGCACTGGACAGAATACAGCTTAAGCAATTAAGTCTCTTCTAACTATAGGACTCTGCAACACCATGTAAACTGACAAGCAGCACAAAGTAAAGCACTGAGCACTCCCCATTATTAGGAATCCATCTGGTTATTTGAGAAGTGGTTCTGAATTTGTTTCGGCTCAGAGGGTAAAGTGTCTGCCTGCAATGCAGGAGACCTGGGTTCGATCCCTGGGTCAGGAAGATCCCCTGGAGAAGGAAATGGCAACTCATTCCAGTTCTCTTGCCTGGAAAATCCCACGGACAGAGAAGCCTGGTAGACTACAGTCCATGGGATCGCAGAGTCGGACACAACTGAGCGACTTCACTTCACTTCTTCTGAATTTGTGGTTACAGGATTTGAGATTTACAGCAGCATTTCAAAACAACCAAGAATCCACTGTTGTGAACCAACCAGTCTGTACACTGAAGAAATAATGTTTCCTGACTGCGTGGATGCCATTGCTATTAATGGGCTTCCCTGCTGGCTCAGAAGGTAAAGAATTTGCCTGCAATACAAGAGACTTGGGCTTGATCCCTGGGTGGGGAAGATCCCCCAGAGCAGGGAATGGCAATTCACGCCAGTATTTTTACCTGGAGAATTCCATGGACTGAGGAGCTTGTCAGGCTACATTGTGAACCAATCAGTCTGTACACTGAAGAAATAATTTTTCTTGATCATGTAGATGTCATTGTTATTAATAATACAAATTTATTAAAAATTTGAGTGAAAAACAAAAAATCACATGAACATCTTAATAAATGCAGAAAAGGCATTTTTAAAAAATCAACACCGTTTCACGATAAAAACACTGAACAACTAGGAATAGAAGGGAACTTCCTCAACCTGATAAGAGGCATGAGTAAAAAACACAGAGCTAAGACCACACTTATGGTGAAAGAGTGAATGCTTTTCCATTAAGATCAAGAATAAGACAAAGATATCTGTTCTTACTACTTCTATTCAACATTGCACTGGGGGTCCCACACAGGACATCAAGGTGAAAAAAAGAAATAAAAGTTGTCCAGTTTGGAAAGAAATATTAATATAACTATCTCTATTGTGAATAATATTATCTTATATATAGAAAAGTCTAAGGGATACACTAAAAAGTATTAAAACTAATAAATTCATCAATGTTGCAGGAAACAAAATCAATATATAAAAATCAATTGTATTTCTATATGCTTACAATGAACAATCCAAAAAACAAAATTTCAGAGACAATTCCATTACCATAACATCAAAAAGAATTAAAAGACTAAGGAATAAATTTAACAAAGGAAGGGCAAATTTATACTCTGAAAACTTTAAGACATTGTTGAAAGAAATTAAAGGAAATTTAAATAAATAGAGAAACAGAAGATTTAACATTGTTAGGATGGCAATGCTTCCCAAATTAATCTACAGATTTAATGCAATCCCTATAAGAATCCTATCTGACTCTTTGTAGAAAATGGCAGGCTGATTCCAAAATTCATATGGAATTGCAAGAGACAATCAAGAGCCAAAACAGTCTTGAAAGAGAGAACAAAGTAGGAAGACTCACACTTCTCAATTTCAAAACTCACTACAAAGCAATGTAATCAAGACAATATGCTACTGGCATGAAAATAGACACATAAACCAATAGAACGGAATTGAGAGTCCAGAAATCAATCTATACATCTCTGCTCCACTGATTTTTGACAAGAGTACCAAGACCATTCAATGAGCAAAGAACAGTCTTTTCAACAATTGGTGCTGGACAACTGAATAGCCCCATGCAAAAGAATGAAATCAGACCCTTATTCATAAACATAATTAATACAAAATGGAGCAAAAATATAATGTAAGAACTAAAGCTATAACATTCTTAAAAGAAAACATAAGGAGAACTCTTCATGATCTTGAATTTAGCATGGAGTTCTTAGATATGACACACAAAAAACACAAGCAACAAAGAAAAAAGTAGATATATTGGGCCTCGTCAAAAATAAAAGCTTTTGTGCTTCACAGGACAACATCAAGAAGGTGAAAATGCAATTCACATAATAGGAGGAAATATGTGAAAATCATATATAAAAGACTTTTATCCAGACGATTAAGGAATTCTTATGATTCAGTAATAAAAAGACGAAACCCTAATTTTTTAAGTAGGCAAAAGATCTATTAACAAATAGACTTGTCAATGGAAGGTATAAAACCAGACAATAAACGACCTCCTTAGTCATCAGGAGAATATAAATCGAAACTACAATGTAATCTCTTCATATCCACTCTGTGTATGTCAGTTAGTTGCTCAGTCTTGTCCGACTCTTTGTGCTGCCATGGACTATAACCCCCCAGGCTCCTCTGCCCATGGGATTTCCCAGGCAAGAATACTGAAGTGGATTGCCATTTCCTCCTCCAGGGAATCTTCCCATCCCAGGGGTCAACCTGCATCTCCTGCATCTCCTGCATTTGCAGGTGGAGTCTTTACCACTGAACTGCCTGGGAGGCCCTCAGATAATAATAAATGTTGACAAAAATGTGGAAAAACCAGAACCCTCACTCTCTGCTGGTGGGAAACTAAAATGGCGCAGACACTTTCTATAGCAATCTGACAGTTCCTCAAATGATTAAACACAACATTACTATATGATCCAACAATTCTATTCCTAGTTGTATACCCAAGAGAAATGAAAGCAAATGTCCAAACAAAAACTTATTCACAAATGTTTCCAGAAGTATTGTTAATAATAGCCAAAACATGGAAACAACCCAAATGTCCATCAGCTGATGAAACTAAAAACAAAGTGTGACATGTCCATCAATGTGCCATCATTATACAACCATAAAAAGGAAAGGAAGTACTGATATATTCTGTAACATGGATGAATATTAAAGACATTATGTTAATTGAAGGAAACCAATCACAAACTATCTATTATATTATTCTACTCACATGAAATATTGAGAACAGAGAAACCTATAGAGACAAAAAGTAGGTTAGTGGTTGCCCAGGCCTGGGGAAAACAATGGGGAGATGAAAGAGTGATGACTAAAGGGTATGGGATTTCTTTTTGAGGTGATGAAAGTGTTCTAAAATTGACTGTGGTTACAGTTACATGTTATCTGTGAGTATAATAAAAAGACACTGAATTTTTTTTTTTTAAGTTTTTTTTATGTGGACCATTTTTAAAGTCTTTATTGAATTTGTTACCATATTGCCTCTTTTTTTTATGTTTTGTTTTTTTGACCAGTAGGTTTGTGGGATCTTAGCTCCCCGACCAGGCCTGGAACCCACACACTCTGCATTGGAAGGTGAAGTCTTAACCACTGGACCACCAGGAAAGTCCCTAAATTTTGTACTTTAAATTGGCAAATCATATAGTGTGTGGAACTGCACTCAATATGCTGGCAAATTTGGAAAACTCAGCAGTGGCCACAGGACTGCAAAAGGTCAGTTTTCATTCCAATCCCAAAGAAAGGCAATGCCAAAGAATGCTCAAACTACCACACAATTGCACTCATCTCACACACTAGTAAAGTAATGCTCAAAATTCTCCAAGCCAGGCTTCAGCAATACTTGAACCGTGAACTTCCTGATGTCCCAGCTGGTTTTAGAAAAGGCAGAGGAACCAGAGATCAAATTGCCAACATCCGCTGGATCATGGAAAAAGCAAGAGAGTTCCAGAAAAACATCTATTTCTGCTTTATTGACTATGCCAAAGCCTTTGACTGTGTGGATCACAATAAACTGTGGAAAATTCTGAAAGAGATGGGAATACCAGACCACCTGATCTGCCTCTTGAGAAATTTGTATACAGGTCAGGAAGCAACAGTTAGAACTGGACATGGAACAACAGACTGGTTCCAAATAGGAAAAGGAGTTCGTCAAGGCTGTATATTGTCACCCAGTTTATTTAACTTATATGCAGAATACGTCATGAGAAACGCTGGACTGGAAGAAACACAAGCTGGAATCAAGATTGCCGGGAGAAATATCAATAACCTCAGATATGCAGATGACACCACCCTTATGGCAGAAAGTGAGGAGGAACTAAAGAGCCTCTTGATGAAAGTGAAAGAGGAGAGTGAAAAAGTTGGCTTAAAGCTCAACATTCAGAAAACGAAGATCATGGCATCCGGTCCCACCACTTCATGGGAAATAGATGGGGAAACAGTGGAAACAGTGTCAGACTTTATTTTTCTGGGCTCCAAAATCACTGCAGATGGTGACTGCAGCCATGAAATTAGAAGACGCTTACTCCTTAGAAGGAAAGTTATGACCAACCTAGATAGCATATTCAAAAGCAGAGACATTACTTTGCTAACAAAGGTCCATCTAGTCAAGGCTATGGTTTTTCCTGTGGTCATGTATGGATGTGAGAGTTGGACTGTGAAGAAGGCTGAGTGCCGAAGAATTGATGCTTTTAAACTGTGGTATTGGAGGAGACTCTTGAGAGTCCCTTGGACTGCAAGGAGATCCAACCAGTCCACTCTAAAGGAGATCAGCCCTGGGATTACTTTGGAAGGAATGATGCTAAAGCTGAAACTCCAGTACTTTGGCCACCTCATGCAAAGAGTTGACTCACTGGAAAAGACTCTGATGCTGGGAGGGATTGGGGGCAAGAGGAGAAGGGGACGACAGAGGATGAGATGGCTGGATGGCATCACTGACTCGATGGACGTGAGTCTGGGTGAACTCTGGGAGTTGGTGACGGACAGGGAGGCCTGGCGTGCTGCGATTCATGGGGTCACAAAGAGTCGGACACGACTGAGCAACTGATCTGATAGTGTGTGCATTATATCTCAGTAAAGCTGTTAAAAAAGAAACAAACTTGAGTAGCCTTTGTTTTATGTATTTCCTCAATTTATAGATCTTAAAATATACCCATCATATGAGGATCCATCCACGGAATTTTTAAATATTGAAAGGGAATTTTTTCCTTAAAGTCATAAAATAATTGATAAATATAACCTTATCAAATTTTAAACATCTGCTGATCAAAAGACTTTATCAAGAAATTAAAAGACAAGCTACACACTGAGAGATGATATTTGCAATACATATATCTCACAAAGGACACATACCTAAAATATATAGACTTCACAACTTATATAAGAAGGCAACTCAATTTAAAAAGGCAAAAATGTGAACGGACAGTTCACAAAGATGTTAAGCAAATGGCCAACAAACTCATAAAAAGATGCTCAACATTACTTGTTGTCATCAGATAAATGCAAATTGTAACCTCTGCAACCCCACTAGTGTTGGTGAGGATGTGGAATAATAAGAATTCCCTTGGCGAGAATGTAAAATGGTACAATTACTGTGGAAAATTTGGTGGTTTCTTATAAAGTCAAATAATATACACATCATATGATGCAGCAATTCCACTCTTAGGTATCTAGACAAAATACATGAAAATATATGTTTAACCCATAGACTTGTATATCAAAGTTCATAGCAGCTTTATTCATAATAGGAAATAAAGGAAAAAACCCAGAAGTCCATTAATAGAAAAATGGATAAATAAATGTGGTACAGCCACACAATGGAGAGTATTCAGCCTTAGAAAGGAAAGAATTACAGTTGCTTCATGTAACAACATGGATGAATCTCAAAAACATCACACCAAGCGAAATAAATCAGACGCAAAAGAGTACACGCTACATATCAACTTCTAGAAAAGGTAAGTCTAAACTATTAAATGACAAAAATCAGACCATTTCTTGTCTAAGGCTAGAGGTGATGGAGAAGGCAATGGCACCCCATTCCAGCACTCTTGGCTGGAAAATCCCATGGACGGAGGAGCCTGGTCGGCTGCAGACCATGGGGTCTCGAAGAGTCGGACACGACTGAGCGACTTCACTTTCACTTTTCCCTTTCATGCATTGGAGAAGGAAATGGCAACCCACTCCAGTGTTCTTGCCTGGAGAATCCCAGGGACGGGGGAGCCTAGTGGGCCGCTGTCTATGGGGTCGCACAGAGTTGGACACGACTGAAGCGACTTAGCAGCAGCAGCAGCAGAGGTGATGGTAGAGTGGCTAAGAAGGAGCACAAGGGAACTTCATGAGGCTTTAGAAAGGTCTATATTGTAGCAGTCTGGTTACATGATTGGATTAATTGTCAATACTTACTGAACTGCAGGAGAACCAGGTTCAATCCCTGGCTTGGGAATATCCCCTGGAGAAAGAAATGGCTACCCACTCTAGTATTCTTGCCTGGAGAATTCTACAAACAGAGGAACCTGGTGGGCTACAGTTCATGGGGTCACAAAGAATTGGATATGACTGAGTGAAGATGCATCATTGAACTGTAAATTTTAAATTGGTACTTTTAATGGGGAGGATGGATGAATAAGTGGAGCCAGAAGATTTTTAGGGCAATGAAGCTACTCTGTATGCTGCCATAATGGTAGTTACATGTCATTATACATTTGCCCAAACCAATAGAATGTCCATCACCAAGAAAAAAAAAGAGAAGTCGCTCAGTCATGTTCAGCTCTTTGAAACCCTATGGACTGTAGCCTACCAGGCTCCTCTGTCCATGGGATTTCCCAGGCAAGAGTACTGGAGTGGGTTGCCATTTCCTTCTCCAGGGGATCTTCCCGACCCAAGGATCAAACCCAGGCCTCCCACATTACAGGCAGACGCTTTAGTTTCTGAGCCACCAGAGAAACCCTCACCAAGAGTTGATCCTAACATAAAGTATGGACATTGAGTAACAGTGATATGTCAATGGAGGTTCATTGATTGTAACATGCACACTCTGGTGGGGGATGTTCACAGTGGAAGAGGCTATGCATGAGTGTGGACAAGGGGTATATAAGAACTCTGTACTTCACACGCAATTTGGCTGTGAATTTAAAACTGCTCTAAAAATTAGTCTACTAAAATTTTTAATGGGTACTTCTTATTGTATGCAAAGTATAATTCAATACAGTTGACCATTTGAACAGCTGGTAAGTGCATAGGAATCCACCTGCCAATGTAGGGGACACAAGTTTGATCCCTGGTCCAGAAAGATTCCACGTGTCAAAGATTAATTCAGCCCATATATCTTAACTATTGAGCCTCTGCTCAATAAGCCTGCAAGCCACAATTACTGAAGCCTGCATGCCTAGAGCTCTTGCTCCACAAGAGAAGCCACTGCAATGAAAAGCCTGCTCACTGCAATGAAGAGTAGCACCCGTTCACCACAACTAGAGAAAGACCATATAGAGCAATGAAAATCCAGCACAGTCAAAAATAAGTAATTAATAAAATTCAACTGAGTAAATTTAAAAAATAAATAAAGCACTTTTTTTACTCCAAAATATTGATTTTCATTACTTTAGACCAGGAGTCCACAACCTACATGGACCATGGAGGCAAATCCAGCCTGCCATGTGCATGATCTTTAGGCTAAGAATGGTTTAACCGGTTTTAGATAGCTGAAAAATATCAAAAGAAGAACACAGTATAAGTACATATAAAATGTATGTGAAGTTCAAATATTAAGGTTTTACTGGAACAAAGCCACATTGACTGCTTTCTCACTTCAAATTGAATTATTTGATGAGTTGCAAGACACCATATGGCTCAGAAGGCCCAAAATATTTACTGTCCAGTCCATTCCAGAGAGAACTCTGCTGATTCCTGTCTAAACAATCACCTGCTCTCAATAATACCATCCCTTGGCTTGGTTCAAGGAGGCAAGGATTATTCACGGTTGCCCTTTTGAAAAAATAACAATGGTGCAACATTTAGTGAGAAGAGCAACCAAGGTAAACAAACTGAATGTGCTGAGGGCTTGCCTGTTGGAACTTATGGGTGTTCTTGAGAGTTCTTTTACCCTTGGGAGAAACAGTGGTCAGGCTTTAGGCTGAATTCCATTAACAAAACATCCCCCCCACTGCCTACTGCAAAGCCCACCAGATGGGGCAGCCAACTGCACATAGAATACAAACTCGTGGTTACCCAAGGCAAAAGGTGTGTGTGTTCCCTGGGTGGGAAGAAGGACCACTGAAGTTAACGTGGTCCCTCTTGGGCGCACAGTTCCTAACCACTCTCCTTTTCTTTCAAACTACTGTTCTCTTGGCTCTGAGAGCACTTCGGAAACATAACAAGCCACAAGACTTCATACAGGTCTTCTGGGTCAGCTCATACCTTCAGAAGGGACTCTGTCTTTCCCCATCTGCTCTGCTGTCTCCATGCACAAGCAGCAAGAGCCAGAACTTGCTTTCTTTCCTCTTTCCCCCTTTCACCTTGACCTGAGTCGCCAGGGCCCGAGCCTGCCCCAAGAGGCTTCAAAAGTCAGAAGAAAATTGTGTCATGTTGCTATCTGATTCTTTACTTCCATGATATTCTTATTTAAGGGAAATCATGTTAAATGAACTTCCAGAGAAGTTTAAAGGGGAAAAATAATCAAAACACACAGCCTTAGTCTCTGGTAAAGACTGAGAAAAGACTGAGCAATAACTGCCTCTTTGATATATTCATGTGGTTGCCCGTTCATTACCTACACTGGAATCTGAGATTTTTCTTTCTTTCTTTCTTTCTTTCTTTCTTTCTTTCTTTCTTCTTTCTTTCTTTCTTACGGTGACTATCTCACTTCAGAAGCAAACTCTGTGTATCAAGCACGAGGGCACTGATTCAATTCTTCCCCGGGTTTATGTCTCTAAATGTACCCAGTTTTACAGCCAAAGAAATGCTGCCTGCTCCAGCCAACAAGATTAAAACCAGAAGCCTCAACCCTGAAAGTTTCTTCTGAGTAGATGACACATCTCCTCCCCCTAAGGACATCTGCCTCCTATGAACCCACACGAAGAACAATTCAGGGAGGTAAGTGGATCATTTCCTTTGGCAAGGAAGGAAAAACGACAAAAGGCCAAACATCTTTGTATGCATTCTGATGAAAAGGTGAGTTAATACTGTATTTACCTAATAAAATCTTTCTCCAAGTGGACGCATTGAGATAGAGTGTCTTATTTGCCCAGCAGACCTGGGACATTGAAAGCATAAGCCACGGTACATATAAACCCTTTTTCAAAGGAACATGGGAAAGGAAGACTTTAACAAGAATGAAGACAAGCCCAAACAGAGAAATTACTAGGAATAGTACGCTATTGGTTAAAACCATGAGTTGGAACCTATAAGCTGCATAACAACAGCTCTGATTATTTCCTTAGAGACACCTCCTTCCCAGAGCTGCATTTCCAATAAGAGAAAATGAGGAGGGGACCCAGGAAGCCCTACCAGAGAGGCTGATCATCAGAGAAAGTCCTACCTTCCTCTGGTAAATTTAAGTCAAGCTACCCAGCAGGCTTTTGCCAGTGGAAGCACTGATATGCATAAACCACCGCCATCCTTTTACTTTCTTCTAACACACTAGAGTACAGGTATTCAGGTCAGCCATGCATGAATCTCTAAATGAACTAGCTCACTACAGCAGCTGCTCCCAGAGAACATTTTGGTTGTTGTCTCCTTGGGGTCAAAATCAGCTCAGACCTTTATGTCTCTGGTTCTGCCATCACTTGAGGCGCGCTCTGGCATGCGTATCAGATTAAAGACAGTCAGCCTCAGAAAGTGGGAAGTGCTCTGGCCCAGAAGACCTAGATCATCAGAGTTCAGAGTTCAGTTCCCTCACCATGCAGGGTCCTGCTCATTTCACGTGAATGAAAAAGAGGGCAATAAAATCTTCATTAACAATCAAGAAATTAGTCTATGCACATAGAAAACAAACTTAGGGTTACCCAAGGGAAAAGCTGTGTGCTCAGTCACATCCGACTCTGCGGCCCCGTGGACTGTAGCCCGCCGGGCTCCTCTGACCATGGAATTTCCCAGGCAAGAACATTGGAGCGAGTTGCCTTCTCCTACTCCAGGGGATCTTCCCGACCCAAGGATAGAACTTTTGTCTCCTGTGTCTCTTGCATTGGCAGGTAGATTCTTTTAACACTAGTGCCACCTGGAAAGCCCAAGGGGAAAAGGGGTTAACAGATGTACACCATTATAATAAAATAGATAAACAACAAGGATGTACTATATACACAGGAAACTATATTCAAAATCCTGTAATAACCAATAATGTAAAAGAATTTGAAAAAGAATATGAATATGTGCGTGTGTGTATATAACTGAATCACTTCTCTATTCAATGAAAACATTGTGAATCAACTAAACTTCAATTGAAAAAAAGAATTAGTCTTTGCACACCTATTATGACCCAGAATCAAAATAGTGAAGGGGCAAACTTAGCTTTGGGCTCCATTCTCTTTTTCAGTCACTCAGTCGTGTCCAGCTTTTTGTGACCCCACGGACTGCAGCATGTCAAGCTTCCCTGTCCTTCACTATTTGCAGGAGTTTGCTTAGATTCATGTCCACTGAGTCCGTGATGCCATCCAACTATCTCCCCCTCTGTCGCCCCCTTCTCCTCCTGCCCTCAATCTTTCCCAGCATCAGGGTCTTTTCCAATGAGTCTGCTGGGGAAATTAGATACCATATAGAAAAACTGAAATTCGACCTCTATCTCACTCAATTCACAAAAATCAATTGCATGTAGGTTCAAGACTTCAATGCGAAGGACAAACTATAACACTTTCAGAGGCCTATGTAAGAGAGTATATTTATGATGTAGGGATACAAAAGGATTTCTTAATCAAGAAACAAAGCTATAAACTATAAAAGACTACAGTAAAATTAAGAGCTTAAATTAATTAAAGGATATCATTTAAACCACAAATTGAGAAAAGATATTATATATAGTACATATATATATAAAGAATATTTAAAGAATTTATACATACTATGGAAAACATAAATCATCCAAAAAATGGGCAAAAGATTCAAACAGACATGTCATAGAAGAGAAGAGCCAAGTAGTCAATAAACATGGGAAAATAATCAGTGAGAAATGAAAATTTAAACTGTGATAAGAGATTTCTCACCTATTAGACTAGCAAAAATTTTAAATTCTTTCAACATCAAGTTTCTACAAAGATGTGAGCAACCAGAACACTGGGAGTTGAGCAAATCGGTAGTTATTTTGAAAAACAATTAGACATCCTCAGTAATGCTAAAGATGTACAAACCATATGACTCAGCAATTTTACTCCTAGGTCTGTTATGCTAGAGAGACTCTTGCACACAAGCTCTGGGGACACAGATGAAAGGATGACAGAGTAGCATTTCTGCAATAGCAAAAAAGAAAAAACCAGTGGAAAGGGCACAAGTCTTCATCCACAGTATTATTATTGAAACATTATGGCATTGTCTTATAGTGAAGTACTTTGTAGCAGAGAAGCGCGTGAATTACAGTTATATGCCAAAACAAAGTTGAACTTTAAGAACATAATGTTAACCAAGAAAGGCAAGTAAAGTTCAGCTATACAAGATGGATGAGTTCTAGAGATCTGCTGTGCAACATTTGCTTGTGGTTAATCATATTATATTGCACATTTAAAATCTATTAAGAGACTAGGTTTCATGTCAGTGTTTTTACCATAATTTTAAAAAATAGAGAAATCAACGTTAATGAAACAAGTAAAAAAAAAAAAAAGAATGCCTATGGCATTTTGTAATAGTATGAATAAAAAAGTGAAAGTGTTAGTCACTCAGACATGTCTGACTCTTTTCTACCCCTTGGACCGTAGCCCGCCAGGCTCCTCTGTCCATGGAATTCTCCAGGCAAGAATACTGGAATGGGTTGCCATTTCCTTCTCCAGGGGATCTTCCTGACCCAGGAATCAAACCTGGGTCTCCTGCATTGCAGTCAGATTCTTTACCATCTGAGCCATCAATGATAAGTATATATAATATATATACATCAAATAAACATAAATCTGAACAAAATGTTGTTTACAGATGCTAACATATTTGGTGAAACTATGATGACAAGCAAAGGAATGATAAGGTAAAAAATGGCAGGATTCCCCTCTGAGTGGTGAGAAGACAGGAAACGATGCAGGGAGGTGCACAGAAAGATTTCAAAGGTAAAGGTTATGTCATTTTTTAAATTGAGCTGAGTAGTGGATACACATGTATTCATGATACCTATTTATATTTATATGTTATTTTGCATCTACTTTTTTTCTTTTTTTAAATTTTATTTTATTTAACTTTATAATATTGTATTCGTTTTGCCATATATCAAAATGAATCTGTCACAGGTATACATGTGTTCCCCATCCTGAACCCTCTTCCCTGCTCCCTCCCCATACCATCCCTCTGGGTCATCCCAGTGCACCAGCCCCAAGCATCCAGTATTGTGCATCGAACATGGACTGGCAACTCGTTTCATATATGATATTATACATATTTCAATTGCATCTACTTTTTGCTCAATTACAGGAATTTTAAAAATAAAGGTTCATTCAATTAACAAATATGTATTGAGTCACTAAGATGTCTCAGACATGTTCTAGATGTTTAGGATACATCAGTGAATAAACAAAGTCTACTAGCCTTGGGCAGGGCAATGGCGATGGTACAAATGAACAATAAGCACTATATATAAGTAAACCATATGGCATATTCAAAGATAGTTGTCGCTATGAAAAAAAAAGAGAGAGAGAGAGAGAGACTGTTGAGCAAGATAAATGAGAACGTTGGGTTTGGATGGGCAGTTTTGCCAAGAAACCATCTTGGAGAAGAGTGATCCAGATAAGAGAAAGAACCAAATGAGGCTTTAAGCAGGAAAATGTCTAGCAGTCTGTGGAAAAACTAGGAGGCTTCTGTGGCTGAATTAAAGTGACAAAGAGGGAAAATAGCAGAGCATGGTGATCAGGGAGATACTGGATGGCAGTCGGGATGGGCGTGAGGAATAAATAATGACTACAGATTATGTTGGGGGTTTGCGTCAAAGGGGCTTCCCAGGTGGCTCAATGGTAAAGAATCCACCTGCCAGTGCAGGAGACAAGGGTTTGATCCCTGGGTCTAGAAGAAACCCTGGAGAAGGAAATGGCAACCCACTCCAGTATTCTTGCCTGGGAAATCCCATGGACAGAGGAGCCTGGGGAGCTGCAGTCCATGGGGCTACAAAAGAGTTGGACACGACTTAGCAACTAAGCACACACCTACTTGTAGGAGGGGAGAAGGGGGAAGGGAGGACATGGGGTCGCAAAGAGTCAGACATGACTTAGCGACTAAACCTCCACCACCGCAGAAGTTGGCAGCTCTCAATGACTCTTTTTAACAAATGGGGTCTATATAAGTCATGATCCCGGCAGGAAGCCTGCGGAACTCTCAGAATGGGTAATTTTGAAGTTTAGTAAAGGAGTAGAAGTAGCTTGGGGTGGCTCTCCCCAAACAGAAGTCTAAAAAGGACATGGAGGGACCAAGTACAGGAAGCTGAGGGAGCTAGATGGAGAGGCACTCCAACAGAGCGAAGCTTTGGTAAAGGGATGAGGCCACCTGGCAGACAGGGCCCTAGGAAAGCTGCACCTCTACATATTATAAATTCATTCCACTGTCTTTTAATATGCAATACTTTTTTTCTAAGTTCATAAATTTACTTTAACTGGAAAAAAAAAAAAGCAAAAGCCACCAAACTTCATAGATTCTTACAATTTAAAAACTAGAAGTAATCATCCACATTATGTAGTTCTGTTGCTTCACTGAAGATCCCCTGGAGTATTCAGTGGCAACCCTTTTCAGTATTCTTGTCTGGAGGATCCAATGGATAGAGGAGCCTGGTGGGCTACAGTCCATGGGGTTGCAAAGAGTCAGACACAACTGAGCGACTAACATGTGCCAGTGAAAGTCGCTCACTCGTGTCCGACTCTTTACTACCCCACGGACTACACAGTCCATGGAATTCTCCTGGCCAGAATATTGGATTGGGGAGCCTATCCTTTCTCCAGCAGATCTTCCTGACCCAGGAATCGAACCGGGGTCTCCTACATTGCAGGCGGATTCTTTACCAACTGAGCTATCGGGGAAGACTAACACATACACATAGATTTAACCAAAGGCTAGCAATTTGAAGAATAGAATAGAAACCTTCAAATTGCTAGCCTGGAGGTCCTACTTTGTTGCTCCTTTTATCTGCTACTTAGAGAAACTAGAATTTTCTGTCCTTGGCCAAAAGTTTCTTTTTCCGGAGATATGTGAATGTGTGTGTGCATGCTCAGTCGCTTCAGTCGTGTCCAGCTCTTTGCAACCCTGTAGTCTGTAGCCCTCTAGGCTCCTCTGTCTATGGGATTCTCCAGGCAAGAATACTAGAGTGGGTTGCCATTTCCATCTCCAGGGGGTCTTCCCTACCCAGGAATCAAACCTGTGTCTCCTACATCTCTTGCATTGCAGGCAGATTCTTTGCCACTAAGCCTTCAGGGAAGCCAGATATGTGAATAGCCAGCACCAAACGCTTTGAATAAAGCCCAGGGCAACTGAGATTATTTTTGCTAGGGCACCCCTCCTAACTGGTTCCTTGGTTCTCCTCACCTGACCTTAAGAGCCTATAAAGAAAAGAATTTGGCCACACTGGTAGACAAATATTTTTGACTTTTCCCCAATAATAGGACAGGACAAGGCAACGTGGGCAGAGGCGTGACTAGGACAATTTTCCGAGTCCGGCACCACGCTGGATCCGGCCATCCAAGGTAAACAGACAGCTTAGTGAAATTTCAGGTCCTTGGCTCTCTGCTTTTATGTCCAATCTCCTATAAAGAAAGAGTTATAGTTGATGAGAAACAAAAGACTTGAGCAAACTAGATAATAATCACATACGAAAATAGGCACAGGAGTTTGATTGTTTAGATCCTGGATTAATACATGCCATCAGGTATAAAACTTCAAATGCAAGGACTCCAGCAGAAGCAGTGAATGGGGAACAACGATATGACCCCTGCTTAGGGCTCTAGGCTGAGTAAGCGAGCACTGGAGAGTGAGGAACCCTTAAAGGGCCAAACTCTCCTTAAGTAGGAGAATGAATCAGTTCATTCCCACGTGTCATTCTGGCAGTCTCCAAAGGAAAATAGGTAGTCCTATGCAAGAATAAGAGCTGGAAAGTATGACTTGATGAACTTGCTGAGTAGTGCCATTAAGGAGAGAGAGTAGCAGACTATCCCTGATGGACCATGAGCAGGGCTGTCTTAGCGGTAGTCTAGGAGACAGCTGCATATGAGGTTTTAGGATGGCCCTGTACAGTTGGGCAGATTGTGCACTGTTCAAAGGTACTGTTCAAAAGAGTGCAGGGGCTGAAATCCAACCTACTTATCACTAGCCAGTTCACATGGGAGAAGGATTCTTTTTGCAAAAGCCCTTGCAGGCTGCTCAGAAAAGGGTACATCTTTCTAATTCATGCAAAGGTATTGTATAGACTACTGGCTGTCCAGGAGCTTTCTATGAAAGCAAGATCTCAGGTCTGCCCTAGAACTACTCAATCAGAATCTTTCTGTTATCAATATCCCAAGTAATCTGTATGTACATTGGAGTCTGAAAGCATAGAAACACTTACAGGAGAAGGAGATGTACAGGATAACACTTTACTCAGGGAACAGGTATGGGTGGCACTTCAGTTCCCTAGATTCCAGCCCTTTACTGGCTTTTCCAGGCTAATAACCTTTTACTTCTTCAAGATGATTTGATGTGGATCATTATAAAAGTCATTGTCTGATTTTTTACAATATTGCTTCTGTTTTTTATGTTTTGGTCTTTTGGCCCCAAGAAATATGGGATCTTCACTCCCAACCAGGGATTGAACCTGCACCTCCTGAATTGGAAGGTAAAGTCTTAATCACTAGACAGCCAGGGAAGTCCCAGACTCATAACTGTTTATTATCTCTGATCTATTTTATCATAGTAGCACAGCACAAGGACCCATGGCCTGAATCCCTCATTAATTTTAGAGTTTTAAGGCTTCTAGATGATGGACCTCAAGACTTGTGGCACATTTTTAAAGATTTTGTGTTCACTTCTGAATGAGGATCCTGGGATTTTATGTGACCCCCAGCAGTAAAGTTGTCCCTGCTTGATCCTACTCAGAGCTCCATTCCTTAGACTCCAGCTAGACCCTAGGTCTAGGAATGCTGGAGAAGCTTTGAGTGCATATGTGTTTACCTGTGGATGTCCCAGAGCACAGGCATGCGCAGAGAGTGGGCATGCAGGGCAGACAGAATCTCACTGCCTGAAATCTTACTCTTCTACTTACCTTTTTATTTAGAGTTTTAAGCTCCCTTTAAGGGCCTCAGCCACCCACTTAGCCTGCTCCCCCAATTTTCTTTGCACTCTTCACCTGTGCAAACAGATTGTCCTTCTAAACTTGGAGAGCCTTTCAACTTTAATTGTTCCATTGTTGATATAACTTCTCTCTCTCTTTTAAATCACCTTTCTTACTGCTAACTGCCTGATGATGCCCAGCTATGAGAATAGAAGGTCATGAGGCAAAAGAATAAAGTGAGAATTCAGAGCCAAAAAGCCTAGTTACTATGCATCCATTTGAAGCAATAGAGCATCTCACATTTGAGCTTACCACTCGGAAAAATCTGTTAAGTTTTTCTACTTAGAATTTTCTCATTATCTCTTTCCTTTTTTTTTTCTGTCTCTGTCTCTCCTCTTCCTCCCTCCACTTCTCCTCAACCCACCAGAAAGTGAAAAGAAAGTGTTAGGCACTCAGTTATCTCTGACTCTTTGCAACCCCATGGACTGTAGCCCACCAGGCTCCTTTGTCCATGAGATTTCCCAGGCAAGAATACTGGAGTGGGTTGCCATTCCCTTCTCCAGGGGATCTTCCCAACCCAGGTATCGAATCCGGGTCTCCCGCGTTACAGGCAGATTCTTTACCATCTGAGCCACCAGAGAAGGGCCCCTTTTGTCTTCTCTAAGCTGATTATAATTTTTCAAGCTCTCCTTTGTGAGTCCCAGGAAAGAGAGAAAGACAATGGCAGCAGGTGGCCACAGCAGGCTTTCGCAGTAGGAGAGCCTCTTCCTGAGCCAGGGCTCCTCTGTCTGCCCTCCTCCGGCTCAGAGCAGGACGGCCTCCATCCTGTGCACCCCTGCGTCTGGAGACTGGGGACCTGTATCTAGTACTTGTGCACAGTCAGGAGGCCACTGACTCCTGTTCCTGCTCACACCCACCTCCTTTCTTCTACCCTGCCCACCTCTAGCCATTTGCAAGGTAGGTGGAGGATGCTGAAGGAGTTCCCATCAGATACTTACTCAGTTCAGTCGCTCAGTCGTGTCCGACTCTTTGCGACCCCATGAACCACAGCATGCCAGGCCTCCCTGTCCATCACCAACCCCTGGAGTTTACCCAAACCCATGTCCAACGAGTTGGTGATGCCATCCAGCCATCTCATCCCCTGTCATTCCCTTTTCCTCCTGCCCTCAATCTTTCCCAGCATCACGGTCTTTTCCAATGAGTCAGCTCTTCACATCAGGTGGCCAAAATATTGGAGTTTCAGCTTCAACATCAGTCCTTCCAATGTACACCCAGGACTGATCTCCTTTAGGATGGACTGGGTTGGATCTCCTTGCAGTCCAAGGGACTCTCGAGTCTTCTCCAACACCACAGTTCAAAAGCATCAATTCTTTGGTGCTCAGCTTTCTTCACAGTCCAATTCCCACATCCATACATGACCACTGGAAAAACCATAGCCTTGACTAGATGGACCTTTGTTGGCAAAGTAATGTCTCTGCTTTTGAATACGCTATCTAGGTTGGTCATAACTTTCCTTCCAAGGAGTAAGCGTCTTTTAATTTCATAGCTGCAATCATCATCTGCAGTGATTTTGGAGCCCAGAAAAATAAAGTCAGCCACTGTTTCTCCTGTTTCCCCATCTATTTGCCATGAAGTGATGGGACCAGATGCCATGATCTTAATTTTCTGTATGTTGAGCTTTAAGCCAACTTTTTCACTCTCCTCTTTCACTTTCATCAAGAGGCTCTTTGGTTCTTCTTCACTTTCTGCCATAAGGATGGTGTCATCTGCATATCTGAAGTTATTGATATTTCTTCCAGCAATCTTGATTCCAGCTTGTGCTTCCTCTAGCCCAGTGTTTCTCATGATCTACTCTGCACATAAGCTAAATAAGCAGGGTGACAATATACAGCCTTGATGTATTCCTTTTCCTATTTGGATACTTATTATTAAGAAAAAAAAAGAGGAGGAGCAGCTACTTCTTAGACTGAGAGGGTAGGGGGTGGGTTAGAAGTCTAAGAAAGTTGAGGTTTTCCATTGTTATGCTGGAGGAAAAGGGTGGGAGGTGCTCAAGAAAACAGAAGGAGGGTTGGGTGGCTTTGCAACTTTCTTCCAAATGCTGTGCCAGTGGAACAGGGAGACCTTGGGTTTATACATATCTCACTTTCTTCCTCACTTTGCCTTCAGAGTATGGAGAATTATATATATAATTTTATTTATTTCATTTTTGCCTGTGCTGGGTCTTTGTTGCTGCAAGGACTTTTCTCTAAGTGTGGCAAGCCACGGCTACTCTCTAGCTGCGGTGCATGAGCTTCTCATTGTGGTGACTTCCCTTCTTGTAGACCACAGGCTCTTGGGCACTTGGGCTTCTGGGGTTGTGGCACATGGACTCAGGAGTTGCAGCTTCCTGCCTCTAGAGCACAGGCTCAATAGCTGTGGAACATGGGCTCGGGTGCTTTGCAACATCCAAGGAGAGGGCTTTTTTTTTAGCCCCCAAAGAGACTCTTGACTCATTAAAAATCAATTTATAGGGAATGAGGGGGAGGGAAGAGACATTTTTCAACAAAAGTTGCCTTGGCTGAGCCCAAGCCACATGTCTCACCACCGCTCTGTGCATCTTAATTCCCGTGGACATAAAACTAGGATAATGCCAGCTATCCACAGGGATATTGACAGAATCATGTTTGATGATGTATAGGAAAGAATTTTGAAAAGTATAAAGTTGCTCTAAGATTAGAAGGGGCCACTGATAACATGTCACTATTTCCAGTGCTTTGTGGAGTTTGAGTAAAAATTATTTACCAGTCAAAGAGTTTACAGTAAAATTAGGGAGGCAAGACATACAGAGAATAGTACCAGCCAATAATAGGAGAGAATATATGGTGAGGAACAGATGAGAGGTACAGGCACAGGTGGAAACAGGGGTTTTGAGGATGTAATTCATTAAGGACATACTGGATTAGGGTGAGTCCTTAATGTAACATGACTGGTGTCCTCAAAAGAAGGGCAGAGGGAGATTCAGACAGGGAAGGCCATGTAATCACACACACACACACCCATACACACACACACACACACCCCCATGAGGAGAGAAGGCCATGAGATGACAGAGGCAGAGACTGGAGTGATGCATCTGAATCCAAGGATGCCCAAGGACTGTTGGCAGCACCAGGAGCTGGAAGAGTCAGGGAAACCTCCTCCCCTGCAGATTTCAGAAGGAGCACAGCCCTGCTCGTTGATTTCATACTTCTGGCCTCCGGAACGTAACAGAAAAAAAATTCTGTTTTTTTAAGGTCCCCAGTTTGTGGCACTTTGCGCACATGCATACTCTGTCGTGTCCAACTCTTTGAAACCCCATTGACTGTAGTCTGCCAGGCTCCTCTGTCCATGGGATTTCCCAGGCAAGAATACTGAAGTAGGTTGCCATTTCCTACTCCAGGGGATCTTCCTGACCCAGAGATTGAACCTGCATCTCTTGCATTTCCTGCATTGGCAGGCGGATTCTTTACCACTGCACCACCTGGGAATCTCCACTTTGTTGAATCTGGTCCAACTAGCACGGGATCTGAGCAGGGCCATGGAAACTATGCCTCATTGGCACAGCAGAGAAGGGCAGGCGATTCTTTGGAAGATGTTAGGATCCCCAGAAATGCGTCAGCGGTGAGCATCACCAGACAAGCTAATCATTTCTCAATACACTATAATATATTGGAATAACATCTGCGTTCCCTCTGAACAATATCAGCAATTTCTAGTGTACTATTTAGTAATCAGAACTATCATAACTTCCCTACCTAGTCTATTTGGTTTGGCCGCACAGACTCTTTTTGAATTATGTCTCTTTGCTTATTATCTATTTATTGCCCATGAAGAATTGTGCTGACCCTGTTTTCATTTTCTAAAAATCAGTGTTTGACTTTTAGGTTTGTCAATGTTCAGATCTTAGTGGGACCCAAATTTCCTGGTAAATTTTGGCATTTAGCTCGAGGAGAAGCAGTTCAAAATGACCCACTAAGAAACTCCTAAAGCCTCCTGAGCTGTGTTTGATATTCAGATTTTGCTTCAAGGAAATCCTGTTCTCTTAAGAAGCTGTTCTGGTCAACTGGGCCAGTATCATACCTTGAGAAATGTCTAAGAGCCATATTTACACGTTGAGCTGTCATAGATCCAAAGTAGCCATTAGTAATGATTAGGTAAATAGAACAACTTCAAATGTCCCTAAATACATATTTGCAGGTTAATAGACCATTGGGTGAGGTGTTTTCTCTTTTAAACAAGCCCAGTTCTTTTTTAAAAATAATTTTTATTGGAGTATAGTTGCTTTACAGTGTTGTATGAGATTCTACTGTACAGCAAAACGGATTGGCCATACGTAGACATATATCTGGGCTTCCCAGGTGGCACTAGTGGTAAAGAACCCCATCTGCCAATGCAGAAAACATAAGAGATGCAGCTTTGATCGCTGAGTCAGGAAGATTCCCGGGGGTGAGACTGACAACCCATTCCAGCATTCTTGCCTGGAGAATCCCCATGGACAGAGGAGCCTGGTGGGCTACAGTCTACATGGTCGCAGAGTCAGACACAACTGAAGCAATTTAGCACGCACACATGCATATATCCCTTCCCTTTGGGATTTCTTTTTCATTCAGGTCACCACAGTGCATTAAGTAGAATTCCCTGTGCTATACAGTAGGTTCTCATTAGTTATCTATTTTATACAAAGTGTCAATAGTGTATATGTGTTCATCCCAATCTTCTAATTCCTCCCACCTCCCCTTTCCTCTTGGTATCCGTATATTTATTCTCTATGCCTATGTCTCTGCTTCTGTTTTGCAAATAAGACCATCAACAGAGGAATGAATAAAGAAGATGTGATACATATATACAATGGAATATTACTCAGCCATACAAAGGAACAAAATTAGGTCATTTGTAGAGATGTGGATGGAACTAGAGAGTGTCAAACAGAGAGAAGTCAGAAAAACAAATATCGTATATTAACACATACATGTGGAATCTAGAAAATAAGCCCAGTCATTTTCAAACAAAATTCTGGTTAGGTTACAAGAACACTGGGGAAGGTTGCCCCCGTTTCTGTTTATTACCAGTTACATCAGGGTTGTCTCTTAGCGTTCTTTGGGTTCCTTAAAGATGCTGTGGAGTATGCACTCAGTCATCCAAAGCAAAGCTCAGGATGCTAATTGGTATCTAAATTTTAAAGCAGAGACTTCTGCTTAGGTGATCCCAAAGCAGTAATGGATGTCTGTGTGCTATTTTCATTATTTCAGAAAGCCTAAGGATGATCACTCATTTATTTACACTCAGGTAACCACATGATCCAATTCAAGTGTCAACTCTGCATTATAAAGGTTTCAGAGTTCAGAATCTGGAGTCAGACTGCCTTAAATTCAGTGCAGCACAACTCACTAGCTGTGGAGCCTTGTCCTATCCACTCATTTCCTCATCAGCAAGGTACTGATGACCACAGTGTGTATTTCACATGATGGCTGTGAAGCTTACCTGATCTGATGCAAGGAAGGCACTTAGAACAATGCCTCGCACACAATCAGTTCTTGATAAGTGCTTAGTATGACTTTTTCTTTTAGTGAAATTATACGAAATCCAACCAGATAGTTTATTCTAACAAGAAACTCTAACTGGCTGTGGCATGTCTCAGATTAACTTGTATTAACTAAAAATAATTGATGCATAAGACATCTCTTAAACCTTGCTTTGTAGAAGGTATAAAAAGTAAAATGGGTCGTTGGTAGTGAAAATATTGAAAATCTCTTTGTTTTGGCTTTTTATAGGATCCTCTTGGGCTTCCCAGGTGGCCCTAGTGATAAAGAACCTGCCTGCCAATGCAGGAGACGTAAGAGATGGGGGTTCGATCCCTGAGTCAGGAAGATCTCCTGGAGGAGGGCATAGCAACCCACTCCAGTATTTTTTCCTGGAGAATCCCATGGACAGAGGAGCCTGGTGGATGACAGTCCATGGGGTCGTAAAGAGTTGAACACGACTGAAGAGACTTAGCACAGCACACACAAGACACTCTTATTTATTCTGTGTTGACAAAATATCCGAAACCATAAAGTGAAGACCCACTCAGAGAACCCAGTCCTTAAAACACTACCATCCTAATATAACAATAATTGTCTTTTTTTAGTTACTTAGTATTTTTATTGGACTATATTTGCTGTACAATAGTTGTGTTAGTTTCTGCTGTACAGCAAAGTGAATCAGCTATACATAAACGCATACATGTATCCACTCTTCCTTGGACTTCCTTCACATTTACGTCACCACAGAGCACTGAGTAGAGTTTCCTGTGCTACACTCTTTTCATTAGTTATTTCTTTTACACACAGTAATGCATATATCAATTCTACACAAATTCGTCCGGAAAATAGAGGAGGAGAAAATACTTCCTAATTCAAAATGCATGAGGCTAGCATTACCTTGTTATCAAAACCAGACAAGAACATTACAAGGCATTACTTTAGAAGGAAACTGTATACTCATATCCCTCATGAGCATAGATACAAAATCCTTTACAAAGCATTAACAAGTTTAATCCATCAATTTAATGATAAAAATATACAATGACCAACTGTAGTTCATCCCAGGAATTCAATGTTCATTTAGTATTTGAAAATCAAGTCATATATTTCATCATATTAACACATTAATGAAAGAAGTCAGACCTAAGACTCTGACCTGCACGGTTCCATTCTTATGGAATTCTAGAAAAGGCAAAGCTACAGTGGCAAGAAGGTCAGTGACTGTTTGGACCTGGGATGGAAAAAGGGAATGGGCTGCAAAGGAGCATGAGGAAACTTTGGGATGTAATAGAAATATTACATTACTTGATACTGGAAGTGGTTATGTGATATTTGTCAAAATTTATCAAACTCTATACTTAAAATAGAGGAATTTCATCTAATATATATTATACCCTAATAAAGCAGTTTTAAAAATTGTTTTCTAAAGCAACTTCCATAATCCCTCTGTTTCTCTAAGGCTCCTCTTTCCCTTCTTTCTTTAGCCTAGTGATTCCTTAGTACGGTGTCAGCTCTGGAAGGCTGGTCCACAGGTCCAGGCCTGCCACTGCCAGAGATGTGAGTCGGTCAATGATTTTCCTGGAGAGTCTCTAAAAGAAGGTGGAGCTCAAACTTCCAGGCTCCTTAGTGGGTTTAGAGGAGTGTGTAGGGGGTGGGGTGGGGGGTTTGTGGTTGCGGTCATGGGCTCTCCCCTTCCTTTCCTTCTGTCACGTAAGTAAATGTCTGAGGCTGGGCCCTCAGATATACTTTCTTTGGTTCAACTCAGAAACAAGTGGTCATTTATTGTGACGAAAACTAATCCAAACCTGGACCTAAGATCAAATGACCAGATTTTACAACTGGTTCTGTGTGAGCTTGCAGAAGTGAACAAGTCGCTTAACTTCTCTTGGCTTCAATATATCCTTCAAAAAATGAGGATAATGCCTAAGATGCTTCTAATAAATATGATTCCTTACTTTCCAGAGGAAAGATATCTACACAATTACTGCTTTTCTCTCCCTACATTGCTTGAGATTGTTCATCTGCTACCTATTCATAACTTCAATAACCATGTCCGTCACATGTTAATGCTCAATCATGTTCAGAATAGTAAATGAAATGTACCTCATTTATCTAGCACCTCAGTTTTCTTGATTTCTCAGTTTTCCAGAATAAAAGCAAGGATCAGATAAGGAGTTTTGAAACAAGGAGGAGAGGGTCTCTGAGTAGTCCATTCAAAGATTGGGGAATTTTCCTGAAGGACGAAATCCATAGGCTTACATATCTTCGGCTTCCTTCTTTCCTGAAGGAAGAAATCATAGGGTTAACTTGTTGCATGTTTTACAACCAGACCTAATAAAATCAGTCAGTCTGCTCTCAAACCTTTGCTAGTTTGTCATCAGTAAATTAAAAGGTACATTGACAAACCAATTACAAGGGGGGAGAGAGAAAAACCATAAAACATAGGTACAATAAAATAACAAATGATCCCAACATAGAAACTGTCTTATACACATACTCCAGTAGGTCTTAAAAGAACTGTTGTCTTGGAACTAAGTATGATTACTAACTGCCTTTAATGCTACTATCTTATGTTTTAAGGGACATCTCTCAGATACCCAGAAAACTAGATTATTTTACCAGGATGAGTTAACTTTTGACAGTTCTGGAAAGCTGATGTTTACTATAATATTTTTTATTTAGCCATTGTTTCATATGTGCAAATGTTGTGTTCTCAACTAAACTGAAGCTTCCTAAGGAGAAGGCCAAGTCATATACTTGTTTGCCTCTCAGGCAATCACTTTTATCTGTATTGTAAGATTGATGGCACCACTTTCACACGAGTGTAGTTTAGGTAAAGAACCCAAACCAGATTCAGACACATAGCTGGTGCTCAACTGATGTGTCAAATGAAAGATGTTAATGTTTTGTGCATGTTAAGAGGCACTTAAATTATTGTTGATTTTAGGGATCTGTATATGTATAACTGAATCCCTTTGCTACACAGTAGAAATAACACAACATTGTAAATCAGTTATACTTCAATAAGGGCTTCCCAGGTGGTGTTAGTGGTAAAGAAGAGCCTGCCAATGCAGGAGACATAAGAGACTCAGGTTCAGGTTCAATCCTTGGTTTGGGAAGATCCCCTGGAGAAGGAAATGGCAACACACTCCAGTATTCTTGCCTTGGAAATCCCATGGACAAAGGAATCTGGTGGGCTACAGTCCATGGGGTTGCAGAGTCGGACAAGACTGAGCAACTAACAGATACACACTTTGTGACCCCATGGACTGTAGCCCACCAGGTGCCTCTGTCCGTGGGATTTTCCAGGCAAGAATACTGGAGAGGATTGTCATGCCCTTCTCCAGGGGATCTTCCCAACCCAGGGATTGAAACCTCGTCTCCTTCGTTTCCTGCATTGACAAGCAGAGTCTTTACTACTGCTCCACTTGGGAAGCCCAGAAACCATGTGTAACAAGTGCCAAATGGAGCATTTTACAAGGAGAGAAAATAGAGCTTATAGAATCTTTCCCTCCAAACTCGCTTCAAGATACTATAATCAAAGTATGCAAAAATGTCTAAAAAGCAAAACTCCCTATTCCAGCAACCTGTTGGTTAAACGACAAGCATTGAGGAAATGTTCCCCATGTCAATAACATCCAGCGATCCAGGTGGAAGACAAGGATTGTTAGCCCATCAACTGTGATGCAACCAAACCTTCAAACAAGCTGGGTTACTAGAGGTTTTACAAAGCTTTCTTCCCATTTATCCCCTGCTTAGAAATGGCTTGACACCTCTATAGAGGCATGGCCAAAGCAAACTTTAGGTTAGATCTGAACTTTGGGCAGATACTAAAACACACACCAGTCTTCAGGACGTTAAGTCCTTGCCGTTCTCCAAGAACAAACGACAGCCTGAGAAGAGCCAGCAGTTGTGCATTTTTGTGTTGGGAAGTTCTTAAAATGTGCACTTTATTTGTGCAGGGTATGTATCAAATCTCCCCACTCAGTGAAAAGCGCTGCCACCTTGATGCCAGGTGGCTTTTTCTTTTTGTGAAGTGGTACGGGGGCTGCTTTTCACTCTAAGCGAAAGAATCTTGGGACTTCCCTGGCAGTAGAGTGGTTACGTCTTCTCAAGGCAGGGGGTGCGGGTTTGATCCCTGGTTGGGGAGCTAAGATCCCGCATGCCTCCTGGCTAAAAATCTAAAATATAAAACAGAAGCAATGTTGTAACAAGTTCAACAGACTTTAAAATGGTCCACATCAGGACTTCCCTGGTGGTTCAGTGGATAAGAATATGCCTGCCAAGGCAGGGGATATGAGTTACATGCCTTGTCTTGAAAGATTCCACATGCCTTGGAGCAACTGAGCCCGTGCACCACAACTACTGAGCCCAAGTGCTGCATTACTGAAGCCTGTGTGCCTAGAGCCTGTGCTCCACAGTGAAGAGTAGCCCCCGCTCACCACAACTAGAAAAAGCCCACGTGCAGCAATGAAAACTCAGCTCAATAAAAAAAAAAAATTGGTCTGCATCAAAAAAATCTTAGAACTGTATATGAGTTTTGGAGGTTTTTCAGTCCCTTTTCTTCATTTTGCAGTTGAGATTTTGGGAAAATAAAAGATGATCACGATAACATAACTATTTAGTGAAAGAATCCTTCTCATGCTTCCACCTTAGTGTAGTCAGCTAGCATTTGCTGGGCATGTTGCCTGTGTCAAGAACTTGAATTCTTACTTCTGGATTTATCAAGATGGGAAAATGTCCCAGGGAGTTTACATTCATGTAGGTGCAGACTGCTCCTAGTTAGGTCTTAGAAAAATGTTAAATATGTATTTTTAAAAATTTTTGTTGGAGTACAATTGATTTACAATCTTAGTTTCTGCTGTACAACAAAGTGAATCAGTTATACATATAAACATATCCGCTCTTCGTTTAGATTCTTTCTCCATATAGGTTTTTATAGAGTATTAAGCAGAGCTACCTGTGCTATGTAATAGGTCCTTATTGGTTATCTGTTTTACATATAGTAGCATGTATCTGTTAATCCCAGTCTCCCAATTTATCCCTCCTCTCCTTATTACCTGGTAGCCATGCTTGTTTTCTATGTCTGTGACTCTATTTCTGTTTTATAGATAAGTTCATTTGTACCCTTTTTTAGATTCCGCATATAAGAAATATCACATGATAGTTATTATTTCGTACTTTTTTTGGCTAAAAAAGCAAGCAAGATGTGTTATTCATACAACTCCCACTTTGTCTTAACCATGTCAAATGTACGAGGAATGACCATAATGGGTTTCAAATTTTAAAACCTATGTGTGTGTGTGCTAAATCGCCCCAGTGGTTTCGGACTCTTTATGACCGTATGGGCTGTAGTCTGCCAGACTCCTCTGTCCATTGGATTCTGCAGGCAAGAATACTGGAGTGGGTTGTCTTCCCCTTCTCCAGGGGGTCTTCCTGACCCAGGAATTGAACCCATATCTTTTATGTCTCCTGCATTGGCAGATGGGTTCTTTATCACTAGAGCCACTTGGGAAGCCCCTCTAAAACCTATAGTGGATCCTTATTATCCCAACATGAATCATCCAGGGAACTAAGCTACAAGCTATATAAGGAAGCAAAAGTGGCTTTAATCAGAAAATGTTCACTAAATGATTTTCCACTTAAAAATGGGTGCCATCTCAAACATCCCTCCTCCCTCAGTGCTGGTGTTTAGTTTTACTCTTTGGGTCAACATCTCTGTTGTCTACTCTTTCCCTGATCATTATAAATACCAACCACAATGCTAACTGGTTGAAAAGTAAAATAAAAAATCTTACTGAATCAAATTGGTGTTGAACTGCTCAATCACATGCAAAACAGTTGATAAATGAAGAGCTGCTGGCAATACAATGGTTAACGCAAGAAGAGAAAATCATAAAGAGGGTGACATAAAAATAATTTCCAAAAAGAATGACCTGAGTAACTTTGAATTAAGAGAAGCCCTTGAACAAATTAATGAAATTCTTGAATATTTTCCCCAAAATTAACCTCTTTGTAATCGTGGGATTAAACTCAATCAAGAAGTGAAGGCTATTGTATTATGCCAACAGACAGTTTTGCCAGAAAAACCACGTACTTCCAAAGGGAATGACCATTTACGTCATTCTTGGTTCATTCTAACAATAAAACAGTTTAAATTTTAAAAATATATTTTATATACAAAGTAAACTTATTTTTAAGATTTTTAGTTTGGTTCTTCAATATACAGTCCCTGTCACTCTTTAATTTGGACATTTGTTCCCAATTTCAAGTAGATTTTATACCCATGATTTTCAATAACAAGGATAACCTATGATTGTAGAGATGAAGGACTGAAACCCAGAAAGCATAGCATTTTCATAAGGTCACACATCTCACACTGGCAGCAGTCAGTCACTTGAGACTTCCATCACCCAGAGATTGCTAATCTCTATGCAAAGAGATAAAGAATTTGCCTTGCACTTAACATGGCCTTTCAGTTGAGGTAAGAATTTGATGGCAGGAGAAGTAAGAGAGGAAAGATCTTAAGGAAGATCAAATAAAATTTGTTTTCCCTTCACTTTAGCTAAAGAAATGATATGTCTAAAATTGATCCTAATCCGAAGAGTACATTCCAGGGATAAGACCTGCCCATTTTAAAGTGTGTTTTGGTGCAATTAAGAGACACACTTAAGACAGGGATTAATTGTGATGGTTTGGTTGAGAGTTTTTTTTAAAAGAGAAGTTCTTCGCAGAAACCATAATGCTCCCAGTATCATCACCCCTGCTGCCTCTCTCCCTCCAGCAAGTGATGATATAAGGCTGAAAGAAGTTCCAAGGTGCTATGGACTGAATGTTTTTGTCCTCCAAAAATCCATATACTGAAGCCCTAAAGAGATGGTAACCCACTCAAGTATTCTTGCCTGGAGAATTCCATGAACAGAGGAGCCTGGCAGGCTACAGTCCATGGGGTCGCAAAGAGTTGGACACAACTGAGCGGCTATCACTCACACAACCTCCAATATGATGGGCTTTGGGAGGTAATTAGATTTAGATGAGGTCATGAGGGTGGGGCCCCCTCACGACCTTATCTAAATGTTCTTAAAAGAAGAAGCAGAGAGACCAGTTCTCTGAGGCCCTCTCTCTCTTTTTTTCTCTCTCTACCTGCCACGTGAGGACATAGCAAGAAGGTATATTTTCTTGGGATCCAAATCACTGTGGGTGGTGACTATAGCCATGAAATGAAAAGACACTTGCTCTTTGGAAGGAAAGCTATGACAAACTTAGACAACATAATAAGAAGCAGAGATGTCAATTTGCCAACAAAACTCCATATAGTCAAAGCTATGGTTTTTCCAGTAGTCATGTATGAATGTGAGAGTTGAAACACAAAGAAGGCTGAGTGCTAAAGAATTGATGCCTTCAAATTGTGGTGCTGGAGAAGATTTTTGAGAGTCCATTGGACTGCAAGAAGATCAAACCAGTCAGTCCTAAAGGAAATCAACACTGAATATTCATTGTAAAGACTGATGCTAAAGCTGAAGTGCTGATACTTTGGCCACCTGATGCGAAGAACCAGCTCACTGGAAAAGACCCTGATGCTGGGAAAGATTGAAGGAAGCAGGAGAAGGGGACAACAGAGAATGAGATGGTTGGATGGCATCATTGACTCAATGGACATGAATTTGAGCAAACTCTGGTAGACAGTGAAAGACAGGGGAGACTGGTGTGCTGCAGTCCATGGCGTCGCCAAGTCAGACTCGACTTAGCAACTGAACAACAATACTTTCAGTCCATGTCGGGACTAGCTAGGGAGAGTGGGGGCATCTTTATGCTATGGGGTCTGGCTCAGGGGCCCACAGTACCACCACATGTACTGCTTCGTCCTTGTGGATCATGTGAATAATCCAACTATTTCTACCCTTAACAAGGATGTCCTCTAGTGACAGAGAAAGCCGAGATGGGGTGGATGGATAATGTGTCCCTCACAGTCCCTGTTGGCTATTTTTCAGGGAGCCCTGTCAACTGTGGCCCATTACAGTAGTTCTTCCATTCTCCTGTGTGCAGCTGTCCTTAGCTGCAGTGCCCAAGAGCTGGCAGCAGTTCCCAGCAATGAGGTCTGTTCTCCCGAGAATCCTGTCCTATTCAGGCTCGTGCCTCTGGTCCCTGGAACCACTTCAAGATCCTGGACTGGGCTGTACTGCAATCTTTTAGCATGCCACCCATTGGCAGCTCCCAACAGGGCCCCCATGGACACTCCATGGAGACAACTGGGCTGTTTTTCACCTTCAGTCTCTGAACAGAAGCACCAAGCACAATTCACCAGCTCATCCCTCCATCAGGTTCAACAAGCTCCTCCAGAGTTCACTGATTCAAGTAATGGCAGCACTAAGCAGACTCTGATGCTGGGAGGGATTGGGGGCAAGAGGAGAGGGGACGACAGAGGATGAGATGGCTGGATGGCATCACTGACTCGATGGACGTGAGTCTGAGTGAACTCCGGGAGTTGGTGATGGACAGGGAGGCCTGGCGTGCTGCGATTCATGGGGTCGCAAAGAGTCAGACACGACTAAGCGACTGAACTGAACTGAACTGAACTGAAGCAGGCAGCTGGTCCAGAGACCTCTCCTACTTTCTTTCATATTCAACTGAACCGAGACTTCTAGTCTAGGTCAAAATTCCATTCTCTTTTCACTCTCATGGGCCTTACACTCATTAGACCATTGATCTATATTCTAACTGGCTTCTCTAACTCCAGCCTTTGACATCACTAATTTGTCTTCTACCTTATTTATCTGCTCCTTCTTATGCTCAACAATCTTTGGTGGTTCCTTGTCACCAGCACTTTAAAGCCCAAACATCTCAAGGATGAAATGGTTGGATGGCATCACTGATTCAATGGACCTGAGTTTGAGCAAACTCTGGGGGATGGTGAAAGACAGGGAAACCTGGCGTGCTGTAGTCCACGGGGCTGCAAAGAGTTGGACACGACTGAGCAACTGAACAAAAATCTTAGGAAAACATTAAGACATCACACCATCAGAACCTGACCTAATCTTCCTGATTCATCTGTCACTACCTTACACCCTGCATTCAGATCTCACTGAAATATTCATTATATGTATTCCTGGAATTCACCACGTATGTCCCTGCAGGGTTCTCTCTCCTGAGAGGGCTCCATCTGACAACCATGAGCATATTTATTTAAATTCCACTTCAGGAACTTCCTCTGTGGTCCAGTGGCTAAGACTCCAGGCTCTCAGTGCAGGGGGCCCAGGTGTGATCCCTGGTCAGGGAACTAGATCCCACATGCCACAACTAAGATCCAGTTCAGTCAAATAAATATTAAAAAAATAAATTTCATTTCAAAAGTTGCATTCTCTAGTTAGCCTTCCTACCATCTTCTCAATCTGAGTTTGTACTCTGTTTTTCAAGTTCTTGTAACATTTTATTAACTAATAGGATGATCCTATATTCCAGTTTGCTGGAGACGGTCCTAATTTATTTATTCATGGCTGTACCCTTCAGCATGTGGGATCTTAGTTCCCTGAGCAGGGGCCAAACCCGAGCTCCCTGTATTGGGAGCAGGGAGTACTTGCCACTTGACTGCCAGGGAAGTCCCACAGTCCCAGTTTATACCTGGTGTTCCTGCTTATATATTAATTGATTCCCCCTTTTGCTCTCAAAGATGTCCAGACTGGGACTTCCCTGGTGGTCCAGAGGTTAAGACTTAGCACTTCCCCTGCAAGAGGTGCAGGTTTGATCCCTGATGGAGGAACTAAGATCCCTATGCCCTGCGGTGCTGCCAGAAAAAAGAAAAAAATGTCCAGATTAGGTCATCCTGTATATATAATTCTTATATTCTAAAACCCTGAATTCTAATTACTTATGTATTCATTTATGGCCCTCCCCCCATCTGTATGCCTGAGGTCAGGGGTGTCAGCTCTATAAAAGAGCTGCCTTTCCCCGGGGTCCAGCCAGTACTTAACACATAGCAGATGCTCAATATATTTATTTAAAGTGGGTTTTAGTAGTGGCTCAAAGGATTAGTATGATTTGAAAAGGCAGAGAGTAGAGACATTTTTAAGATGATTACAGTGATTACAAATAATACCAGGAGATTCCACTGCAGAAAATATTAGTTAATTCCAAGTCCGTCCCATGTTTGACAGGTGGATTTCCTGAGAACACATGGCAGGTTTTTCAAATGTGAACATAGGGCTGTGGCTGCAGCTGCTCCTCAAGAGCTGAGCATCTGCAGAGAGGAGGCTGAGCAGCCTGCACACAGATTTACCCAAGGGTGCACCTATAAAACTGAGTAGACTCAGGGTCAATCTGAGGCTACTTTCGTCTGCATGCATGCTAAGTCACTTCAGTCATGTCCAACTCTTTGCAGCCCCATGGACTGTAGCCTGTCAGGCTCCTCTGTCCATGGGATTCTCCAGGCAAAAATACTGGAGTGGGTTGCCATGCCCTCCTCCAGGGAATCTTCCCCACCTAGGGATTGAACCAGCATCTTACATTTCTTGCATTGGCAGGCAGGTTCTTACCACTTGAGCCTCCTGGGAAGCCCCCAAACAACAAGACATAACCACTTAACTTCCTTCTGAGAAGGTGGGGCCAGATGAGCTTAGGTTTTTGAAGAGAGCAGAATTGCTGTTGTTAAAGATGTTAAAAGAGGCTGGGGCACCCCCTGGCATTTCTTTTCTCTGGTTTTCCCCCAGGCAGCCATCAGCCTGTCCATAAATGTAAATGTTAAAAGCAACATTTAGAGAACAATAATGTAACAGGATATCAATTAACAGGCCTGCTCTGGGCAGCCCCACTTCTGGGTTCAGCCCTGAATCTAGAGATAAGCAATAAGGAGGAAAAAACAAGAAAAACATTACAAGCGTTAGTGATGGCACCCATTAATGGTGATGGCACCCATTAATGTATCTAAACACTATTAGAAGCTATTCGCATTTTTGCAAGTTCTGTAAGTGTACAACTGCTGCAGGTGTGTGTGTGCGTGTGTGTGTGTGTGTGTGTGTGTGTTACGGAGACACAGAGGGAAGGCTTTCACTGCAAATCCGGTGATGTTGAGATACTCATGGGAAGCAGCTCAATGACCCCTGAGCCTGGCTCCCAGCCCTCAGGAGCAAGAGTTTTCAAGCTTCTAGAGGAATGGATAAAGAAGATGCGGTACCTATATACAATGGAATATTACTCAGCCATAAAGAGAACAAAATAATGCTATTTGCAACATGGGTGGACCTAGAGATTGTCATACATCTGTGAAGTCAGTCAGAGAGAAAGACAAATATTATTCAATATTTGTTATATGCGGAATCTTAAAAACTGATACAAATGAACTTATCTACAAAACGGAGTCACAGATGTGGAAAACAAACCTATGGTTATCAGGGGGTAAGGGAGCGGAGGGATAAACTAGGAGATTGGGACAGACATATGCACACAACTATATATTATCACTTCTGGATAACTAATAAGGACCTATTGTATAGCACAGGGAACTCTACTCAATACTCTGTAATGGCCTATATGGAAAAGAATCTAAAAAGAGTGGATATGTATGTATGTATAATCGATTCATTTTGCTGTACACCTGCAACTAATACAGCATTGTAAATCAACTAGCCTCCAATAAAAATGAAAAAATACAAAATAAAGGCTTCCCTTTGACTCACCTGGCAGGCAGATGGATTAAAAACAGAAATCATCAGGCTGGGTGTATTGAAATGAGGATCATAGCACTGTTTGGGAGAAATGGCTAATAATGGGGGATGGGTGGTTTTTTAATTAATTAATTCATTGTGTTGGGTCTTAGTTGTGGCATTAGGCTCTTCATTGCAGTGCGTGACCTTCTCTGTAGTTGCGGCGGGTGGGCTTACTTGCCCTGCAACATGTGGGATCTTAGTTCCCCTACCAGGGATCGAACCCACATTCCCTGCGTTGGAAGGCGAACTCCTAACCACTGGACTACCAAGGAAGTCCTGGGGTGGGCAGTTTTAAATACAGCAAGGTATGCATTAGGATTATTCTCTTGACCAGTCTCTAGATGTTGATGCTGGAAGCCTGGGGTTGCTCAGAGTCCCAGTTGCTCACATGGAGCACAGAGCTTTCCAGTGCCCTCAGTTAAAGGTTGTAAAGGCAGAAGGCAGATTCCACACTTCGCCTTCACCTGTTGGAGCACAGAATGGAAGGGTAACAAAGTCACGAGAATCCAAAGCCACTGCTAGCTCCCTGTGATCCAGAGACCCAGTGGTACCACAGGACTCTGGAGACAGAATTCTTGGAGACAGAATTCTCAGGGACAATAAAAACAAAGACAAGATGGGCAAATCCAGATAAATATTCCTGAGCCCGTATGCAACTCAGAAACTCCAAAGGACCCAAGAAAATATGAGGGGTTGGATTATCCAGTTTTGAGAAGATTCAGTCAAAGAAATACTGCTTTGGTGCAAATATGATAATTCTACCATACACACACAGCCTAGAAGGTGTTGTAGGTCTTCATGGTGGCTCATTAGTAAAGAATCCACCTGCCCGTGCAGGAGACATGGGTTCGATCCCTGGGTTGGGCAGATCCCCTGGAGAAGGAAATGGTAACCTACTCTAGTAGTCTTGCCTGGAGAACTCCATGGACAGAGGAGCCTGGAGGGCTATAAGTCCATGGGGTCGCAAAGAGTTAGACATGACTTAGCGGCTGAACATCAACAACACACACACTCAACACCAGATAATGGTTCTTGGGAAGCACAGGTGTGTGTACGTGAATGGATACTGAGTTTACAAGGACCACAATTCATATCTGGACAGCTGGGAATCCCAGATGACTGCTCACGTCTTAAGTGTCTTCTTAGGAGAAGCAGACGGCTGGCTCATGGTGGGACCACTCATCAGCAAGCCTTGGAGAAAAATTTCATTACTTCTGGAGTTTCTGCTTCTGATGGCATCTGAAACAACTAGCCTGATGCAGAAGTGAAAGTAGAACCTTCAGGAAGGTGGAGCAAATGGGCATTGATGTGATCAGAGATTCTGTGGACTAAGGGAAAGTCCCAGGACTTAAAAATAACATTTCTTCCATATGTGCCCATGCCAAATGTTTGAGAATCTGCAGTTAGAGCCGTTGCTTTTTACTTCAGTTATTTCCATAAAATCTCACTTTCCCACTCCTGTCCTTCATCGTCCAGTTGCTGTCAATATCCTAGTACCATCACGTTATTAGTATTCACCCTGAAAAGTTATGTCTTTAATGTCTGTACCATGTGGATGCAGTATCCATTTTAATTAATTAAATTGAAATATAAGCTCCAGTGCATCTAGAAGCAACCCTCTACCCAGAAAAATACTCCAAAACAACACCCAGCATTAAAGACAGACAGAACATGGCTCTAATGGCAGGTTCTCCTTCTAGAGTTTCTCTTTGAACAGATAAGCAATATCAATAGGTTTTCTCACCTCGTCTTTCACACCTCAACTAACATAAAACTTTGCCTTCTTGGGGGTTTTTCTTCATTTATTTTTTTATTTCTGTGTGTTTTTTAACTTAAAAAATTGTTTTCTTTGACACTCTTCCGTATCAGAAGCTTTCTTATTATGTAAATAGATGGGTGGCATTTCATTGCATCTTTTTTAAAGTAGTTCCTTTCTTTTTGACTGTGATACATGGCATGTAGGATCATAGCTCCCCAGCCAGGGATCAAATCCAAGCCTGTTGCATTGGAGCTCAGAGTATTAACCACAAGACACCAGGGAAATCCCGTTCCTAGTAATTGCTACGTAGATTGTATACAATATTTTGCTATTGCAAATAACATGACAAGAACTGAACCAGGGGTTTGTGACAATGGTCACATTGTACACGTGAAAGTATATTTGGAAAATAAATTCCCCAAAGTGGAAAAGGATATATAGATTCATAATTATGATAGATACTGTGTGTCTGAGTGTGTGTATGTGTGTGACTTTTTTTGTGACTTATTTTGGAATTGTTTTAGGTTTACATAAAAGTTGCAAAGGTAACACAGAGTTCCCATTTACCCCTAACAATCTTGTATGTTTTTAATACATATATTAAAATTTTTCATGTAGTCAACTCTTCATCTTTTGCTTTATATTTTCAATTTTTGCAGAAAATAATCCTTGATTTTAAAGGTTATTTTTTGCTTTCATCTTTTACACTGAATTATTTAATCATTTGAATATTTTTGGTATACCATGCACAGTGTGAGGTAGGGATATAATTTAATTTTTTCCTTTTTAAATGAAAATTTCCAAGTAGCCTTGCGATTCTTCCTGTATCTCCTGGTATGTGATTTTTTCCTTTATTATATATGAAACTTTTTTCATGCTGGGTTTATTTGTGGGCTCTCTATACTGTTACATTGATCTGGCTTTTAAGTTTCAGTGCTTTGGGAACAACGTCATATTTTACTTCATTCATTCTTTATTCTGTTGGCTTGTTAGCTGCTTTTCTTGGATTAATAGCTAAACCATTATGTTTACATGATGTTTTTTAATAGTGATAGTTTTGTCTCCTTTAGAAAGAATATTGGGCACTTTCCCAATGGTCCAATGGTTAAGAATTCACCTGCCAATGCAGGGGTAATGGGTTCGATCCCTGGTTGGGGAAGATTCTACATGCCAAGGAAAAGCTAAGCCCAGGCACCACAACTACTAAGCTCCTGTGCTGCAACCACTGAAACCTATGTACCTTACAGCCTGTGCTCTGCAGCAAGAGAAGCCACCACAGTGAGAAGCTTATGCACTGCAACTAGAGAAAGCCCACGCCGAGCCACAAAGACCCAGTGCATTCGAAATAAACAAATAATGTTTAAAAAGAATATTGGGACTTCCCTGGAGATCCTGTGTTTAAGACTTTGCCTTCTAATGCAGAGGGTGTGGGTTCGATTCCTGGTTGGGGAGCTAAAATCCCACATGCCTTGGGGCCAAAAACCAGAACTTAAGAACAGAAGCAATATTATAACAAATTCAGTAAAGACTTTAAAAATGGTCCACATCAAAAAAATCTGTAAAAAACAAAAGAATAAAAAGAATAAACATTCTCCAGAGGATTTTCATAGGACCTGGATTTTCACTACATACTATTCAATGTGTTCAGGATACAATCTAAAATTACCCACATGCCAACAACTAGGAAAAGGTGGCCACTTCTCAAGACACAATTATCAGATGCCAACCCTGTCAACACCTAGATGTTGGAATGATCAGACAAGACTTTAAAGCAGTATTATAAACATACACCATGAGATATAGGTATATACTTTTGACAATATAAAGATAGACATTCTCATCAAAGAAGAGAAAACTTAAAAAGCAAAGGTTGAACATGTAGAACTAAAAACTATATCCGAAATTAAGAATTCACTGCCTGAGTTCAGTAGTAGAATGAAGATGAAAAGAGAAAAAGTGAATGTGAGGGTAGATCAATAGTGGCTTTTCCAATCTGAAGAAGAGAGGAAAAACAAGTTTTAAAACAAACAATAAACTGAGCTTTAGGGACTTGTGATACGATGTTGGACGTTTAACCCTGATGTCTTTAAGTCCCAAAATGAGAAGAGAGCTATTGGTACAGAAATGATATTTGATGAAATAAGAGTAAAAACTTTCCAAATTTTGTGAAAGATAGAGATTTACACAGTCAGGAATATCAGTGAATCCCAAGCAAGACAAACTCAGTAAAAACCAAAACATCATAACTAAATTGATGGAAAACATATAGGAAGAAAATAATCTTGAACACAGTCAGACAAAAATGACACATTACATGTATGAGACATCAGTCAAAGGACTGAAGATTTCTCATCAAGATCCATAGAGGCTAGGAGACAACGGAACAGCCACCTGTAACATGCTGAAAGAGACGTCAACCCATACTTTAAAACCACTAACTATACTCCACAAGGCAAAGCAGACATTTTCAGATTAAGAAAAAGTAGGAATTCATTGCCAGAGAATCTGTTCTAAAAGAAATGCTAAAAGAAGGTCTTGAGGCTGAAAGGAAATGATACCAAAGGAAAACCTAGAACTTCAGGAATGAGGAAAGATGAAGAACAACAGAAATTCTAAAACTTGGAATAAAAACCTATTTTTCTTGTCTTCAATTCTTGAAAATATGTGTGATCAGTAAGAACAAAAATTATTTTATATTGATTAGTGCCACATTCTTACCACTATTCCAGTGGTAAGAATGCAAACAATATAGCCATTTTAGAAAGTATTTGGCAGAAAGAAAGCTATTTTTCTTATAAACATACACTTACCATATAACTCAACAATCCCATTCCTAAATATTTACCTTAGAGAAAGAAAAATTTATGTTTATACAAAAACTTATATGCATATGTTTAGAGCGGTTCTATTCATAATCACCGAACTAGAAACAATTCAAATGTCCTTCAGTTGGTGAATGGATAAACAAGCTGAGATGCATCCATATAACAGACAACGTTCTACAATTTATATGACCTTCTGCAAAACTCAAAACTATAGTGGTGGAGCAGTTTGTCAAGGTTTAGGGTTGGTGGAAAAAATTGACTATGAAAGGGAAGCACAAGAAGGTTCGTGGGAGTGATAGAATTATTCTGTACCTTGATCGTGATGGTGACATGACTCTATGCATTTCTCAAAACTCAAAACCGAACACCAAACAAGTTAATTATTCTCAATGTAAATTTAAATTTATAAATAATTTTAAAAATTCATCAGTCTGTTAATTTCTTCACTTTCTCATATCCCTTTCTTAAGTCAACATCCATATTTCTAAAAGCTGAGTACAAATGGGACTCTTGCATATTTCAATATTTAACAATTTACCAAAGCAGCTTGCTTTTAAAAAGAATCTTAGTGTACATCCTTTTGTGAAATAAACTAGGTGCATCTGATACTCGATGTTACCTATGTAAACCAGATTGAACTCCATCATCACCATCACTTAAAGTGAGGTGGCTCTGCAACTCTGATGATCCTCCAGAATAGTCTTTTTCCCTCCTACAGTTCTATCCAAGGGCAGGCTAGGTAAGTTATTCTCACAGCCTTTCCAATACAACGGGAAGAAAAAGTGAGAGCACTCTTAGGCACTTCAAGTCCCTGGGACCAGCCCCTGGAGACACCCACATCCTCTGACTTAGTATGGGGGACACTGGGAGGCAGGGCTCAGGTACCTGGTTGCACCAGGACTTGCTCTTTCTTAGTCTGTGCTCTTAGCTAAAGATCACTGGGTCCTGAGCCCCATTCAGCTGAATTATGGCCATCTCTCTTCTCTCACCCTGCCAGTCCTGATGTCAAGGGCAAACAACAGCATCACAAGGAGGAGGAAGTCGCCTTTGTATCAACCTGGCGCTTAGTGATGTATGACAGACATGACACCTGTTCAACAAACCAAGTAAACTCTGCTCAGCGTGCTGTGGCTGCTCCTTCTCCAGTCAGCTCAGGTGCCCTGCTCTTCAGTTTGCACATCCTGGTCACGTTTCCTCGGGCCTCACTTTCCTGAGCTGTGTTTCAGGTTCAGTAGTCTTTCAAAAAATCACAGATAGCTGTGCCTTAGCGCCTCCTAGGATCGTGTTCCTTGCTTTGCTCAATAGCTTCCTGGAAAAACAATGGATACAAATCTCACTGTTATCAACGGCAGAGCATAATAGATGTCTAAGTGTATAAACATCCTCTCTCTATAAAGCAAACCAGTGTGGCTTCTACACATTGAGGTCTTCTTTTGCAAAGAAGCTAAGCCACCCCTCCTGCCACACACACACACACACACACGTGCGCCAATTTCTCTGGCAAATAAATCCTTATTGGCATATAGTGGGGTTTTTGTCTGGTGAGCAGCCTAGTAGTCACTCTGTTGGGCTCCTGATGAAGCATTTCCTCTTCTTCCTATGACACACAGATGCTTCTGCTTATCTCTCAGTTCCATCCAGCACGCCCCACCTTTACAGAAGGAGAAAGTAGTGCACAACTCAACCCAAGGGGAAGACATTCCTTTTTAAAATTAATTAATCTATTTCTGTCTATGCTGGGTCTTTGCTGCTTCAAGGGCTTTCCTCTAGTTGCAACAAGCATGGGTTACTCTTTAGTTGCAGTGTGTGGACTTCTCATTGCTGCAACTCCTCTTTTTGCAGAGCATGGGCTGTAGAGCATGGGCTCAGTAGTTGTGGCGCATGGGCTTAGCTGCCCCATGGCAGGTGGGATCCTCCTGGACCAGGGATCAAACCCATGTCTCCAGCACTGGCAGGTGGATTCCTTACCACTGAGCCACGAGGGAAGCCTGGATATTCTTCAATAAAGCATGCATTTAGTAAATAAGAAGAAACAGACTATAGCATGAATGTCCTCTCATATTGCCAACATATACCAAGAGAATTTCTTTTTCTGGGGCTCTCAGTGCAAATGGAAAGGATCGATGGATACTGCTAGGTTTTCAAAATAAAGCATAAGTCAAATATAAATTGTTAATTGCCTTATTACTGAGAAGTCAAGAAGTATCCACTAATGAGAAAGAATCCACCGAACCCCTTTTCCAATCCATTCTTCATCCTCTGTCAGGCTCACCCTATGCTATCTGATCTAGACATTGAGGGACAGTAACAGGAGGGCTGATAAATGCCCCCAGACCAGCTCTGTCTCATCTGTCTTGCCAAGCCAGGTTCATCCTTAAGGATCTCATGACTACACCAGCCATAGGAGTAGAAACTTTTTTAGAACTTTTTATGCCTGCGTCCCTAAGTCTTCGTTTCACATCAACTCAAAAAAGTTTTAATTTACTCACATCCATGTTAAATATAATTTCTACATGGTGACATAAGAGCTTGGAGCATTTAAGTTGATAGAATATTTTATATATATTTAATGAAATGTCCATTGATGCTGATTCTTTGGTTTCATTTTCGGAAATCAATACATTTCTTTTTGTTTTCCAAACAGTCCCAATGTTCTCTGTAAAGCCGGCACTCCTAAGGTGCTAAATCTACAGTGCTTAACAGATACAATGGCCTTGCACAAGGGAACACAGGAGTGATACCTCTGAGCCAAATCCTTAGTACACACAGCTCAAGACGTTTGTACACGGTTAAACAGAGGAGAAACTCAGGGCCCTAACACCCACCGGCAGTTGGTTTCATTTATATTATTCACTCAATCTTTACAACAGTCTTTTTAAGCTTTTGATTATCATCCTCTCCTAACGTAACAGAGAGAAAACACAGAGCACAGTCATAGCGACTTGTCCAAGGGCCCACCAATAGCAAGCTGGCTTTGGAATCTAGGACTGCCAGGTGGCGCTAGTGGTAAAGAACCCACTTCCCAGTGCAAGAAACTTAAGAGATGTGTTCCATCCCTGGGTTGGGAAGATCCCCTGGAGGAGGGCATGGCAACCCATTCCTGTATTCTTGCCTGGAGAATCTCCATGGACAGAGGAGTGCCCATGGGATTGCAAAGAGTCAGACATGACTGAGCAACTTAGCAGGCATACACTTGTGGCCCCAAAGTCCACAGTTTTCAGCTGAGTCATGACTCCTGCAGGTACTGTGAAAGGTGCAGGTAACACAAGGGCAAAACTATCACACTTCATCACTTACCTCACAGATCTAGAGACCGTACTCATCATAATGGACTTCAACTTAGACAATTTGCCTTGAGAGTTTTTCCTTCGGGGTTGTTTCATACATGTACCTGGAATAGACCCATCTTGCAAGTTAGATCTCTGAGTAAAGACTTCTCTGTACTCTCTCATTCCCAAACACAATAGCATGTGGCATATAATAAGCACATATCAAAATAATTCATGTCTCCAACATTGGGCGTAAGGTAAAGAAACATATGGGAAACGTTCCCAGGCTATGAAGTATCTTCAACACAGTGATCAATAAATGAAATATTCATAAGCATGCCTTGATACAGATCTGACTTACAGATACAAAAGATTTAGTTCGACTCCTATAGAAACCCACAGGAATGCAATATCCTTTGGAAATGCTGCCATTTGAAAAAATTCTGGTACCTAGGGTCCAGAAGCTGAGACAAATGTGGCTTTCCAGTTTGAAGAGTGAGAGATGAGATGTGTCTTGTGTATTAATGAAAATCAGATGCCACCTTGTGGTCAGAAATAGAAATTCAGCAAAAAAAAAAAAAAGATTGTTCTGAGAATCAAATACTAGCACTATAGAATTAACATCTGTAAGTTACATGGTCTATCCACGTGGAGACAGTGTGTTCCCACATTGATTCTCAAACACTTTTTTGCTCTAATTTGTGACATCCTTGTGTGAACCGTGAACTTCCAGATCTTCAAGCTGGATTTAGAAAAGGCAGAAGAACCAGAGATCAAATTGCCAAAATCCGTTGGATCATCGAAAAAGCAAGAGAGTTCCAGAAAAACATCTACTTCTTCTTTATTGACTATGCCAAAGCCTTTGACTGTGTGGACCAAAATAAACTCTGGGAAATTCTTACGGAGATTGGAATACCAGATTATCTGACCTGCCTCTTGAGAAATCTGTATGCAGGTCAGGAAGCAACAGTTAGAACTGCACATGGAACAGACTGGTTCCAAATAGGAAAAGGAGTACGTCAAGGCTGTATATTGTCACCCTGCTTATTTAATTTATGTGCAGAGTACATCATGAGAAACGCTGGGCTGGAAGAAGCACAAGCTGGAATCCAGATTGCCAGGAGAAATATCAACAACCTCAGATATGCAGATGACACCACCCTTATGGCAGAAAGTGAAGAAGAACTAAAGAGCTTCTTGATGAAAGTGAAAGTGGAGAGTGAAAAAGTTGGCTTAAAGCTCAACATTCAGAAAACTAAGATCATGGCATCTGGTCCCATCACTTCATGGCAAATAGATGGGGAAACAGTGGAAACAGGGAGAGACTTTCTTTTTTGGAGCTCCAAAATCACTGCAGATGGTGCCTGCAGCCATGAAATTAAAAGATGTTTGCTCCTTGGAAGAAAAGTTATGATTAACCTAGACAGCATGTTAAAAAGCAGAGACATTACTTTGTCAACAAAGGTCCATCTAATCAAAGCTATGGTTTTTCCAGTAGTCATGTATGGATGTGAGAGTTGGCCTATAAAGAAAGCTGAGCACCAAATAACTGATGCTTTTGAACTGTGGTGTTGAAGAAGACTCCCTTGGACTGCAAGCAGATCCAACCAGTCCATCCTAAAGGAGATCAGTCCTGAATATTCATTGGAAGGACTGATGTTGAAGCTGAAATTCCCGTACTCTGGCCACCTGATGCAAAGAACTGACTCATTTGAAAAGACCCTGATGCTGGGAAAGATTGAAGGCAGGAGGAGAAGGGGACGAGAGAGGATGAAATAGTTGGATGGCATCACCAATTCAATGGACATGAGTTTGGGTAAACTCTGGGAGTTGGTGATGGACAGGGAGGCCTGGTGTGCTGCAGTCCATGGGGTCACAAAGAGTCGGAAACGACTGAGCTACTGAACTGATTTTGATGACATCCTTACAGATATAAGACTTCCCTGGTGGCTCAGACAGTAAAGCGTCTGTCTACAAAGTGGGAGACCCGGCTTCGATCCCTGGGTTGGGAAGATCCCCTGGAGAAGGAAATGGCAACCCCCTCCAATATTCTTGCCTGGAGAATCCCATGGATAGAGGAGCCTGGTGGGCTGCAGTTCATGGGGTCACAAAGAGTCGGACACGACTGAGCGAATACTCTACTCTTACAGATATAATCCTTAATTCACACATGACATTTACAAGCTTCTTGAACACCCTCTTCCTCCACTCTAATTTACAGGACTGGTTGCCATTTCACCCTAAATCCAGTGTTGATTAACCCCTAAGGCAGTGGTCCCCAACCTTTTGGCACCAGGGACCAGTTTCATGGAAACTTCTGTGGACTGGGGTTGGGGAAAGGTTTTGAGATGATTCAAGTGCATTACATTTATTGTGCACTTTATTTCTATTTTTATTACATCAGTTCCATCTCAGATCATCAGGCATTAGATTCCAGAGGCTGGGAACTCCTGCCCTAAGGCATTCCAAACTCAATAGGGGTTTGCAAAACACAATTAATGCTGATTTTTGCTTGTGATGGGAATGCAAAATGGTAGCCCCTTTGAAAGAGAGCTTGGCAGTTTTTTACAAAACTAAAATAATCTTACCATATAATTTGATAATCACATTTCTTTCAACCCAAAGGAGTTGAAAACTATGTCCTCAAAAAAAAAAAAACCAGCCCACAGATGTTTATAACAGCTTTATTCAATTTTTTTTTTTGGTTTGTTCTATGATTTTTACAATATTGTGTTGGTTTCTGCCATACAACAACGCGAATGAGCCGCAGGTATACATATATTGCTTATCTCTTATGCCTCCCTCTCCTGCCCCCATCCCACCCTTTGAGGTTATCACAGAGCGCCAGACTGGGCTTCCTGTGTTTAACAGCTTTATTCATAATTGCCAAAACTTGGAAGCAACCAAGTTGTCATTCAGTAGGTGAATGAATTAAAAAAAAAAAAAAAAACTGGAATAGACTTGTGAACACAGCAGAGGAAGGAGAATGCAGGACAAATTGGAGAGTAACATTGAAACGTATATATCACCATATATAGAACAGATAGCTAGTGGGAAGTTGCTGTATAATGTAGGGAGCTCAACCTGGTGAAAACCTAGAGGAGTGGGATGGGGTGGGGGGCTTATGGCTGATACTTAGGGCTGATTCATGTTGCTAAAGGGCAGAAACCAACACAACATTGTAAAGCAATTATCCTCCAATTAAACATAAATTTTAAGAAACTGGCACAATCAGACAATGGAATATTGTTCCATGCTAAAAATAAATGAGCTATCAAGCCATGAAAAGACATAGAGGAAAATTAAAATACATTGAAAGAAGCCACTCTGAAAAGATGATATACTGTATACTATGACATTCTGGAAAAGTCATTAACTATGGAGGAGCAAATTGATCAATGGTTGCAGGGGTTAGAGGGAAGTAGGGATGAACAGAAGAGCACACAGGATTTTTAGGGCAGTGAAACTGTAATAGTGGACATACGTCATTGCACGTTTCTTCAAACCCATAAAATGTACACACCACCAGGAAGGAACCCTATTTTTAGTTTTTCAAAGGAACCTCCATACTGTTCTCCATAGTGACTGTACCAATTCACATCCTCACCAACAGTGCAAGAGGGTTTCTACAGTGGAATATTACTCAGTCATAAAAAGGAATGAAATTGGGTCATTAGTAGAGAGGTGGATGGATCTAGAGTCTGTCATACAGAATGAAGTCAGAAAGAGAAAAACAGATATCATATATTAATGCATATATGTGGAATCTGGAATAATGGTACAGATGAATTTATTTGCAGGGCAGGAACAGAGAGGCAGACATAGAGAATGAACATGTGGACACAGGGGAAGAAGGGGAGGGTGGAACAAACTGGGAGAGTAGCATTGACATATATATGCTACCAGGTATAAAATAGATCGCTAGTGGGAAGCTGCTGTGCAGCAATGGGAGTGCTCTGTGCTCTGTGATCACCTAGAGGGGTGGGATGGGGGTGGCGGAGGGGATATCTGTATACAAATAACTGATTCACTTCCTTGTACAGCAGAAACTAACACAACGTGGTAGAGCAATTATGATCCAATAAAAAGAGTGAGCCCCATGTGTCAATGTAAGTTCATCAGTTGTAACAAACGTACAACTCCGGTAGGGATGTTGATCTTGGGGGGGACTGGCATATGTAGAGGGTCAGCAGGTATGAGAATTCTCTGTACCTCGATTCTACTGTGAGCCAAAAATTGTTCTAAAAATTAAAGTATGTAATTTTCAAAAGTTTAGACATAATAGACTCTACAATTAAAAAATGCCACAGGAAGACCTCACTGACTTCTTCCTGTAGTGATGTACAACGTGAAAACAAGGGTTTGCTGGTATCACGTTCCCGAAGCTGCAGGTTCTCAAGATGACCTATTTTCTTTCAGGCACCTGACCTGGAGTTCAACACAGACAACAGCCCTCACTCAGAATTTAGAATGACACAGGCAAATCATCCAATTACCACTGCATAGAGATGCAGCCATTAAAGATACAGTAAAAACATAAAGCCTCATGGAACTAAGAAATTAAATGTAAAATACCTGTCATAAAAAAAAAATAAAGATACAGTAAAAACAAAGATGTGAAATACATTTACATCCATCATTTGCCTGTACTGAGTTCCTGATTTTTTATTTCATTTGTAGAGTAGTTTAGGAAGTGAGATGTGAGTCTCTGTAAAGCAAAATAATAATGAATGATTCATTCTGGCAGGTAGGCTAAAAGGCCTGCGAAGATTCTCCTTGTCATCTCACATAAAAAACATGTCATCATACTTTAATTACAGACTTAAACACTGAATAGAGCCTGGATTAGAAGAACACAGGCTATCGAAGCTGGAGGAACTATTACAGGTCATCTGACCCAACCCTTTCATGTTGCAGGTGAGAAAACTAGACCAGAGATTAAATGATATGTCCAAGGTCACTCAAGATTACCCAGCTAGTTAGTATCCATCAGGATGGCTCAGACAGTAAAGAAACTGCCTCCAATGTAGGAGACCCAGGTTCGATTCCTGGATTGGGAAGATCCCCTGGAGACGGAAATGGCAACCCACTCCAGTATTCTTGACTGGAGAATCCCATGGACAGAGGAGCCTGTTCGGCTACAGTCCATTGGGTTGCAAAGAGATGGACATGACTGAGTGACTAACACACACACAGGACAGTGTCCAGGTCTTTGAACTGCACTCATCTGCTATGATTCAATGGTTAAAATGAACCAGAGCAAATAAATTACCTCATTCTACCAGCAATAAAAATTATTATTGTATTAGTATTCAGTATGAGGTAATTACATGCTTTTCAAATTTGGCTTTCAGAAACTTGCTGATCATAAAGATGAAAGAATTACAGAGGTCAAGGTGGAACTACAAGATAGCATCAATAAACTAAGATTTTTGGCCTAGGTCAAATCAGCAAAAATAATCTCTTCAAAATAGGAAGCTGGATCAAGTGAAGCGTGAGAGTAAGCATCCAAGAACTTCCGTGAATGAGTGCTTTTGGCAACCCTCACTCACTGGAACACCATGAGGCTTAGAACCCCATGTTCCAAGCTGTGTGAAGGGACTTTTTCTACCACAATGAATAACAGGTTCAGAGTTTGGCCCCGTATTTCCATCAAGAACATTCTTTGTTCCTGGCTGTTGTTCCCAGTACGATTGTCATCTCAGGACCATTAATCATGATCCTCTTTGTGTGTAATTTACTATCAAATGCTTGAGGGAAAACATGAGGAGTCATATAATTGGCCCTGAGCCCCTGGCCCCTGCCTAAAGACTGTGTGTGCATGCATGTGTGCTCAGCTATGTCTGACTCTTTGTGACCCCATAGACTGCAGCCCTCCAGGCTCCTCTGTCCAAGGGATTTTCCAGGCAAGAAAACTGGAACGGGTTGCCATTTCCTTCTCCAGGGTATCTGCCTGACTCGTGGATCAGACCTCCATCTCTTGCGTCTCCTACATTGGCAGGTGGATTCTTTAGCAGCTAAGGCACCAGTCTGACTATACACTTTCCTTATTTTTTGTTGTGTTCAGTCACTCAGTTGTGTCTGACTCTTTGCAACCCTATGGACTGCAGCACACCAGGCTTTCCTGTCCTTGACTATCTCGTGAAGTTTGTTCAAATTCACGTCCATGAGTTGGTGATGCCATCCAACCATCTCTGTCGTCCCCTTTTCGTCCCACCCTCAATCTTTCCTAGCATCAGGGTGTTTTCCAGTGAGTCAGCTCTTAGCATCTGGGTGGCCAAAGTTTTACAGCTTCAGCTTCAACATCAGTCCTTCCAATGAAGATAGGGCTGATTTCCTTTAGGATTGACTGGTTTGATCTTGCAGTTCAAGGGACTCTCGAGTCTTCTCTAGCACCACAGTTCGAAAGCATCAATTCTTCTTTGCTTAGCCTACTTTATGGTCCAACTGTCACATCCGTACATGACTACTGGAAAAACCACAGCTTTAACTAGATGGCCCTTTGACAGCAAAATGATGTCTCTGGTTTTATTTTGCTGTTTAGGTTTTTCCTAGCTACCTACATTAAACCATGGATAAGACCACTGGAGATGCTAGAAAATCAGGAAGAACCAAAAGAAGCTGCTACCACTTGAGTGTCAACAGCCTCCAGACTGGTGATGTTCTTTTAGTCCTAGACCCAAGGCAGTTGAAGTTTGGACATTGCTTTGAATTCCAGGTAATTTCAGTTGTCATGGACTCTCGTTATTGAAAGTAGTTACTATAAAGCAACATCCATTAAAACCTTGTGAAGTCCAGCCCTACAGGAAAAAATGGCATATGGGTATCCATAATTACTTTTATTAAAATGTATACATTATTTTATTCCAAACTTTATACAGATTCAATCAGGCAAAGGGAGAGGATTTGTTGTCCTATTTCACTCACCTGATTGCATGAAGTTCAAAACTTGAATGTTGAGATATACATCTGTCACCTGTCAACCAATGCTAGAAGCATCCTTCAAAAGAATATTCTCAACATTCAGCAGAAGCCAGAATCTTCTCTCTCTCTCTCTCTCTCTCTCACACACACACACACACACACACACACACACACACACAAATGATGAGAACAAAGGCTCCCAAACCCTTTTGGCTAAGATCAAGTGTAGTATGGGGGTTTCCCAGGTGACTCTGTGGTAAAGAATCTGCCTGCAATGCAGGAGACTCAGGTTCAATCCTTGGGTCAGGAAGATCCCCTGGAGAAGGAAATGGCAACCCACTCCAGTATTTTTGCCTGGGGAAATCCCATGGACAGAGGAGCCTGGTGGGCTACAGCCCATGGTGTCACAAAGAGTCGGACATGACTGAGTGAGCACTTCTCTTAAAGACAGCCACCAAGGGTCAGGGTGACAATGACAAAGAACTGAGCGTTCACAATCCATCGCCCTGAGCTTCATGGGCGTTCTGCTTTGCAGTACGAGCTTTCAGCAGTGAGTCCTTGACAACAGAAATTCACAAGAACTTTAAGGCAAGGCCCAAGCTTCAACTGCCTTGAGATGGAGACCCCAAAATCTCCACTATGATCTCGAATTTATAATTTTTCTTCTCACATAGGAGTTTCAGAGGACCGCAGTCATGGGCTGGACTGTCCTTCCTAAGGTGGCACTTGTGTCCTATATCCTCTAGTAGTTCTTCTCGGATGGCCCACACGCTATGGAAAGTGAAAGATTATGGCTGCCACCAGTAAATAAAACCACGAGTAAAGAGCCTTTTAAAGAAGCCATGTCAACAGATAACCATGGAATTCTAAACCGTGGATGAGTCATCACATATCCACTCCTTCACAAAAGGGGGCTCACATGTCCCCAAAATGTTACTTTTAGGAGGTAAGGCTCGAGAAATGACTGGGCTTCCCTGGTGCCTCAGAGAGTAATGAATCTGTCTGCAGTGCAGGAGACCTGGGTTTGATCTTTGGATCGGGAAGATCCTGGAGAAGGGAATGGCAACTCACTCTGGTATTCTTGCCTGGAGAATTCCATGGACAGTGGGCTCTAAGGTTCATGTGGTCGCAAAGACTTGGACATGATTGAGCAACTAACACTTTCACTAGAGAAATCACTAAGCTTGGAAGTATTCTCAAATTTTATTAATGTATTGGAAAGTCCAAGTTTTTAAACAATGTATCTGATCTGGGGTCCCTGGCGAAAATTCCTTCCTTCCCACTACAATATCTGGAGAGCTCAGGCGCTCTATAAATCATTTAACTCCCTTTATAAAAGTTTATTGAATTTGTTACAAGATTGCTTTTGCTTAACCTTTTGGTTTTTTGGCCATGAGACATGTGGGATCTTAGCTCACCAACCAGGGACCAAGCATGCACTCCCGACATTGGAAGGCGAACGAAGTCTTAACCATCAGGGAACCATCAGGGAAGTCCCCAGTCATTTAACTTCTTCATTGATATCCAGTGTGCTTCCAGATTTGACTTTCATGAACAAGCCTGGGATAGGCATTTTTGAGTACTTGTCCAATTATTGCCTTAGATGGCTATTGGAATATTGTCATGAACATTAGGATGGCACTCAGAGGGAAAGCAGCTGAACCTGGTGGAGGTGGGACTTAGAAAGGAATCAGAAGAAGCCCCAGGGGTAGCACAGTTGGTAAAGAATCTGCCTGCAATGCAGGAGACGAAAGAGACGCAGGATCAATCCCTGGGTTGGGAAGATCCCCTAGAGAAGGGCATGGCAATCCACTCCAGCATTATTGCCTGGAGAATCCCATGGACAGAGGAACCTGGTGGGCTACAGTACATAGGGTCGCAAAGAGTCAGACACGACTGAAATGACTTAGTACACGCCCAAAGGGAAGAAGGAAGAGAGAGAGCCAGAGAAGATAGGCATGAATGTAGCAGGCAAGAGGGTTGGGCATCGCAGGTACCATCAGCCTCTCAACCTCGTGGTCCCACAAAGATAGAAGAGCTGCCAGCAGAGCTGAGCAAAACCCAAGGATGCTCCCAGCCATTCCCTGGGCCTCTCACTTGACCATCCCTGGGCTGGCCAAGGCGGCCACCTGCTTCAGTTTTGATAAGTGGGCTGAAGGGTACTTTCCATCTAAGCCATAGAGCCTGGTCCTTAATGCATGAGACTGCAGGAGGCACAAATCCCATGAGTTAGGTTCCTTTTCTCCATCCACTTCCCTCTCATGTCCACATCCCTACCACAGAACCCACGACACTTCAAAGATCAAGGCTTTATTTTCCATAGCTCCAGTGTCACAACTGTAGCAGCACATCAGAAACATCCCCACACAGAATCACACATTTCTCCCCTTCTTCCAAGAGTTGGTGATGACTTGAGAGGCAGAAACCATGGTATTTACGATGGGCATTTAAGAAACGACACTGGCCCAGCACGGTAACATACGCCATGCATCTCGCAAGTTAAGCAGCAGCAGTACATTTGTATTCAACAGGCACACTCATCCTTAAGAAATAAGGAACATTCTGCAGCATGGTGGTGTATGAAGTGGACAAGGAGGGGAGGCTGAATAATTATTTCAGAATTCGACCTGGTCTTTCTTCCATTTGCCTAACGTTAACACTAACAGAGAGTATGTTTAGGGGTATGTTTAGAGAGACGTAAACACTTCCCCCAGCAGCTTGATCTCCGTGGGCATTTTGCATCCCTGAGTGGGACGGAAGCTTGTTGCAACAGACTTCCACTGGAGAGATGGGGGTGGGGGCTACCTCTGAGAGGGGACAGGTCAGCAGTCAAACCTCCCAGCCCAGGAGAAGACCCTGTTCATCGGGCACGTGTAGGAGCTGTCTGATGTGGGTCTCTGCTGTCCATAACCTGCAAACTATCCTGGGAGGCACAGTGTGCAAGGTCTCAAGATGCTGATGTCCCAGGACCATCTGAGTTCTTCCTGAGAATGAGAGCACACCCCAAGGAACCCGGGTCTGAGCCTGGTGACAATGCACAACATGGACCCTGCCAAGGTCAAGGTCAGGACCAGGCCGAGTCAGAATGAAAACACACACTTGCTTCCTACTCATTTTAAAAGAAAACTGCGAAGCCACTAGGTCTTGAAGAGAGGCCTGGGAAGGCATAGCTGAAGGAAACAGGCTTGCATTTGCTCCCAGGGATAATCTGGCTCAGATGTGCCATTTCAGAAAACAAGGCGGCATGTCCCCAGGTGGCATGTACCACACGAGGTTCAAGACGGTTCAAGAGGCATCCTGACTGTGCACGAGGGTCCAGGTCCTTTCAGCAGCTGCTAGGAGAACCTGGGCAGCGAGAGGCTTTTTAAGGGAGACATTCGTGATGGGCAGGGGAAACAGATAAATGTCGTAGATACACTGCCTGTGTTTCTTAAAATCCCTAAAACTGAACAGGGAAACACAGATCAGGACTGAGTCCAACACACACACAGACAAGAATACCTGAAGTGCCTGGGTTAAAATGTGGATGGAGAATGAAGTCCAAGGATCAAGGTAGGATTGATTCCATTTGCCTGCCCAACAAGCACTGGCATTTCAAGGGCTTCTAAGTGCTAGCTCTGTGAGGCGTACATTCACGTCACCCAAAGGGAAGGAAATGGTTTTAGTAAGACCGGCCACCCTAATTCCACTGGGGGCCACCGTGCTCCAGCATGAGCCATGCTTGCCGCCCAGTATGTGTGTGTGTGGCGGGGGATGAGCTCACAGCTAGAGGAAAAGCCCCAGGGTCAGATCTTTGGTCCTGGAATTTCCAGCAAAAGACAAAGGGAAAAGGCACATGACGGTGACTGATTGAATAAGGATTAAAAAAAAAAAGTAGCTAAAAGTATTATTTTTTTTCAACGTACCTTTTTCCCCTATGAAAAGAGAAATTCAAAATATAAACCTTATACTTATTATTTTACATTCAAGTGGAACTTTCATGGGGAGCTCAACACAATTTTAGGTCACATGGAGCAATGTACTACTTTGGTACCCTGTGACTTAACCTAATGGAAAAACTCAGCCCCTCTATTTTTTTTAAACAGCTTTATATTCTCAGCTGTAACACTTGCTTGTACACACACACAGGCACACACTCAAATTCAAAAACTTCTACATAGAAAAATAAAGGATAAACATTATCCATCTATTTTATACTGTGTACTGGGACTTTTATATACATAACTTCTTGTTTCCTGTTTAATGTTTTCAGTCACTGCACACGTTCTTCCCTCCTGTGTGATCTATGGATGATTCTAGGGGAGGAGATGCTACACTGAAGGAAAAGCTACATCGCTCTCGGGGTGGGGGAGGAAGAGAAATAGCAATTTCTCGCTCCCCTGCCGGTCTTGCCCTCATCTGCTATCACCTGGTATGTCCCAGCGGATGGCCATCGGGTAAGCAGCTGTCCTGTCCTCTCCTCCTTCTAAGAAGGGATCAGGGCACGCGGAAGGCCCCTCCTGCCAACCCTGTGCCCCAACAATCTTGGTGTGAGGGCAGGGGAGTGGGTGCAGGCAGGAAGAAAGCCTTTGCACAATCAAAGACGCCGGCGTCGCTTCCCACAGCCCGTTCCTTTAGTAGGGAGTTCGATTCTCCAGCTTGTGTTTGGTGAGGAAGTACTTGAAGAACTCATAGACAGACCAGGAGATAGCGGTGGATGGCATCTGGTAGATGACCCGGGCCTGCACACCTTTGAAGTACCCGGGCAGGCCGTTGAGCTGGTACACCGTCCGGAAGGCATTGGCCATGCCCGACAGCCGGCCGCTGATGTTGGCCAGGCTGAGGGCCATGTTCTCCTGAGTGTTGAGGAGGGTCTTACAGACGTCCAGGGGGGTGGTGGCGGCGGCGGCCAGGGCCCCGGCCAGCCCGCCTGAGATGATGTGGGACTGAGGGTTGTAGCCCCGGTAGGGGTTGATCTGCTCCTGCAGGAACTCGTAGGTGATGAAGTGGATGGACTGGAAGGGAATGTTCATGGTCAGCTGCGTGGTGTAACTCCGATAGAAGGCCCCTAAGCCCTCCGTCCCCCACACTGTCCGGATGCAGCTGAGGGCCGACCGGTGCGGCGAGTTGTACATCTGCATGCGTTGCTTCACGACTGTGGTCGGGCCGCAGGGGGGTTGGGTTTGGCCCCACCCCGGGTCGGAGTGAGATGGGAAGCCAAGCCATAAAGAGAAACAAGCAAGTTTAGACATGGGCATGGACAGCTAGCACACACACCCAGCCCCAGCCCGAGAAACTGCCAGGGGGCCAGCTCCCGGCCATCCCGGTTTCAACACATGCCTCCGGGACCCAGTGCCAGGAGCCAGGATGTGGCTCTTTCTTGATGTTTCTCCTGCCTGACTCGGTTCAGGTGGCCCCCACACCAGGCAGCCACTTCAGATTCCCCGAGCTGATCCCCCAGGTCCTGGCTGCCTTGGGCATCTCACACGCCGGGGATTGCAATCCTGCTTCCTGGCTCCTTTGCCCTCCTCTGTCCCACTATGTCTACTGGACACGTGGCCTGTCTTTTATTCTCAGTGGTCTCCACCCCGCTGACAGCGTTTTTAGCTTCCGGGTCTCAGTGCTCTTGAAAGAGACACTCGAATGATGTTAGCCCAAGTTCGATGACAAACTCCAATGAGGACTCAGGCTTTGTTAATAAAAAGTAACTGGTGGTTCAAAGGACAAATACTGTGGTCCCTTAGGCTTAGAATTTTAATTGTCTCCAAGCACTGCAAGATAAACACATACAGTGTGCTTTAATTCTAAAGGAATAAAGATATAATGTCAAGGAGAAAAGGAGAGAGTTGAACTTCATTTTTTTTTTTTTAATCCCCTGAAAAAAGAGTTGAAATAAAACTCTTGCCCAGTTGACATGGGCTAACTAACTGGTCATTGACTCTGAATCACCTTAAACCCAAGGAAGCAGCAGCCTGCCTCCCCATCTGACCCCTTACATCCTGGAAGGTCAGAACACATTTCCTGTCTGATGGGGCATGGGAGGCAGCTGAGAGCAGATAAACTGTAACCTTAAAAGACAAAACCAAACTTACAATACTTAAGATGTTGCACTTTTTAACCTCTGATTCTCCCTTCTGGCAAGGGACTGTTTTCAGGTGAGGAAAGGAAGCAGGAGAGAGGCCAACATCTTACAGAGAGACTAACCCAGCTGAAACTATGCTCGGCACCAGGTCCAAAAACCCCTTCCTACTCAGACCCGAGCTCACTAAGGATATGAGGCTATAGAAAAAGCCAACAGAACTCATCTGCACAGCTAAGAATTGTTTTATAATGCTCGCAAAATTCGAAGGGGAAAAAAAAAGGTAAAGTGAGAAGAGACATCTACAATAAAGTGGCCAAATGTTAATTTATGAAGTAGAATGATGCATGCATGGCGGGGGGAGGGGCTCACCATACTCTTCTCCCTACATCTGCCTGTTGGAAATTTTCCGTAATAATTTCAAATGTCTTTTAACAAAGGAAATTGAACATAACCCCTAATGGATGACCTCTGACAAGTTTCTTCTAAATCTGTCTACGCTTGGTAACAGTGAACAAGGACCAGGAGGGTGTGTGTTTGTGTGTGTGCACGTGTGAGCACACACAGGTTTCAGAGTAGTACAACAGCATATAAAAAAACCACCAGGAGAACCTGTTAAGCAGGTCTACTGACTTAGTAGGTCTGGAGTGGGATCTGTGAATCAGCATTTTAACATGCTCCCAGGAGGCACAGATGCTACTGGTCCATGGATCCCACCCTGAGAAGCTCTGTTTAAGTGAACAGGAATCCCAGAGCTTAAATGCTCACATCCCTTCTCAAGGCCTTTGAGAACATTGTCAAGAATTCTCCTGCATCTTCCGACTGGGGCCAGGAGTCCCCTTGCCCAACTTGCTGCCCCGCCCCCCACTTCTGCTCCTGCCCCTCTGCACAGGCCCTGCTGCCTCTCCCTGGGACCATGAAACATTACCTTCTGCTGGATTCATGACTGCGTCGTGAAGCAGGGTGGCCATGCTCCCAGCTATCCCTGTAAAACAAACTCCAGAAAATTACCCTCTGGGACCGGGGCTTCTCAGGAAGTTCCTGGAACGTAAAGTCAGACAGAACCCTGGACCTGGCTTTCCAAGAAGCAAAACTCATTACCCGTCCACCCTGGTGAGCACCAACTCCTGAAATCCTAAAGCAATCATGGAAAATCCTGGATAAAAATGGGGAAGGTAACAGACACCGTTACACACATTTCAATTCGGCAGAAACCCTCATTTTCCCTAGGAAAAGGCTAGACCTGCCAACATGGGATGTTAACGGAAACCACACTTTGGTGGCTTTTTCTACCGCTGAAATTTTAATTCTTTCTCATCCCTGGCCTTTGTCTATAGATTAACTCACTCTGCCCTTAAATTGGGGCAATCGAAGGAGATATCATGTATACAAGCAGAGGGGCTTCCCAGGTGGCTCAGTGGTAAAGAATCCACCTGCAATGCAGGAGACGCCAGTTCGATCCCTGGGTTGGGAATATCCCCTAGAGGAGGAAATAGCAACCCACTCCAGTATTCTTGCCTGGAGAATCCCATGGAAAGAGGAGACTGGTAAGCTACAGTCCATAGGGCCCCAGAGTGGGACATGATTTACCAATTAAACAACAATAACATACACACAGGAGGGGGAAAAAAGAGACAGTTTTAAGAAAATTACTTAGTGAAATCCAAGTTTGTGTTTTTTTGTTTTTTTTTAAGCAAATGGCCAAGGGGAAAAGGCTCAGAAGACCTGCCGATGGCAGATTACCCGGGTTAGTTTGCAAAGCGATGACATGTCTCAGGGACGGCCATGTCTCATGTCTCAGGGACAACCAAGCCCAGGTCTCCTCTGGCCTGGCTTCAAAAGCCAGATTCCGGCCTGGAATTTTGCTTTTGACTCTGGGTTTCCTCTCTCTGTAGGTCACACTGCCCAATAATCAAGACAACCGCTGGAAAGTGGGAGAAATGAAGGACACAGGCTAAAGCTTCAGAAATGCTTATGTAACCCCCTCCCTCCTCCACACACACGTAGGATCATCTGCAGAAAGATCAGAATGCAACCAGAGCACACCACAGTGAAGTGGTAACTGCGCTAGGCAGACCTTGACATAAACATAAACTCGCCTCCAAGGGGTCCAGGCGCCAAGGAGCTAAAGAGGCAGTTTTAGCAAAAGCGGGGCCCTGAGACCATGAACTTGGAGATACCAAGACTGGAGATCTTGGGGACCGTTTGGACAAATGGGGAAGTAGGGGCCAATTTTTAAAAAGCAAAATAAATGTCTGCCAACCAGCCAGATGGAGTCATTTTTACCAACGTTTGCTGATGGGAAGGATGTTTTGGAGAAGGTACTAAAAAAAAGTTGCTCTGCCAGTTACATCTACCTCTCCGCTGCTGAAAAATAAATTTGTTAAAGACTCCTGGTGCCACCAGCCAGAGTTGCACTCCAGACCTAAACAGAAACCAACCAGAACCAAACCCACAGGAGCCGAACCCAGTAAGCCAAGCCTACGTAACAGTTGCCTGTGGCCAACTCACTCCCCCTTCCACCCCACCGCCCGCCTGGCTCCCTCAGAACAAAAGAAAACTATTTCAGCCCTTGCTTGCAGAGAGATGCAACAAACGGAAGAGACTGGGGGTGAAATTCCCAGATCCCTCGAAGTTTAGGAGGGAAAGGTCCTTTGCGCAGGAGCAAATCCTTCGTCAGCCATAAAACTTCTTGACCTTGTAAAGCTTAGTTAGATCTTGATGCTGTAGAGACCTGTTGGGTCAGTTTTTAAATAGTCTCAAAGAAGCTGTCCACATAACTTTTTTTTTGGGAATCCAGCATTCAAAAGTTTTGTTCCTATTCAGGGTGTTTTTTTTTCCCCTAGATCTGATCATTAATTGCTTTTGAATGTTAAAAAAAAAAAAGCAAAAAGGCAAAACCCACTCAACAATGAAACACCTCTGTCACTGATTCTCCCCAGGCTTCAGAAAGCGAAGGAGGGGAAAGAAAAAAAAAAGCGCGCGTGCGTGTGTGTGTGTCTGTGTGGGTGTGTGCGCGTATGTCTGAGTGTGTGTGCACACACATAAGTCCTTGGTTCGTAAGCAAGCGTGGCGGAGATGAGGCGTCAGGCAGCTGGGTCACAGGGAGGAGAACCCTGGGGAAGGGTCTGTTGAAGGAGAGACCTTTCTAACTCCAGACAAACGCTTGCAAATACCGTTGGCTAGGTGGCTGTTCCCCTGGTGGTGGAAAACGGCATTTAAAGTCCTTTTCATGTTTTCGTAGCAGGCAAAGTACATGGCGTGGGCTGGCCCCGCGCCCATCATCATCACGTTGAGGCCTCGCAAGGGTCTCCAGAAGCCTTCAGTCCGTATGATTTTCTTGAGGGCTCCGTAGACACTTGTGTAATGGGCTTTGGGATCTGGATTCAGACTCTGCATTCGTGTCTGGGGGAGGGCGACAAAAGGAGAGAGAGGGATTAATGAAGCTGGTCAACAGGGAAAGGAAGATCTAGGGAGAAAGGGAGAGAAAAATAAGTCGTTTTTTTATAGTTTCACAGGGTTTCTGAGTGAAGATAACTTTTATTCTTCTCCTTCCTGGAGTAATCTTCTATCCCTACACACACATACACATGCACTCACACACACCCACATACACACACTCACATGGATTTCATTATACCCAACAAAGCGAATAAACGATGAGGGGCAGGATTTAGAGTAGAAAGATGTGCCCAGACACTGGCAAGCTGTGTGAGTGCGTGCATGCCAAGTTACTTCAGTTGTGTCCAACTCTTTGTGACCTCATGGACTATAGCCCACCAGGCTCCTCTGTCCACAGGATTCTCCAGGCAAGAATACTAGAGTGGGTTGCCACGCCCTCCTCCAGGCAAGCTGTGTGACTTCTGATGAATCCCTTAACCTCTCTGGGCCTTGGGAGCCTCAACGAAAAAAATCAAGGTTGCTGCAAGCATCAAATGAAACAATGGGTCTGAAAACTCTTAAGAAATTCAGCGCTGTTAGTCACTTGGTCATGTCCAACTCTTTGCAACTCCATGGACTGTAGCCCACCAGGCTCCTCTGTCCATGGGATTTCCCAGATAAGAATACTGGAGTGGGTAGTCATTTCCTTCTCCAGGGGATCTTCCTGGAGAGATTCAGGGATTGAACCCTGGTCCCCTGCATTGTGGGCAGATGCTTTACCATCTGAGCCACCAGGGAAGGTGGCGATAAACTCAGAGACCTAGTCAAATAGAAGTATTATTATTATCCAAGGGTTCCCACTTGGTTCTCAAGACTTCTGTGTCCTCACTTATCTGAGTCCTCTGTGCTGTTAAAGTTCCTGCTCAGCCTCTACCATAAATCTCCATGGAATCCTCCATCCCTCGCCCCCTCATCTCCTCTAAATACTTTTTACATTTCATCACTACAAGTTAGCACTGAAATATATGGTCATGTTCTTAACACATTAAAGACCGGGGGATTTTTGCAAAAACTAATGCCTGTGGAGTTAATACATGTTTTAACATCAACTCCTCCCTGAGTCCCCAGCTGGCCTGTCCCACTGATTTTGTACTTGCCAGTCTCCACAATCATGTGAACCAACTCTCTCTCACATCACACTGGTCAATAATGTGTTAATTTTTTCCTAAGTATAGTCTTGCCTCCTGGAGGCAGAGACCAGCCTTCCCCATTTCTGTCATCCCCATCATACCCCCCAGGCACTTGAGTAGGTGTGATGGTTAATCTTATATGTCAACAACCTGACAAGGTCATAGTACTCAGGCTGGCTCCAACTACAGTCAAACATGCTGCTGTGAAGCAACATTTTATAGATGAGATTAACATCACCTTAATAGATGAGATTAGTATCACTTTATAGATGAGATTAACATTTGAAGTCAGTAGACTCTGAATACGGAGAAGGCACTGGTGACCCACTCCAGTGTTCCTGCCTGGAGAATCCCATGGACGGAGGAGCCTGGTAGGCTGCAGTCCATGGGATGGCTAAGAGTCAGACACGACTGAGCAACTTCACTTTCACTTCTCACTTTCATGCACTGGAGAAGGAAATGGCAACCCACTCCAGTGTTCCTGTCTGGAGAATCCCAGGGACAGGGAAGCCTGGTGGACTGCCGTCTATGGGGTCGCACAGAGTCAGACACGACTGACGTGACTTAGCAGTAGCAGACTCTGAATAAAGCAGATTACCTGCCACTGCATGGGTGGGCCTCGCTCAATCAGGTGAAGGCCTGAAGAGGGTAAAATGACCAAACCCTGATGTCCCCCAGGAAGAAAGAATTTTGCTTCTAATCTTTGGTTATAACATCAACACATCCCTGAGTCCCCAGCTGGCCTGTTCCACTGATTTTGTACTTGCCAGTCTCCACAATCATGTGAACCAACTCTCTCTCACACACACATGCATGCACACACACACACACACACACACATATAACCCATTGGCTCTGTTTCTCTGAAGAGCCCTGACCAGTACAGCAGGTAAGAAATATTTATGGACAAAGATCACCGGCTCAGTCCTGCAAAAGCAGCATTCTCTCCCCTGCTCCTCTCCCCCAAACACATGCACAGTCTAGACTAGAGCATCTCCAAACTTTGGTAGGAATACCCTTCAACCTCCAGACAAAATCATACAGAAACTAATCTATAAAACAGAAGAGCCTCTGACTGTAAATTAGACAAAATGCTTTGCGCCCTCCTCTCACTCCCCAAGCCGAAATCCAACCCCCGCCACCCCACCCCAGGAACCCCGGGGCTCAGAGGAACAATGTGAAAACCAAACTGGTGGTCATTTTCAGACAGGACTTTGCCAGCTAGTAAAACCACAAAGAAAATGGGCACACCACAGGCAAATTTTCATTTTGCCAAGAAAGGACATAAACATAATAGCAATAGAAGCTACAGGCACCACTGCCCTGTTTTATAATCATTTCCTAAAAGAGAGAACTCTTTTTATTCTGGCTATGCTGCATGGCCTGAGGGATCTTAGTTCCCTGACCAGGGATTGAACCCTTGCCCCCTCCAGTGTAAGTGCAAAGTTGTAACCACTGGACTGCTAGGAAAGTCCCAAGACAATTTTAATGCTTCAAAAAAAAAAAAAAAAATCAAGACTACTTCTGATTACCAAATTGGTCTTTAAGTTGAATTTAGTTTTAATAAATACTAGTTCCCTCTCCTTTTTTTCTACCACAGACTAGTGAAAATGCCCCTGAACTAATCAGAAGAAGCCACCAGAACTTGGGCCCCACATTCCCCAGGGTAGACTGGAGGGGGTCAGCGTCTCTGTATCTTTTTAACTGAGTTTTTATTCCAACGCATTTCAAAAGGCTTCCCAGGTGGTGCAGTTGGTAAAGAATCTGCCTGCCAATGCAGGAGACCCAAGTTCAATCCCTGAGTTGCAAAGATCCCCTGGAGACGGAAATAGCAACCCACTCCAGTACTCTTGCCTGAGAAATGTCATGGACAGAGGAGCCTGATGGGCTACAGTCCATGGGGTTGCAAAGAGTCAGACACGACTGAGCTTACACACACATGTATGCAATAATGGCGGACACACTATAAACAAAGAAGTGGGAGAGTGTGCCAACCAGGGCGGTAGCTGACTTAAAACCCAGGCTTTGCTCTAAAGTGCACTGCAGGCGGGAGCCAATAATGTACGTGAGATGCAAAGTGCCGTCCTTGGAAGAGGAAGATACGGTGCTTCAGGGACGGCAGATTCTCTAGCATTCAGTTCTAAAGGATATTTGAAATTTCTCAAGTTTTACAGCAAATGAAGCTTCCTACTTCCCATGGCCTTTTCTGATCACTGCTCTGATAAAAACCAGGAGCCTGAGGCAGGAGGTGGTACAACCAGGTGGCCCAGAAGGCAAGCCCTGCTATCAGACAGAACTGATCTTATCACTTATGGTGTGACCCTGGACAAGACAGTTAACCTCTCTAAGCCTCAGCTTCCTCTTTCTAGAGAATGGCTGAGAAAATTAAATGTCTATTCCTATCCTTCTGGTTAATGACAATAAGGGATTCATTCAAGAGGCTAAGTAATACGGTTCTTGAACACAGACTTCCAGAACATTCCACTGAGTTCCAGAAAGTTCCATGGAGGCGGGGTTGTGTCTGAGTCACAGCACACTCTAACGCCTATTATAGTGTCTAATCACGGGGTGCATGCGTGCTAAGTCATTTCAGTTTTTTATATATATATATATATATATATATATATATAGTTGTTGTCACTATATAAACTAATATATAGTTTAGTCACTAAGTTGTGTCTGACTCTCTGTGACCCCATGGACTGTAGCCTACCAGGCTGCTCTGTCCGTGGGATTCTTCAGGTAAGAATATTGGAGTGGGTTGCCGTTTCCTTCTCCAGGGGATCTGCCCAAACTAGGGATCAAACCCCTATCACCTGCATTAGCAGGTTGGTTCTTTACCACTAGCACCACCTGTGGGGGTAGGGGGGGCAATAAATATTTGTTAAATGTACAGATAAGCAAACAAACACACCAGCAACTTCAGATACCAAGGAGGGTAAAGCAGTTCTATGTCTCTTACAGCCCCTAAATACAAGCACACTTTCCCGGAATTACCTGTCCCTTCCATCACCCTTTATATGTAGAGCTTTCCTCATTAATGAAAAATCCTCTTTGGCTGCATTTCTCAAGCCCAGAGTGTGAGCCTCTGAACCACAAGGGAGCAGAAGCAGGCTGTCCCTGGGGACTTAGCTGGAGCCTGTCAATAAGAAGTGGCTCCTGCCATGCCCACTCCCGGAGGAGCGACCCACCTTGGCGAAGGTCTGCAGCAGCGGCCCAAGCCTCCTCCCTCACGATTTCTAGCCTGGGTGGCAAGGCTAGCGTACGGAGGATGGCCTTTCTCAGTCCCAGCAGACCCTGGCAAGCAAGGGTGTGGCCGTGTGAGAGAACACAGAGCACCGCAGTGAGGAGCCAAGAGAAGGCATCCTGGTCCAAGGCAGTGGCCTTGGCTGTGGCATCTGTCTCTCTGGTCCCCAGAGTCTTCAACTGGGAAATGAAGGGGAGGATCAGAACAGGGGCTAATTATCAAAATCACCTGGGAAATGTCTAGAAATATCTGGGCATCACCCCAACATGAATTGACTCAAAACTTTTTAATTGAAGTGTAGTTGATTTACAATGTGAGGTTAGTTTCAGGTGTCCAACAAGGTGACTCAGGTTTCATACACACACAGACACACACACACACACGTGTGTGTGTGTGTCTGTGTGTTTAGTCACTTAGTCATGTCTGACTCTTTGGAACCCCGTGGACTATAGTCCACCAGGCTCTGTCCATGTGATTTCCCAGGCAAGAATACTGGAGTAGGTTGCCATTTCCTTCTCCAGGGAATCTTTCTGACCATGGATCAAAATAGCATCTCCTGCATTGGCAGGTGGGTTCAACCATCCTCCTATAAAAGGCCAGCTGGGTGTCTGCACACTCATTGGACTTCTCTGTCCTCAGGTGTTGGACTACTCAAGGAGAGGCCACATTCAATAAGCTATACCCAGAACAGAAGCAAGTGGCCCATGAGCACTGAGGACCCAGGGAAGCCCCCTCTCAGCCCATGTCAACCCCCACAGCCAGGCTTGAATCCAGTGCCTCTTAAGTTCTGAAGCACCGTCACTTCTCCAATCTGCCTGCAGGGGGCACCCACTCGGTGTCAGGCACCAGGAGACAGTGAGGAAATAGATGGGCAAAGTACCAGATAAGGGAAGAATGACCATTTATACAAGATCAGGAAAGCAGTCTCAGAAGACAGACTGAGAGAAGCTCAAGGTGGGCAGAGCAAAGTGAGGCAGCAAGGACTGAAGCCAGAGAGGAGATAATCAATGTAGCCTTTTTTTTTTTTCTTTTTCTGTGACTCTGCCTATAAAATGTACAAATGAGAGCACGGCATTTTTTATCTACCTGTCGGCCAGAGAAGGAGAAAAAGTTAGGAGTGAGAGGGAACCACCCAAGTGTCCATCAATGGATGAATGGATAAACAGAATGTGATAAAAAGAATGGATAAACAGAATTCCACCCACACAGTGGAATTTTATTCATCTTAAAAAAGGAGGAAATTGTGACATGTGCTACCGTGCTCAATCTGTCGTGTCCATCCGACTCTCTGCAACCCCATGGACTATAGCCCGCCAGGCTCCTCTGTCCTTGGGATTCTCCAGGCAAGAATGTTGGAGTGGGTTGCCATGCCCTCCTCCAGGGCATCTTCCCAATCCAGGGATCAAACCTATGTCTCTAGTGTCTCCTGCATTGGCAGGCAGAGTTTTTACCACTGGCATCACCTGGAAAACCTGACACATGCTACAACACGGGTGAACTCTGAGGACACGATGCTAAGAGAAATAAACCAGTCACAGAAAGACAAACAGTGTATGATTCCACTTATATGAGGTCCTCAGTTCAGTTCAGTTCAGTCGCTCAGTCGTGTCTGACTCTTTGCAACCCCATGAATCGCAGCACGCCAGGCCTCCCTGTCCATCACCAACTCCCGGAGTTCACCCAAACCCATGTCCATCGAGTCGGTGATGCCATCTAGGCCATCTCATCCCATGTCATCCCCTTCTCTTCCTGCCCCCAATCCCTCCCAGCATCAGGGTCTTTTCCAATGAGTCAACTCTTCATATGAGGTGGCCAAAGTATTGGAGTTTCGGCCTCAGCATCAGTCCTTCCAATGAACACCCAAGGACTGATCTCCTTCAGAATGGACTGGTTGGATCTCCTTCCAGTCCAAGGGACTCTCAAGAGTCTTCTCCAACACCACAGTTCAAAAGCATCAATTCTTCGGTGCTCAGCTTTCTTCACAGTCCAACTCTCACATCCATACATGACCACTGGAAAAACCATAGCCTTGACTAGACGGACCTTTGTTGGTAAAGTAATGTCTCTGCTTTTTAATATGATGTCTAGGTTGGTCATAACTTTCCTTCCAAGGAGTAAGCGTCTTTTAATTTCACGGCTGCAGTCACCATCTGCAGTGATTTTGGAGCCCCCAAAAAATAAAGTCTGACACTGTTTCCCCATCTATCTGCCATGAAGTGATGGGACCAGATGCCATGATCTTAGTTTTCTGAATGTTGAGCTTTAAGCCAACTTTTTCACTCTCCTCTTTCACTTTCATCAAGAGGCTTTTTAGTTCCTCTTCACTTTCTGCCATAAGTGTGGTGTCATCTGCATATCTGAGGTGATTGAGGTCCTAGAGACCTCTAATTCATACAGACAGACAGCAGAATCATGATCTGTCAGGAGCTGAGGTAGGGGAGCGGATGTGGGGAGTTATTGTGTAAAAGGTAGGATTTGGGGTTTTGCAAGATATAGAGTTCTGTGGATGAATAGTGGTGATGGGAGCACAACAATATAAACGCACTTAACGCCACTGTATAGGACACTTAAAATGGGTAAGATGGTACAGTTGATGTTATGTATATTTTACCACAATCTTTTAAAAAGGCAGGGTGTAAGGGTGACTAGAAGGAAAAATAAAATGAATGAATGAAGAGGCAGAGAGAGGGGGCAGAAATTAGAATTAAAAAAAAAAAAAAAACCAGAAACAGAATTTCACCAACTGCCATTCCCATCCTGGGGTTTCAATTCCTGCCTAGCTGTCCAGCTCCCTTATTTCCATATCATAAACACCCATTCATTGCATTTTAATTCTCCTCTCTTGGAAATTCATAATGTACATTAGTGCGTCCAGGACTCTGGAAAGTTTTGCAGGAAAGTCGACTGTGGAGCTTTGTTTCAAGGCACTTCAACATCTGTCTTTGGCCATGGAAGCCTCTTCTCTCTGAATGAGGGGTTACACCTTGCAGAATACGCTTGAGAAAACACAGCTGTGGCCAAGGGCACACACCCTGGAAGCAGGAAGTGCAGAGATCACTCAAGGGGTTAGCAGGATCCCCTGGGGAGCCCCTGCAGAGAATAGGCAGCAGGGAACAGCTTGGAAGACCAGACCTGAGAAGGGGGATGGGGGACAAATGAGCAGGAAGAGCCCTGTGCTGTTTGGGAGGGAGCTTTACTCCATGTCAATCTGCATACTGCTTTTGCTCTCAAAAGGGCAGATTCAAAAGAATCCACCTGCAGTGCAGGAGATGCAGGAGACACAGGTTCAATCCCTGGGTTGGGAAGATCCCTTGGAGAAGAGCATAGCAACCCCCTTCAGTATTCTTACCTGGAGAATCCCAAGGACAGAGGAGCCTGGTGGGCTACAGCCCATAGGGTCCCAAAGAGTTGGATGTGACTCAGCATGCACCCAAGATTAGGAGACTGGTTTTGCCATTCAGTGCATCTGATCTAAGCAAGTACCCCTCCCCGCCTGGCCCCACCCACTGCCCCCATCCCCCACAGTCCCAAGGACTAGAACATCAATTCTACAGGAAGACTCACATCAGTGATATAAATACTGTATTTATTGAACGGGCTCCATCATGGCCAGCAAGACTGCAATGGAGGGGACAAGCCCCTTCCTCAAATTCTCCCTCAAAAAGACAGAACAGGAGAAACCCTCCTTGCAGGCCTGTTGGCTTATAGAGAGGGCAGGGAGGGAGTGGAAAATGTGTCTTCTGTCCCAGGTGAGCTCCAAGGATCGTATAACATGGGCTTCAAGTGCTGGGTTGAAAGCAGAGCTGGCTCAGCACCTACTTTTTCTGCTGGGAGACTGTGGCCTAGAATGGGAGAGGGACTTGCCCAAGAGTCACAGGTCTGTGTCCCCCAGAAAAGAAGAGGACACGTTGGGCCCGGGAGGGAGCCCTCGGACCTCCCAGCATATCCCACAAAAGACAGCCCAGCCTGGCCCCAGCTCCCACGGCATCTCTGAGCCATTGTTGTCCACCTAACCTGGACACAGCTGGGGATTCCCAACCTTTCTTTCTGAATCCCTCAAAAATAAAAACCAAGTAATAAGAAAACTTCCCCTAACATGCGGCACTTCCGGGACCAGAAAAAGATATTGGGAAATCCTATCCATCCATCCGTTCAAATGCAGTTGCCATGCTCCTCCTCGGAGGCAGGCGTGATAGGGAGGCAGGCAGGGAGGGGTGTGCACAGGGCTCCGAGTTCATGGTGTGAACGAACAAACATGATGAGAGGGCACTGCTCCCATAAAGGAACGAGGGCTGCACTCCAGAAGGTCACTCAGGAATCTCTGCTCCAGATGCCTTCCGGGAAAAAGGATAGAAGGTTTAAGCACCCAGGAAGTGCTAGGAAAATGCCAAACAATGTTAGCATCTGCCGCCCAGTGGCTGTTTCAGCATTAGAAATCAAGTTGGTGAGTTTAATTCCCTCCCATCTGCCAAATGTTTCCAAGTAGCATTGACATCATCAACAAACCACAAAGCTGGACTTCGGGACCCGCCCCCAGCCCTCTCCCTGTTTTCTAAGCCCTTCAGCCACCCACCCATGGTGCAAGGCCTCCCCCTGCAGCCCATTTTTACCCACGGTCCATCCACGGCACCGTGTGTGGGATCTATCTGCTGTGGACGCCCCAGCCCCCTTGCACAGCTGCCTGGGCCACAGACTGCAGCCAAGAGCCGGTTCCCACGCAGGCCAGGAGGGAAAGGCTTCTTTGGGGCACTTTCTACATTTTTTTTAGCTTTTCTTTTTTGTGGGGAAAGGATTGTCTTCCGGAGCAAAGCCACAGACCTCATCGAGGGCTTGGAAAGCCCTATCTCGCCTTCCAGAATCCTTAGGAGACATGTACAGCAGATGAAGAAACCCAAACCACATCAAGGGAACTAACGCACAGTAAAACTTTCAGCACTTGAGTTCAAAACAGCAGCGTCCTGACTCGGACGGAACCTGTGGCCTTATTATATTCATTACAGGGGATGGAATCCTGGTGATACTTCCTACAGTCACGCCCTGGCCCTTTGAAAACATGTGCAGAAATCATAAAAACTCAGGCGTTGAGGATATCGCCAGCATCACTCCCCACACATGAACCAGGATCGGAGCAACATAGAAAATCCTGTAAGACCAGGGTTCCCAAACTCCAGGGCTTAATGCCTGATGATCTGAGGTGCGTGCCTGTGTGCTAAGTCGCTTCAGTCGTGTCCCACTCTTTGGGACCCTATGGACTGAAGTCCGCCAGGCTCCTCTGTCCATGGGATTCTCCAGGGAAGAACACTGGAAAGGGTTGCCATGCCCTCCTAGCAGAATCTTTCCAACTGAGGGATTGAACCCGGGTTATATTTCCAAGTTCAAAATTCCAAATGGTGTCTTTTTATGTCTCTCAAGTTGGCAAAAGTGGATACGTAGGAGAATATACTTTGTTTATGTTATTTTTTAAACAAAAGGAAAACTTAGGAACCAGAAAGAGAAAAATGACTCCTCTAAAGCAGCCCTTCCTTGCTTCCCACACCCTGCAAAAAACAGGGGGCTGTTGGGAGAATATATATCAGAAGCATGTGGGGGTTGGTATGTGGGGAGGTCCAGGCATTTGCATTCTGAAAGCCTCTGTTGAGAACCCCTACATGGGAGACATCATTTTGCTGACGAAAGTCCAGACAGTCAAAGCTATGGATTTTCTAGTATTCATGTTCAAATGTGAGAGTTGGACCATAAGGAAATCTGAGCAAAGAAGAACTGATGCTTTGAAATTGTGATGCTGAAGAAGACTCATGAGAGTCCCGTGGACAGCAAGGAGATTAAACAAGTCAATCCTAAAGGAAATCAACCCTGAATATTCATTATTCAGAGAAGGACTGACACTGAAGCTGAAGCTCCAATACCTTGGCCACCTGATGCAAAGAGCCAACTCATCAGGAAAAGTCCCTGATGCTGGGAATAAAGGAGAAAGGTGCGGCAAAGAGATGGTTGGATGATGAGATGGTTGGATGGCATCACCGACTCAATGGACATGAGTTTGAGCAAACTCCGGGAGATAGTGAAGGACGGAGGAGCCTGGCAAGTTGCAGTCCATGGGGTCACAAAGAGTAGGACACAACTTAACAACTGAACAACAACAACATGGGAGCAGCCAAAGGGTCAGCTCACTGGAAAACCAGGGAGAAAAGGTGAACAGAAAATGAGGTGAGAGGGGGTGGGAACATGTTTCCGGCTAAATCAGGCATCACTGTCCATGCCTCGCCTATGGGAAGGCCCAGACCTCCCAGAGTTTCAGGCGGCCCCAATGTGGGGGAAGGGTGGGTTCACACACAAGGGAGGAAACCCTCAGGCCCAAGCTGCCTTTTCACTTATTTCCCATGGGGCCCAATGTTCACCAAGGGCACACTCGCTCTTTTCATCAGACCAACCAGCCTCATATGCTCCTGATTATCTGCTGCCTCTACAGCTCAGGGCCTGGACTGCAAAGGACCCCGGTCATCTGTCATTCACACACATCGTCAGAACACAATCCTGCAAGTTTCAGGCCCACTAGAAGTGTATTTAAGAGGTGCTGGTATTTATAGAGACAAAAGGATTAAGCGATGATACCACTAACATGTGGAACCTAAAAAATAATACGGATGAATTGACTTATAAAACAGAAACAGACTCACAGACATAGAAAACAAATTATGGTTCCCAAAGGGGAAAGTGGAGGAGAGGGATAAATCAGGAGTTTGGGATTAACAGATACACACTACTATATATAAAGTAGATAAACAACAAAGACCTACTATATAACACAGGGAATAATATCTTATAATAACCTATAATGGAAACAAATCTGAAAATATATATATATTGCTGTACACCTGAAACTAACACAACATTGTAAATTGCATAGTAAACTAACACAATGTTGTAAGTCAACTATACTTCAAATAAAACAAAACAAAACAGGACTAACTGAAGAGCTTCCCTGATGTATTTGGTAGAAATACACAAATTCCACCAAGACAACCCAAACCAAGTTCCTCCTTGGCCTGCCAGTGAAAAAGCCACAGCACCAAACACTACTTCTCTTGGTAACAGGCCACAAACCCCAGAGCACCTTCGACCCAGAAAGGGTGGCCGAAGAGGGGTTAGTTGAGCTACACCTGGAAAAAAGGATGGTATTCACACTGGCAAGAAATGGAGCTGTCATTGTAATCTCTTTCACACTATTTGATTTTTTGACTTAGCTGTAGGTGTCACTTTGACTGAAAAGAACAAAATGTAAACAGAGCAGAGAAAGAGAATATTCTAACTGAGGGAGCTGTGAATGGGCTAGTGGGTCTGGGAAATGGAGGCGGGCCTGGCCAGAGGGCATGCATCAGGGGATGCAGCAGTAAGATGTGGATGGAGAAGGATCCTGAACTCAGGAGAGTGGCTGAACCCTAGATGATGGATGAATACACGTTTGCTGGGGCTTTCTGGGTGACTCAGCAGTAAAGAATCCACCTGCCAATGCAGAAGACTCGGGTTCCATCCGTGGTCCAAGAAGATCCCCTGGAGAAGGAAATGGCAGCCCACTCCAGTATTCTTGCCTGGAGAGCTCCATGGACAGAGGAACCTGGTGGGCTGCAGTCCATGGAGTCGAAAAAGAGTAAGACAAGAGTTAGCAGCTAAACAACAACAACAACACATTTGCTGACTGGGAGAAAAGGCAGGTCGGGGCTGGACTAGGGGAGGCCCTGCCTGAAGAGCTTGCTAAGGTGTTTGGAATTTACTTTCCAGTCAAGTGTTTTCCATGGTTACGTCCCTCACTTGACACAAGAGTCGCACAGAAGCCACATCTGGGAGAAGGCACCAGGCAACAGAAGCCCTCTCCACCGGGTCCCGCGTCCCGTTACAGGCTGCAAGGCCACTGTAACAGCACAGCCATGGAGGTCTCCCTCCCCGGCAGCAGCTCACAGCACAACCTCGCCCGCCTGTGGCTCCAAGGATGCCATTCCCACATACCTTTATCTTGGGAGCCAAACCTGCTTCTTCTTCCCTTTCTCAAGAAAATTCTATAGCAGAAGGGAGGGATGGAATAATCTGTACCTGGCTCAGATCCAGTGTACCCACATGCTGGGAGCACCTAGTTGGTGCCCCGCCCAAAGGATTAAATTACCTCTGCTCTAGAGGCAGCCAAATTCCCAAGATTACAGGTAACAGGGTTGGAATTTCATGGGTGGGACTGGAGATCTCACTGGGAAACAGAGAGGGGGTTGCAGGGGGCACTAGGTACAGGGAAAGGCTGGACCACTGGTCACTGCGACCCACCTCGCCTGGCTCTAGTAAGACAAGCCAGGGCTGGGTTCCTGTGTTCAAGCCCCATATGCAGCAGGAAGGACTGTGCTGTTGCTGTTTAGTTGCCCAGTCGTTTCCGACTCTTTGGGACCTCATGGACTGTAGCCCGCCAGGCTCCTTTGTTTCTGGGATTTTCCAGGCAAGAATACTACAGTGGGTTGCCATTTCCTTCTGCAGAGGATCTTCCCTACCCAAGGATCGAACTCATGTCTCCTGCATTGGCAGGTGGATTCTTTACCACTGAGCCACCAGGGAAGCCCTGAAGGGCTGTGTGGCCTTAGGCAAACGGCCTTACTTCTCTGAGCCCCAATGCCTCTGCTGCTGCTGCTAAGTCGCTTCAGTCGTGTCCGACTCTGTGCGACCCCATACAGGGCAGCCCACCAGGCTCCCCAGTCCCTGGGATTCTCCAGGCAAGAACACTGGAGTGGGTTGCCATTTGCTTCTCCAATGCATGAAAGTGAAAGTGAAGTCGCTCAGTCGTGTCCGACTCTTAGCGACCCCATGGACTGCACCGCAGCCCACCAGGCTCCTCTGTTCATGGGATTTTCTAGGCAAGAGTACTGGAGCGGGGTGCCATTGTCTTCTCCGCCAATGCCTCTACACATAAATAATTATAATAATTAAGCAGTCACATCACCAGCTAACTCTACCCACTTTACAGACAAAGAAACTGAGGCACAGTAGGATAAGCGACTGGCCCCAAGGTCACAGAGTACAGAAAGGGCTGGAAGTCAGATAGACTGGCTCCGTACCATGCCCTTAACCACCAGGCTACACGACCCCCACCTCGTGAAAATGTGGACTGGAAAGGTCACTCAGGACTTGCAACTTCTCCCTCATCTCTGATGTGCCCTGCTTCTGTGCTGTGCTGTGCTTAGTTGCTCGGTAGTGTCTGACTCTTTGTGACCCCAAGGACTGTAGCCTACCAGGCTCCTCTGTCCATGGGGATTCTCCAGACAAGAATACTGGAGTGGGTTGCTATGCCCTCCTCCAGGGGATCTTCCCAACCCAGGGATCGAACCTAGGTCTCCCACACAGCATGTAGATTCTTTACCGTCTAAGCCACCAGGGATGCCACCCCACTTCTACAACTGTGCTAAGTCACATGTACACCAGCTCAAGTACACAACCTTTTAAAGATCGAGTAGCCTTGATGCCTCAAAGACACCTAAATCCTTGATGCTGAAGTCCAGGAAGGGCCAGGGGCAGAGGGTTGAGGGGTGGAGGTCTCTATCCAGGCGGTACTTACGGGCTGTCAGAACCTAGTCCCTTGGAGGTCACACAGCATCATTGTTCTCCAACTCTGGCCATCAGCCTCACCACTAGGCTCACACAGAACTGGGTACTAGCAGCTAGTTCAACATGAACTCACCTTTCTCCTGGAAAAGACCCTGAATCACCTGTCCATTCAGGCTGTGGGCTGGAAAGACATCCTGACTGACAATGAACGTTCAGCACTCAGTCAAGATTCAAAAACACGCGAGACAAAATGCTCCAGTGACCAGGCTGCTTGCAAGGAAGAATTTCACTCACTTGGCCTCCCAGAAGCCTCCCTGGACTCAGTGGCTTGTCTATATCATTGGCTTAAAAACATCCCACCCACAAGTGAGGACAAGACATCAGAGGCAGAGCTGGAAAAACACCTCGTTCTCCCAAGTGTTCTGTCTTCCTGGCATCTGGGCAAATTTGCTAAGCCACCACTGCACACTGAAGAAGAAGTTTAATACAAGTGTCCCCATGGAAGTGACCTGGGAGCACATGATCACGCCCCTCCCCCACACTCAGAGCACCAGCACATTGACTGTGTGTGGAAGAAGCAGAGTCCAGACAGTCCCACTCCCTACTTCAGCCCCCAAAGCTCAGCCATCACCTGTTCTGCATGACAGGGGTGGGGAGCGGATTTCCTCTGGGCTTCCACTTGATTTCAGAGTTCCAGCTCACACAACGCTGCCTGGCTGATGCGGGAAAAGTTGTGTGACTTGCCTAAGCTACAAGAGGTGGTCACCACTGCCCCAGGACAGGACAGCTCTCCAACTCCCAGATCCTGCCCACCTGACCCTCCTTCAACTATTATTTTGCTATAAAAATCCCAATCGGGGAATCTCAAAGAAATTTCATCCAATCAGATAGTGCCTGGGGTCTGAAGTTCATCCATTCGGTCACCCATCACATACTGAGCCCTGACAACATGCCAGACTCCGGTCTTAGGATCTGGGGACACAGTAATGGCCCCATCCTCAACCACTGCACTATTTTTGAACGGCACACCTTTGGCGAAGTTACTAAAATTCTTTGCCATTCAGTGGCCTAATGGGATAAAATCTCTACTTCATATGCTTCTGGGAATGAATAACAAACACGTGTCTCTTGTGTCTCCTGCAAAGGCGAATTCTTTACCACTAGCTCCACCTGGGAAGCCCAAATGAGAAAATATAATAAGTACATTACTTTGTGGGCATCACTTTGCTGACAAAGGTCCGTCTAGTCAAAGCTGTGGTTTTTCCAAGAGTCATGTACGGATGTGAGAGTTGAACCATAAAGAAGGCTGAGCACCAAAGAATTGATGCTTTCGAATTGTGATGTAGAAAAAAACTCTTGAGAGTCCCTTGCTGCTGCTGCTGCTAAGTCACTTCAGTCGTGTCCGACTCTGTGTGACCCCATAGACGGCAGCCCACTAGGCTCCCCCATCCCTGGGATTCTCCAGGCAAGAAGTGGGTTACCATCCCTTAGCAGGAAATCCACCCTGAGTATTCATTGAAAGGACTGATGCTGAAGCTCCAATACTTGGCCACCTGATGCAAAGAGCTGACTCTTTGGAAAAGACCCTGATGCTGGGAAAGATTGAGGGCAGGAGGAGAAGGGAGCAACAGAGGATGAGATGGTTGGATGGCATCATCAACTCAATGGATGTAAGTTTGAGCAAACTCCTGGAGAAGTGAAGGACAGGGAAGCCTGGCATGCTGTAGTCCTTGGGGCTGTAAAGAGTCGGACACGACTTAGCAACTGAACAACAAAAAAGCACGTAGCACAGTAGAGGAGATGCTTGGTAAATGTGACCATTACTAAAAGTTTTTGTAAAAGGGCTCCAGCAAGTATGGAATCACCTGTGTTAATACAAATGTCTTTGAAATATCATTAAGAACCACCACCCAAACTAGCTTAATCTTGCCTAGATAGGAGATGTGGGTATTTTTCCCCGCTTGCTCATAAATGGCTGTTTGGCACAAAGGATGTTCATTACAGGCTTGAACTGAATCATTAAGACTACAGAATCAGATAGGCTAGAAATTAAACAGAGCCCAGGGTCCCAGAAATAAGCTACCAGCCACAGAGCACTGAGGACTCCAGGCCACAGTTCCTACAACCTCACAATAAAGGGACAGGACACTTTCCTAGAAGTCCAGTGGTTAGGACTCTGAACTTCCACTGCAGGGGGCACAGGTTTGATCCCTGGTCCAGAACTAAGATCCCGCATGCCACACAGTGTGGTAAAACAGATAAAAATAAAGGGCTTGGGGCTTTCCTGGTGGTCCAGTGGCAAGAAATCTGCCTGCCAACGCAGGGGACACAGGTTGATCCCCCTTCTGGGAAGAATCCATATGCCATGGAACAGCTAAGCCTGTGCAACACTACTACTGAGCTTGTGCTCTAGAGCCCATACTCTGCAACAAGAGAAGCCTGCGCACCGAAACCGGAAAGTAGCCCCCACTCACTGCAACTAGAGAAAGCCTGCAAGTAGCCATGAAGACCCAGCACAGCCAAAAATAAATAAATAAATATTTTTTAAAAAGAAATAAAGCAATAGCAATGGAATCCCCACTCTAACCCCCTCCGACAGAAAGAGGCTGGCCAAAGGGGAGGTGGCCCTGTGGTTTCCAATGGAGTCCAGACCCTCAAAGACCAACGGAACAGGCTCTGGAGCCCCACGTGACCTACATCCCAGCCCGGCAGCTTCCTCCTCCCACCTTTGCACCTTTGGCAAGTTACTCAATCCCTCCCAGCCTGTTTCCTTCTCTGGAAATGGCACTCATCGCAGCAGCCACCTTCTAGTCTCTGTGAAGATTAAAAAATACAATGAATGAAAAGCCCTTTGCCTGGGGTCTGGCATCCAGCTGCTGGGGCTTTACATTTTTGGTTCTTTTTGATGGGGGTGTTAGTCGCTCAGTTGTGTCTGACTCTTTGCACCATAGACTGTAGCCTGCCAGGCTCCTCTGTCCATGGAATTCTCCAGGCAAGAATATTGGAGGGGGTAGCCATTCCCTTCTCCAAGGAATCTTCCCAACCAGGGATTGAACCCAGGTATCCTGCATTGCAGGCAGATTTCCTGAGCCAACAGGGAATTCCCAATTTGGTGGGGGTGGGGAGGAGATATATAGAAATTCCTAGGAAGACGTCATTTTAACTTAAATTCCTTTAAAAGATGACCACCTCCTAGAGAAGGGTGCCCCCATAATCCACCCTGGTTGGAAGCAACACCTCACAAATCACTGCCTATTTGGATGAGATGACCTGAGCCATTGTTGGGAGTGACCGGCAGCCCTTACATTCTTGCTGCCTATCTTAACAGAAGAGAATCTGAAGCCCAGGAAAGTGAGGGGATTTGTACATAATAGCCTCTAAGGGTCTCTGTCCCTCCCCCCCACTCCGTTTCCACATTCACCTTCCTTTGCTCCCCAATTCTAAATGAATGGAACCTGCTGCTTACATTAATCCTGATTATATAAGGAAGGAAACTTGGAGAGTCAAAGAGGAGGGAGGGAAAAGCTAGTGTCAATTTATGCTAGTGCAGAGGGCCCAAGACAAAAGAGCTGCAGAAAGTTCACTAAGAGCCCAGGACAGTTCAGACCTTTAACTGGTGCTGAAGTCCAGGGCCCCGGCAAGGGTAAGGCCCTTAAGTGCCAAGGTTCCCTGACACTGCTGACTGGCACCCATTCCTGCAGGGTCACCACAGGGTAAAGGTCCTCCCCAGCACTCAAGCACCCACAACCCTCTGAACTGCAGAGAAACAGGCAGCCGGGGCCACAGTGAGCTACAGGACTGGGCACAGGGTGTCTGCTCCCTCCACTGTGCTCTGCCCATAGGTGGGGCAGGCTCTCAGGCCCCTCAGATTTTGGGCATAAATAAACCCACATGGTACTACCGGGCACAGATATTCCAGAGAAAGGAGAGAGTCCTGTGCTGAGTCAGAAAACCTCAATTTCCATCCAGCTTTGCCAACAAGTCCCTAAGGAACTCCTGGCTGGGTATCCACAGGAATTCCCACCAGAAGGTAAACCCGAGATGTGGGAGATTTCCTCTGTCTAGTCACCCATCCATTACAATTGCAAATAGTTGTCCAATGAATGGGCTTCCCCGGTGGTGCTAGTGGTAAAGAACCCACCTGTCAATTACAGGAGACAGAAGAGACATGAGTTCAATCCCTGGGTCAGGAAGATTCCCTGGAGGAAGGTATGGCAACCCCCCGCCAGTATTCTTGCCTGGAGAATCCCATGGACAGAGAAGCCTGGTGGGCTACAGTCCTTAGCGTCGCACAGAGCTGGACACAACTAAAGTTGACTTAGCACGCACACACATCCAGTGAATAGAGTCCGTAGATGATCTCTAAGACTAAGACTTAGTCTGATCTTAGATGATCTCTAAGTCTTAGAGATTTTAAGTCTTAGAGTCTCTAAGTCTTAGATGATCTCTAAGTCTCTTTTTGACGTCTAACATTCTAAATCTATAAAGCCACTAAAGAGTCCTTTGGAAAACAAATGCTTGAGAGGGGAAGTGTTTAATTTGATGTGTGCTTGTGTGCTCAGTTGCTAAGTCATTTCCAATTCTTTGCAACCCCATGGACTGTAGCCCACCAAGCTCCTCTGTCCGTGGGGTTTTCCAGGCAAGAATACTGGAGTGGGTTACCATTTTCTTCTCCAGGGGATCTTTCTGACCCAGGGACTGAACCTGCATCTTTTACATCTCCTGCATTGGCAGGCAGGTTCTTTACCACTGAGCCACCAGTAAATGTACGCTACGTTAGATACTGTACATCTATACTATAGAACCGCGGCTTAAAAACCCTTGTATTGGACTTCCCTGGTGACACAGTGGAGAATCCACCTGCCAATGGAGGAGACACAGGTTCCATCCTTGGTCCAGGAAGATTCCACATGCCTCAAAGCAACTAAGCACACGCACACAGCTACTGAGCCCAAACACCCTATGCTCTGCAGTAAGAGAAGCCACCGCAATGAGGAGCCTGTGCCCCAAAACAAATAGGAGCTCCCCTTGCCACTACTAGAGAAAGCTCACACAACGCACTGAAGACCCAGAGCAGCCAAAAATAAAAAAATAGACAAATAAAAATTTAAAACGCTGTATTAAAAAAAAAAAAAGAATTCCAGCAGAGATTAGAACCCATGTGCATTGTCAGTGGGAGTGTAAAAAGGTGCAGCCTCTATGGAAAACAGTATGGAAGTTCCTTAAAGAATTAAAAATAGAAACTACCACATGATCCAGTCATCCCACCTCTGGGTATAGATCCAGAAGAACTGAAAGCTGAGTCCCAAAGACATATATATATATATATACACACCCAAGTTCACAGCGGTATTCTTCACAATAGCCAAAAAGTGGAAGCAACCCAAGTGCCCATCCATGGATGAATGAATAAACAAAAGGTGATATTATCCATGCAATGGTACACTGCTGCTGCTGCTGCTGCTAAGTCGCTTCAGTCCTGTCCAACTCTGTGCGACCCCAGAGACGGCAGCCCACCAGGCTCCCCTGTCCCTGGGATTCTCCAGGCAAGAACGCTAGAGTGGGGTGCCATTGCCTTCTCCGGCAATGGTATACTATTCAGCCTCAAAAAGGAAAGAAATTCCGACAAGTGCTACAACACAGATGACCCTCAAAGACATGCTGCTAAGTGAAATAAACTGGTCACAAAAAGACAAACACTGTATGATTGCACTTAGATGCGGTATCCGGAATAGTCAAATGCAAAGTGACAGAAAGGAGAATGGTGGTTGCCAGGGGGCTGGGGACAATGAGGCGATGCTGTTTAATGGGGACAGTTTCGGTTTGCAAAGATGAGAAAAGTTCTGGAGGAGGATGGGGATGATGGTTGTACAGTAATGTCGATATACCACAGTAGTGAAATGCACACTGAAAAAAGGCTAAGATGGCAAGTTTTATGTGTATTTTAACCACAACTTTTTAAATTTTAAGACATTTTTAAATTTAAAATAATTTTTCTAATAACCACAATTTTTAAACGCTAACAATCTAATCAATAGCTCACTCCACATGCGTTTCTGAAATCACAGTCTGAAGTCTGGCCACAATCCAATAGTTCCCTGAGGTTTCCTTGAACACCTGGGAGAGCAGTTTGGGGTTTGTTTATCTGTTTGGTGAAGGTGGTCAGGGGTCTCAAATGCACCATGTAATCCCCATGGACACAGTAACAATCCCAGCCTTGAGGAAGTACCTGGAAATTCCACCCAAGATGGAACGAAGGCAGAAGCTTTGATGGAAGATAGAAAGGCTTTGGGGCTTCCCAGGTGGCACTGTGGGAAAAAATCTGCCTGCCAATGGAGGAGATGCAAGAGACATGGGTTCCCATCTCTGGGTTGGGAAGATCCCCTGGAGGAGGGCATGGTAATCCACTCCAGTATTCTTGCCTGGAGAATCCCATGGACAGAGGAGCCTGGTGGGCTCCACTCCATGGGGTTGCAAAGAGTCAGACACAACTGAGCAACTAAACACACACACACAATAGAAAGGCTTAAGATGCAGAGCTGGGATGCTCACCCTTTTCCACAGGCTGACCCCCCAGCCTGGATGATGCAGCGCTTCCCTGTCCAGTACACACAGGCCTGTCCCAGCCCAAGGCCATCATGCCAGGAAGCACTATCCCACCTGTTCAGGTGTGGCAGTAGCTGCCAAAAAAACAGCCACTCGTTTGTATCTGAGAGACTGGATGACCACGCAGGTGGTTCCTGCCCTGCCTTCAGAGCCAGGGAGCAGAGGTGGCCCCCTCAGGGCTGTGGGTGACAGCTCTCCCGGATCCACCCTGGACGGACTCAGAGAGCTGGGTACCTCACAAGCCCCATGCACGGTTCCCCAGTCAAGAGTGGTCCTGCCAGCTTCTGCAAGACCGGCTTCCACACCCTTCCACAGAGACCACACCTTCCAAAGGAAGCCTCACGATTAGCCTATTACCCACAGGGAAAAAAAAGCCTTTTCAAGGCTACCCTGTCGCCAGCCTTCTCTCGCTCATTCCTCTACTACTAATTATATCAGGTGATGCATCTGCATGCCTGCCTCCTATTAAAGTCTGAGAGAAACACAAAGGGAGAGGCAGCCTCAGATGCTGTGATCTCTGTGCCCCAGCACTGTGCTTTACTGCAACAGACACTCAAGAACTGAGGGGCTTCCCTGGTGGCTCAGTGGTAAAGAATCTGTCTGCCAGTGCAGGAGACACGGGTTCAATCCCTGGTCCCGGAGGATCCCACATGCCACGGGGCAACTAAGCCTGTGGACAACAACTATTGAGCCTGTGCTCCGCAACAAGAGAAGCCACCGCAATGAGAGTAGCCCCTGCTCACCGCAACTAGAGAAAAGCCTGCACATCAACCAAGGCCCAGCACAGCCAAAAATAAACAAACAATAATAATAATCAATGGAGGAGGGCTCTGAGGTACACTGTATTTCATTCACAAAGCGGGCATTTTAAGGCCCGGATGCACTCTCCTCCCCAAACGGCCATCTGCTTGCTGAGCATCTATGTCCCGTGGAGCGAGACATTTCATGTTTTCTGGGGCCTAACACGCAGGATAAGAGCCCAGGATATGAGCCCCGTGAGAGCCAAGCTCCAGAGTTGAGGGGAACACCAGAGGGCTAAGGACGGGCCGCAGGGAAATTTTCCAGACGTTACTGAAGCCAGATTTCCCACAAACACTGCTGTCAAATCAGCTCCGTAAGGCTGAATGATTTACGTGCAGGCAGGGCCAGGTCACAGCTGGAGGGGATGTTCTCTGGTTTCTTCACACACCCTTCCTACCAGACGATAACAGAGAAAGAGGACAAAAGACCAGAACCACCAGGCTTGATGTGCTAAAGGTCTCAGAGGAAAGATGCCAAAGGTAACATTCTGGACACTCACCTTTCAGTCTCCAAAATCCACTTGCAGGTACTACTTTCTACACAGACAAATGATTTTCTAAGTTCGAGGGGAGCTATTTTTGTTTCCCTGGATGCCGAAGAGAATGGCAAGAACGTTTGATCCTGGATGAGATTTCCTATCAATGAAAACCCTCATCCTGGAAACAGAGCTCAAGTGTATGATTTAAACCAAAGTCGAATGACAAGAAGTGTTTCCAGAAGGGAGGAGAGATGAATGGGTGCTGGGGATGAAAGTGAGGGACCAGACCACAGGAGTCTTGTGTTGGTAAAACAGGGTCAGTCTACCAACAGATTCTCCCAACAACAAACAGTGTGCTGCTAGGGGAGCTGGGGATGCTTGGGGTAGGCAGAGAGTCCCTGCCTTCAAGGAGGTTATAGTCCAGGAGGGGAGGGAAAGAGCAAACCCAAAATCATACAAATAAAAAGTTACAAACTAAGGGGGTGACAGAGGATGAAATGGTTGGATGACATCATTGACTCAATGGACATGAGTTTGAGCAAACTCCAGGAGATAGGGAAGGACAGGGAAGCCTAGAGTGCTGCAGTCCATGGGGTTGCAAAGAGTCAGACACAACTGAGCAACTGAACAACAACAAACCATCCTGAAGTAAAGGACAAGGTAAAAATGCTGTGACAACAAAGGCAGGGACCGAGTTTAGATTCGAGGGTCCCAGAAGCAACTTTGAAGCAGTGACCAGAAGCCTGGGGGAGTCATGCAGAAAGAAGCATAGGAGAAGAAGGGGGCCACCTCGGGATGTAGGTAGCGGCAGGTGGGATGTGAACAGAGGCCCCGAGGAAGGTGATGACCCTGCAGCCCGCTGGGTACCAGGAGCACAGCGCAGCCTGTGCTGAGCCCTGAAAAGAAGACAGGCAGCTGACCCTCTATGCAATGTTTCAGTCTCTTTGGTTCTGACCTGAACACAAGCCACAGGGAGTGATGGTGTTCCCGTCACCGTGATGGGAGTGGCGGCAGCAAGCCTTCCAAGGTAAGGAGTGGCCCCTTCATCCTGACATTCCCACCAAAGTTCACCCAAAATGCCCCAGCTGTCTGGGCTCACCCATCCTTGCTGCTGGCAAAGCTGGGTGACCGTGGCCGTGCCGGCTGACCCCTCGATGACTCAGCTTCCTGGTTGTGAGCTCATAAAATGGCCCAGGCAGGAAGGAGTCAGAGAGCTATAAACAGAGCCTTCCAGAAGCATCGGCTACATGGCTCCCCTTGATTCCAGGGTGGGACTGTGGCCATTCAGCATTTCTAGAATTGTCTGAATGAACAGTTCACAGTCTTCTAGTATTGCAGTTAAAAAGTTTCAAGTAAATTAAATAGACTACCATTTCTTGGCAGATACTCTAGGAAACAAGGTCCCCCAAAAGTATTTGGGCATCTAGTTCTTTTAATTCCAGGGTGTGTGTGTCGGGGTGGGGGAGGTCGTCTTCCTAGCTTCCTCCTTCAAGCTGAAGTGCTTGTTAAGTCTATACTTTACATTCCAAATCAAAGGACAGGGCCCAAAGTTATACAGCCCATGCAAACAAAGAGCAGAACTTTTAGAACTAGAAGCTTCCTAAGAAACCATATAGTTTTAGTTCCATTTTGCCATTTTACAGATGAACAAACTGAGACTCAGACAACTGAAATGCTTTCTAAGAGTCACTCGGCTGGTGGGCTTCTGGTTATCACAAGCTAATTATAACTCACCCTAAAATGCAAATTAAATGTTCTGTGTGTGTCTCCAGAGAAAGGACCCATTTTGCTGTGTTTTTCCTTTCATTCCCTGCCCTCCATACTCAAGCTCTGGGTTGGCAAAGGTTCTTCCTGTCCCTTCAACTCTGGCTGCTCAGAGAGGATCAGAAATCTGTTTTCAATTTAAAAGCCACTTCTAGTAAAAGCCCAGCTCTGTAGTTAACTTTCGTTTTTTTTAGGTTCTGAAAGGGAATTTCAGAAATTTTCTTATGATTAGATTATCATAAAACTCAAAAGACCCTGGAAGAAACATTCAAGGGAAGGTTAAAGTGAGAATTTTTACACCAGGTCAGGGGAAGCATCAGTCACAGATGCCAGTGGAGGGAACAGCGATAACTCCAAGGATAACAGACCCCACGGTGACAAACTGCAGTGTCAACTCCTTCTCTACTTCCTTCTGAACCTCAAAAGACTTTCTTGGAGGCAAAGAAGGAACTAGGAGTCACTCTAACTTGTCAATGTATTCCTTATTCTTATTCTGTTGTTTTTACGAAGAAAAATTGCTAAAGCTGACCTTCTTTCTTTTTTAATCAATGTATTTTTCATCTTGCTTTAGGTATTTTTTAAAATTGAATTATAGCTGATTTACAATGCTATTTAATTTCAGGTGTATAGCAAAGTGATTCATATATAATTCATATACATATATAAAATACCTTTTCAGATTCTTTTCCATTATAGGTTATTATAAGGTATTGAATATAGTTTCCTGTGCAATGCAGTAGGTTCCTGTTGTTTATCTGTTTTATATATAGTAGTGTGTATCTGTTAATCCCAAACTCCTAATTTATGCCTTCCCCATCCCCCTTCCCCTTTGGTAACTGTAAATTTGCTTTCTTTGTCATTGAGTCTGTTTCTGTTTTGTAAATAAGTTCATCTGTAACATTTTTTTTAGATTCCACAAGTGACATCATATGATATTTGTCTTGCTCTGTCTGACTGAGTGAAGCCGATATTCTTGCTGCTCTGAGGACTCATTATAAATCTTCAGTCATTTTCGAAATAAATTTATTTAACGCTTCACACTTCCTGGCATAAATATACTCATTAATTCAGTGATTGTCTGAGAAGCCAAGATTCTAGGGAAAACAGTTTTTAAACACACTTACACTAAAAGAGAGTTCTCTAGTCTCTCTTGCTCATTTTAGGTTATTAACCCTTTCACTGACAACCCCTATTCCAGCAGGGCATCTTCTATGGTTTAATGTCCAGCAGATCCAACTTTTGCTTGTACCCCAACTGTTTCTCCTGGGGAACAGCTCGGCATTGTTAAGCGACACTGAAAAAGGCCCACCGACGTCCTCCTTCAAAACACCCAGCAGGTTTAGTAACAAAGACGTCAGATGCCAGGGAAATCCACAGACAAAGAAAGAGAAGGCTGGCCTTGGGGTCGGTCAGTTCTTGCCCATGTCACAGGACTGGTCTTGTGGAGAAACAGGACTCAGTTTTTAGAAGCTGGGAGATCCAGCAGCTTTTCTCTCTTAACCTGGACTGATACGGGCACCAGAAGGAAAATCCTCAAGAGCCAGCAGCTTCCAGCCTTATCAGAATCACTGGAGGTGTATGGACAAGCCCCAGGAACTGAACTCTCTGCATTTAGAGAAGGATCCACCACAGACAGAAGGACTCAAAGAAAAGAGAGGGCAGGAAAAAAAAATTTCCAACTATTCAGCTGCCTTTAAAAAGTGACAGGGAGGGGGCGACCCTAGTGGATCAGCAGTAAAGAATCTGCCTGCCAATGCAGGAGACGCAGGTTCAATCCCTGGTCTTAGAGGATTCCACATGCAGTGAAACAACTAAGCCACTGCGCTATAACTACGGAGCCTGTGCTCTAGCGCCCAGGAGCCACAAATACTGAGCCCGTGTGCCACAACTACTGAAGCCTGTGAGCCTAAGGCCTGTGCTCAACAACAAGAGAAGCCATTGCAATGAGAAGCCCAAGTACTGCAATTAGAGAGCAGCCCCCACTTGCCGCGACCAGAGAAAAGCCCATGCAGCAGTGAAGACTCAGCAAAGCCAAAAATAAATGAATAGAAAAATTTTAAATGTCATTAAAAAGAAGTGACGAGGAATGAGGCAGGAATCTGAGTATCCATCACAGGTCCCCATGTGGGGCTCAAGATTAACCTCTGTCTTTGCCACATTTCTCTCGTGATCTAAACTGTGATCTGGGCCTGAAAAGGTTACTCAGGCAAACCCTAAACCTCACCAAATCATGTGACTGTATTTAATTTTTAGCTACTTGCCTGGCTGCTGCTCCAGCTGGCATTGGCCACTCATGTCACCCATCAGTTAGGAGCCGATTATGAGCAGAAATGCCTGTGACATGACAGCTTTCCTCCCTTCCTCTGTGTTATTGACTCCTCTGGTCCTCAGCTCTGCAGGGAAAGTTCCCACCAGGGGGAGGCTGGGCCTCCCTGGATGCTGCCAAGCAGTCACTTGGTGGTCGAACAGTGAATTAAAATTCAGAACGTGGGGGGAGGGAAGAAGAAGGAATTTCAGAATGGGGGCAGGCCCTGGTGTGACCACCCCCACCAAACACAAAAACTTTCTCGGCTAATTCTGTGGGCAGAAGGTTCGGAGCAGAAACCCAAAAGCAGAGTGACAGGGGAGGGTACAGGTGTCCTGGGGATGGCCAGGCACCTTGGGGACAGGCTGTGACATCCCAGGGGAGAGGGAATCGTCCAGTTCTGTCCTACCATCTATATCTCCTTCAGTCTAGATACAGCTGTTGATATATTATTTCTTCCAGGGCCCTTTTCCTGACCGCTCTTGACAAGGTTTGGTTTCTGTGAGAAGAGACTCATCACCCCCCTCCAGGAATGATGCAATGATACCTCTGTCCTCCTGGCAGACAGGGGACTTCTGTGAGGATGGACCTCACAGGCAAGAAGCCTCCAGGCTTCCAGTGCTTGGCACATGTAGTCACACCCACATGTTCCCAGTTCTGAATTAATTTTCTCATTAAAATGAAGACTAGGGGATGATGCTGCACTTTTACACATGGCTTTTAACTCCTTCTCAGTAGAGAAATTCCATGAATCAGGCTTATGCAAGCCAACACTTAGCAAACAAGCGGTGGAAACAGTGACTAAGGAAAGAGAGCTGGTTCTACAGTCCATGACACGCCTTGGGTTCGTCCTTAGACTTTTGCACTCATGTACACACACAACAGCATCTTCTTTCCCTTGGAAAGGTTTGCCCCTATTTCTTCAGTGTGGCTTCTGAGATCTGATTATCAGGCAATCACTTGTTTCTCTAATTCAGGCTGGAGACAGCCCTGGGACACCCATGGGATACAGCCTCTATTCCAGGGGAGCAGAGCACCCCACTGCAAGTCAGAGGCAGGGCCCTGCATGTTTCCATTCCTAGCAAGTTGGCTGGCAAGCTTCCTGCAGCTGCCAGCACCCACCCTCACATCCACCTTCCACACCATCTGCCAGGCCCAGAGCGAGGCAACATGCCAGCAAAACCCCCTCCCTGTGGGCAGTGTGAGGAAAGGAGGACCAGGGACCCCAGGACAAAGGCATCTGTGCCCTACCGCCTCCCCTTCTTCCTTTCAATGATCAGTGGCCATGAGTAACCGTAGCACACAGAGCAGCAAGGGACCAAGGCAGGTAAGGGCATCAGCAGATAGAGTCACGCTTCAGGATGATCGGCCACCTTTCTCAGTCCCCAACCTCACCCGCCAGCCACTCAAGGGGACAGACTCACCTGCAAAATGAAATGGAGCCTCTAAGGTGACAACCCCATGGAGATGAAAGGGAGGGGCCCCACTCTCTGGAGGAATCCTTAATCACTGGCCTTAATCACAGTAGTTGTATGCAGGCCTCTCATCGCTGGTCCGACATCATCAATTTTAAATGTATTTCTGAGCATGCCCCAGAGTATAATTGGCTCTTCCTGATTACCCAGCGAAAGAGGTGGCGGCAGACGGCCACCCTGGTCTTTATTCAACAGATGGGAGACACAGAAGGTAAGAAGAGAGGCTAAGTGCCCAAGGCCATGCAGCTGCAGCGAATCCTACAGTGGCCGGAACCAGAGCCTGTATTTTCCATTCCAACTAGCTAAACCTACCCCTTTAACAGGATCCCAGTTTGATAATAAATACCACGGCCTGGCACCTGCAGAGAGCTTTATACTTTGTAAATGGTATAAAGGTCTGTTGACTGCAAAACAGGCTGTATTTTCTTACCACATGTATTAAGTAGAACTGAAAGGGAGGTGCAGCGGGCATTGTTACTCTTCCCTATTTGAGATGAGAATACTGCAACCCTAGCAGACCAAGGAGCTATGATGTAGTACTCTTTCCATAGGTCATTTTTAGGCTGTCTTTTGGAAAGGAATCCTTAAGCTAATCCAAAATCAAGTTACTATACTGAGTCCAACTTTGACTCACCGCTAAAATGAGAATGTGCCATAGCAGCTGCAGTTTGCTCCAGAGAAAGAAGCCAGAGAGAACCAAAAATATCCTATGGTAATAACCATTTGTGATCATCCCCTTGCCCTACATATTGGAATAGGTGACCAAGGAACTCCTACCTATATGTTAGAGCTCCAAGTTCCATGCCAAACTATGACTTTTTGCCAGAGCTTCCTCAGCTCCAGTTTCTCCCTCCCAAAAATGCAGCTGGAACCCCAAAATCTCCTCTCAGAACCCAGCTCAAGGGCTCTGCCATCATTAACATGAGTCTACATCTCAGCACTTCACATGCTTGCTCCTACCTGATTCCTTTCCTCAACTTGCCTTTAACAGGATCCCAGTTTGGTAATAAATACCATGGCCTGGCAGCTGCAGAGAGCTTTATACTTTGTCAATGGTATAAAGGTCTGTACCAGTACCTTCAGTGCTGGTACAGCAGAAAGAGGCACAAGTTCCAGGCCATGTTATTGTCCTGAAGCTTAGTTTTCTCATTTATGAAATGAGAGACTGTGGGTGCTTTTTCCTATCTTCAAAGGAGAGCTAAGAGGATCAAGTGACAGAATATAGGTTAAAACAACACGAAAATAATGCAAGATAGAGTTACAACAGCAACATACAAGCATAACCAAGCATTCAAGCAATAATACTTTCTGGGGTGGTCCAGTGGTTAAGAATTCACCTTGCAATGCAGGGGACGTGGGTATGATCCCTGGTCAGGGAATTAGGATTCCACATGTGGAGCAACTAAGCCCATGTGTCCCACAACTACTGAACCCATCTGCCACAACTAGAGAGCCCGTGCACGGCAACGAAAGATCCTGCCTGATGCAACGAAGATCCCGTGTGTTTCAATTAAGATCCAATGCAAATAAAAAATGAATTAAAAAAAATCAGTCTAAAAAAAGTAATAACACTTTCAGAAATGATAATAGGAGCTAATATAAAGTGAGAGCTTACCACTTACCACTGACACTATTCTTAACATTCTAGTTGTAGCATAATTCATTCTCATAGCAACACACTATGAGGTGTGTAGTGTTTTATTCCCATTTCACAGATGAGAAAAATAAGGCACAAAAAGGTTTCAGCAATTTGTCCAGGCACCAGCCAGGCAGTCTGGACTCAGGGCCCATGCTGTTAACCTGAAAGGCCCTTATTTCAGCATATTACCTCTGATACGATCTGTCATTAGTGGGGCCTGTCAAGGTTTGGGCTTTCCTGGTGTCTCAGAGGATAATGCAATGCAATGCAATGCAGGAGACGCAGGTTTGATCCCTGAGTCAGGAAGATCCCCTGGAGAAGGAAATGGCTATTCACTCCAAAATTCTTGCCAGGAACAATCTGCGGACAGAGAAGGCTAGTGGGCTAGAGTCCATGGGGTCACACAGAGGTGGGCACGACTGAGACAAGCCACCTGCAAACGTGATCCCACCTGAGCTACTCAACAGCCCTGTCCAGTAGGTAAACAGATGATGTCAGTCCAGGCGGCTAATAATAGTCTATGAGACACAGAGACACCAAGCCAGAGAAATAACTCATCCAGGTTTCCAAGCAGATGAGTGGCAGGATGGGGACTTAAATTCATGGGGCCTGACCCCTCCACCCCCACCCTCCACAGCTTTCCAGGGGTCCCAACACCAGCACAAGTATGACACACACGTCCCCCCTCCCCAACGCCTGCCCACAGCAGCATCTCCAGGGAACAAAGGCCGAGGCCACACTGAGAGATCCATCAGGGGCCTCTGCCACCAGACCTCAGGGGACAGCGCCTTTCTCAGTCGCTCACAGGATTTTGTGTGTGATGGATCCGGAAGCTGGTGGCCCCGGAGGACGTCCTCTCAGGGACACGAAGTGGCAGTCCCTCCACCTGACCCACGGTGGCCAGACATTTCCTAAACCTGTTAAGCAACTTTTGCTTCAACCAAGCTGCTGCTGGGATTTCGCTCTATTTCAACATGTTTTGTTTTCTCTTCAGAGAGAAAGCACGAATGTGAAACCAAAACACTTCTTAGTGACCAGACTACGGCCCTTCCCGGCAGGCTGGGATTATTGGGCGGGGTGGGGGGTGGTGGTTCTCAAAGTTACCTTCTGGGAGCCAATTTCAGCTTCCAAAATGACTAACAACTGCAGGGGTGAGGAAGAGGATGTGTGTGTGTGGTGGGGGGTGGGGCACAGTACAACTGAAGGCCACTGTTTCCCAGAGGGGAAGAAGCCAACTCAAGAGGGCCCAGCAAAGAGCCCCAGTGACACTGCCCTGCCGGCCCCAGAATTTCAAGATGGCAGCCTGAGCCCTTCTGAGTTCACCCACCCCGGCCCTCGCACCCATATGAAAGTCAATATCAAGATGGGTCATTCTTCTCCCCAAAGCAAGCTGGTCTCATCACCTAAGCTCAGGGTCTAATTACAGGGAGCAGGCTCTGGAAATAGGAGCCAGGACTTATTTTGGTTGCCTGGGTAAGGAGGGCCCTCAGTCAGTGTGCAACGAATGAAGTGGGTGGCCAGATGAATAAACAGCCTCAACGGGGGCTTGTGGGTTCCACCATAGAAAACGGACAGACAAAGGGGCTGAGTCTCTGTCTGGCCAAGGACAGTAGGGATCCCAAACAACGCTAAGCAAAACAAAATAAAAACCAGCACTTGTTTAATAGCAGGTTTTAAAGCACTTCCCCCACCCCCACCTCACATCTCTTTAAAACAACTGATTCATTCAACCAAGAGTCACAGAAAACCTTTATGTGTCTCTGGAGAATAAGTCCGAGGGGAAGAGGGTCTGGGCCTCAGCATGCCACTCAAGGTAGTCCAGGTTTATTCTGAAGGCAGTGGGGACAGCCATGTGGTGTCAGGTGGAGACACTACTGGAAGTGAACTGAGACAATGGGGCTGCTGCTCGACCCCCTCAGGCCCCTCTCAGGCTCTGCTGCACCATGGAGAACAGGCTGGATTTTCAGTTCCAATCAGCTAACTCCGCCCCTTTAACATGATCCTCATTTGATAATAAATACCATAGCCTGGCACCTGCAGAGAGCTTTAAGCTTTATAAACTGTGATCACTGCAAACCTGGTTGCATTTTCTTCTAAGACTTAAGTAGATCTGAAAGGTATGTAGGATGAGTATTATTACTCTTCCCTGTTTAAGGAGAGAAAACTGGGGATGAGCAGATCAGCTAAGAAGGATTTGTGGGCATTCATTCAACAAATACTTAACTGAGCACCTACTATGTGCCCAGAACTATTTCTGGCAAAGGGAACACTCAAGAGAACAAAGGAGTCAAAAATTCCTGCCCTTTGAGAGCTGACATTCGAATGAGGGAAGACAGACTGTGAACAATGGAGATCATATTACAATTATGAAAAAAACACTAAACTATGTAAATAATACATATAAGTTAATGGTATGGTGGGTTACAGGGTAACACATGCTGTGGAGAAAAGCAGGTCTGGGCAGTAGGGAAGTGAGAGCGAAAAAGGAGGGGAGAGAAAGGGCAGGTTTATCCAATTGTGACTCTGTGATCAGGGAAGCCTGCAATGTAAAGGAGACAGAGGCAGAGTCCCCTGAACCAGCAGGAGGGAGAAGAAAACAGATTTAAGGAGTATCACAGATGCAGGAGTGGACAGGTCTTGGAAGCATATGGGGAGAGGGGAAGAGGGGCAGAAATGGGGGAAATGTTGAAGACCATCCCCAGCCTTCTGAGGAAGGGGGCCCAGGCCAAAGGGAAGACTAGAGGAGAGGGCAGGATGTCCATGATGGACACTGAGGCAGCCAACTGGACATGTCTCCAAGGCAACAGGATACCCAGCTCCCAGACAGACCCGACCAGAGACACAGATGTGCAAACCGTGAGTTATCAGCACCCAGGGAGAAAAAGAGATGTGTCCCGAGAGACAAAAAGAAGACCAGGAGGCTGCCTGTCATCAAGAGGGACCGGGAAAAGGGTAGCTGAATATATTAGCCAGGAAATCGCTGGTAGCCTAGTGGGGTTTCAGCAGAGCGGTGGGTGCAAAGGAAATCAACCCTGAATATTCACCAGAAAGGACTGATGCTGAAGCTGAAGCTCCAATCCTTTAGCCACCTAACACGAAGAGCCGACTCACTGGAAAAGACCCTGATGTTGAGAAAGATTGATGGCAAAAGGAGAAGAGGGCAGCAGAGGATGAGATGGTTAGAGAGCATCACCAACTCAGTAGACATGAATCTAAACAAACTGCAGGAGACAGTGACTAAACAGATGCAAAATGCCAGAGGTCTGGGGGTAGGGGGAGGTGACAAGGGGAGGAGGTAGAAACTGAGTGTCAACCATCCTTTCCCAACACATGTTATTTTAAGGAGAAAAAACTCTTGGGGCACATGGGGTCAAGGTGAGCTGCCTGGGGTTGGTTTGTTATTTAAGATGAGACAAGTATGGATTCAGAAATGCTCTTAAGAAGGAACCAATGGCTGGAGGTGGGGGTGAGGTAGAGGCCAAGATACTGGAACTGGGTTACTCAAGAGACAGATGACCAAAATAACTATGACCATGACCTTTATTGAGAACTTAGGCACCAGACACTGCAGCAAAAGCTTTACATACGTCATGCCCACTTTTTCAGTAAAAAAGAATCTGGGTCTTGGGATTCATATTCCCAATCTGTAGATAAGGAAACTGAGCTTAGAGAGGTCAAGTAAGATGGCCCAGGTGAAGAGCCAGGATTCAAACCCAGGTGTACATCACTGGTTGCTACACCCACTGATTCTCCTTAGAAGAAGGAAGGACCCTCTTACTTTACAATAGGAGAAGGGGCAGGGGTTGGCAGGCTAGTGGGAAGGACAGTTAGAGGAAGAATTTGATGGAGTCCGGGTTCCTCTAGGAACAGAGAGCAAGATGCCACACTGAGGCTGAAAAAAGTGGAAGGGTGGGAGTCTGAGAGGCAAGGTGGTCTGAAGCAGCTGCTGAGCAGGATGGAAGCCGACTGACCAGAGCACAGGGAAGGCCAGGCTGGGGCCCCAAACGCCTGGCACACAGGGCAGCAGTGGACACAATGTGAGGGTTTCTCCTGAAGGGCTGGGCTTCCCTGTGGGCAGTGGGTTGTCGGGGATCAGATGTGGGCAGGCAGGTGTAGGAAGATCCAAAGGCAAAGAAACTATGGGCTGGAGAGTGGCTGCAGTGATGGGCTGTGGGGGCCAGGCTGGATGAGGAAGCCAGGGATGCGATGAGATGAGACAGAGAAGAGGCGACAGTCTTCACACAGTGTGACCATGAGAAAGCTGTGGCCAGACTCTGAAACGTCTGAATGCACGATTTCAGGGGCAGAAAGGTTCAGGGCCAGGACAAGGCCCTTAGAAGTAACAGCCATGAACCTGAGTGGCGTAAAGAATAGAGGGATTTGGGACTTCCCTGGTGGTCTGTGCTTCCAATGCAGGGGGCATGGGTTTGATCCCTGGTTGGGGAAGTTCCACAGACTGTGCAGTAGGCAAAAGAAAAAAAGAATGTAGGCATTTGGATGTTAGTCAAGTGGTGACCAAAATGGAACACTCTCAGGATGATAATAGAATTCAGGATGGACGAACAGTCTGTGAGCCAATGTCAACATCCAGAGGATGAAGGAAAGTGGCTGGATCACATTGTCATTGATGATGATGGTACTGAAGCTGAAAGGTCCCACCCAGAGGACAGTCCTACACAGGAGGTAATGATAACCGCTGTAAGGACTTAACCCTCACAGATACCCAGGACATCAGTACCATTTTTTCCTTCTTTTATAAATGGAGAAACCAGGCAGAGAGGTGAAGACATTTGCCCCAGGTCACACCCAAGTGGGAAGCAGGACCACAGTCTGGATCAAGAGTCCCTCCCTCTACCCACCCTGCCATCCCAGTGGAGAAGAAGGTGAGTGGTAACACAGGGAGAAGAGGGACAGATGCTGGTGGAAGTGGATGGCAGGAGCCTCAAAGGGAAAGGAGAGCTTGATAGGGTGAGCAAGGGGAGAAGAGGGACAGATGCTGGTGGAAGTGGAGGGCAGGAGCCTCAAAGGGAAAGAAGAGCTTGATAGGGTGAGCAAGTAACAGTGGGAGGGTCGCAGCCCCAAGGTGCCTGATTTAAACTAATGGGCATCATCTCTACCTGAGAGGCATTAGGGAGAGGCCTCAGGAGAAGCGCTGGGTGTCTATCGGCACAGGGAGGAGGAAGGAACATTCAGTGAAGATGTAAAGGAGTCAATTACAAGGAACTTTCACAGGGTCCAGGGGAAAAATAAAGAAGGAAGCCAGGGAAAGTTGGTTCAGGAAAGAGAAAGCAGGAAGGAAATTAGCTTCTGCATTTCATAGATAAGGAAACTACCAGAACTCCGAAAAGCTAAGTGTCCCACCCAACCGGTAAGTCAAAAGCCTGGGATCTGAACTACCCCAAGCCAGTTCTCTGCCGGTGAGAATTCAGGCTCAGAAGGAGTCTGAGGGCACATCTGAGACTTCCCTGGTGGCTCAGACGGTAAAGCGTCTGCCTACAATGCAGGAGACCTGGGTTCAATCCCTGGGTCAGGAAGATCTCCTGGAGAAGGAAATGGCAACTCACTCCAGTATTCTTGCCTGGAAAATCCCATGGACAGTTGAACCTGGCAGGCTACAGTCCATGGGGTTGCAAAGAGTCAGACACAGCTGAGCGATTTCACTTTCACTTTCACTTGCAGTTAAAGTGATTGGAGGAAGCTTCCTATGAAAAATGGCGACAGTGAACATTCCAAGGTGTTGACTGGGAGAGGAGGGCAGGCTTTGGGCCAAGCAGAACTCACAAGGAAGATTTAAAAACAAAAAGAAAACTCTCTGGGCAGGAAACCTTGGGGACCCATGGGACACAGGAAAAAAGCCAGAAAGTTCGGGGGTTCAAGAGAGACCGCCAAAGGTTTCCTTGAACACAAGCAAACCAGTTCATCCAGGGCGTCAGGGAATGCCAGAGGGGTCCAGACCCCAAGCCTGTAAACAAAGGAAAGCAGGACTCGAGTTTGGAGACTGGTCACCACCCCAAAGATCGAGGGGACAAAGGCCCTAATCAATGAAAGGGCCACAGTGGCTAAAACGTGCCCAGGGGCAACCAAGAAAGGCATAGGATGCCCACTCCACAGAGCGACACCCTCTGCCTTATGTGACAAGCCCTCTACCTCAAGGGCACGCCCCCTACCCCTTGTGCACCCCAAGGCGTGATTTGAAAAATGTAATTGAACTCCCCCTCCAAGTTAGCCCCAGTGCCTTCCCCTATTGAAGATCTGAGGTCTCCTTGGCTGCCCGCTGTAATCTCAGGGGCTACCCTCCAAGCCCTCTGCCCTGGCCTTGCCCTCCCCCATTTCCGGACAGAGGGGGCCAGCGGCAGGCAGGAAAGGGGCCACGTGGGGGCCGAGCGCTGTCTCTGGGACCAGATCCCTGCCCCCACTCCTCCAAGAGACCCCAGGCCTGGGCATCAGCACGTGGCCTGGGCATTCATGAAACAAACAACAGTACAGAAGTTCAAAAAGAATTCCTCGCTGGACTCCATGCCACTCCCAGATCCACCTTATAGAAAAGTGCTCCTTCCCACTGAAGGAGGATGGCGAAGAAAGGAAGGGCAGGATCGGAAGGAGACTGAAAAATCACTGAACTTTTGTCGCAAAAAACGAGAGCAACTTGGGATTTCACACTCTTTCGAAGCAGAGTGGCATCTCCTGGGCTGTATGTGGTTTTGAAAGCACTGGAGAGGGTGGGAGGGAGGGACGCTGGCAGCTGCCTTCGTCACCCCGTTCCATACTGAGGACCCTAGCAGTCTGCTTGGCACTGCGGAGACCAAGATGAGGAAAGCCAGAGGTGGAGGAACACTGAGCTGCCTGGCACCTGCCCGCCTCGCTGCTGCTGCTCCTCGGAGCTCAGCACTGCCAGGGACAGAAACCCCCGAGGCCAAGCGAGGCTTCCAACTGGCTCAGCACCCACCAGCTCCTAGAGAGAAGGCTTAGACTCAACCAGCTCGGCTGGCTGTCAGTGCCCTGCCATCCGGCTGCACCCTAGCGGGGCAGGAGGGCTTCCCCCAGCAGAGCTTAAAGGGACTGCGTTTCCCTGACAAGCAAAGCAAGAGAAGGGTCAGCGGAAGTTCTCTTGCTTCAAATCTTTCCTGTTTCCTTCTGCCCTTGCTTTCGCCACCGCAGGACGCAGGGCATGGTCGGAGAGCGGTGTGCCTAATCTGGTTGGAATTTCCTCCTCCACCCACCTGGCATTCTCCCCACAGTCCTGAGCGCTCCGGACCAGGGGTTCTCACGTCCACCCTAAGTGCTGGTCTAGGCGACCACACCACTGGCCCCTCTGGAGCACCAGGGGGAGAGAGGCGTATGGCAGAGCTGCTGCAAAGCCCCAGCTGGAATGCAACAAGTCATGGCGACCTCTGGGTGACAGCCCTACAGGGTCCCCTCGCTCCCTCCCTTGGGACCACTGCGAGGTCCTGGCAGCCTGTCCCTTTACAGATGAGTAAGCAGTCATATGCCACTACCGTGGGGCCAAGGGAGAGAGGAAGACACAGAAAGGAGGAGGAAAGTTGCCAAAAGTCTTCTAAATCCCCACTTAAGAATCACAGGCTGTTGACTGCTGGAACTTGAGAGGTGTTAGTGATGATGAGGTTCAGTGTTTTCTCAGACTTTTTGGCCTAGCCAGAGGTACATTTTGCACAGCCACTCAGGGAACACACATACACACAACCCAGACTGTCACAGAGCAACAGTACTTCTTACCGCATGCCACACATGCTTCTATTTAATATTTTGTACTCTCACCAACCTGGCTTTTTAAGAATGTTTCTCCCACTAATGGTCACCACCCTTTGAAAAATGCAAGTCATTAAGGTGACATTGGGTGGAGGGGATTTCACAGAAAAGTATATGCAATATTACAATGTGAAGCATTAGCCAGGCTGACTTTCCACACTTAAGACACAACACAGCAGCTTGCTGGGCTCAGAAATCAAAGTGACCAGTCCTGAGCACCATGGTCCACACACCAAAAAGGAGAGAAAAACTGGAAAACACAGGCCCATCCAACACGCTCACTGAACTTTACAAGATCAAGGTTAAAAATGTGTGCCTTATAAAATACAAAAACAAAACAAAACCTTTTTTTTCTCTCAAGATACAATTTACATTGATTGGGCTTCAAGTGTAATTAATTATTTCAAATTGCAAGTAACATAAAAAGAGGACAATGAGTATTCTGTGTTCGTAGAAAGGAGGACAGGTGAAAAATAGGAAATATTAACTGGTCCATAGCCCCCATTTTCCTAGTGACAGAACAGTGCCTAAAGAATGAAGCAAGTTAGGGGCTGGGCTTGAACCCCAACCCAGGGCTCCTGACTCAGTTACTCACAGTCTCCACCATCCCTGTTATTTAAGAAGAACACAGTGAAGGTCTCCCCAAGTGGAGCATTTCCTTGGCCCCTGACATCTCATGTTGGACATCGACACTTGTGTTGGTTTCAGCACACCTCCATTGCAGCCTTGCTGGGGTCACACAGCGGGGCTCATGCCACTTAACTCTCTCTGTGCTTTTTAGCCCCACTGCAAAATGAAAAGAGTAATCCAAAGAAACTGTAGCAAAAAAAAAAAGAAAAAAAAAAAAACCACCAAGAGGTACTTTAAAGCCAAACCGGGATGCTCAAAACCAGAACCCCCAAGGGTCTTTATTCAGAGCCAGGATTATAATCCGAGAATCTAGAAATTGTTCCTGGTTAGCTAACCCAAACCTGTATTTTATTTATTATTTTTAAAATTTTATTTTATTTTTTGGCTGCACCACACAGCACGTGGGATCTTAGTTCGCAGACCAGGGATCGAACTCGTGCCCCCTATGTCAGAAGCGCAGTTAACCACTGGACCACCAGGGAAGGTTCCCCAAACCTTCATTTTACAGTCAAGTTCCACAAAATGACAGCCCAGGACCACACACATGACATTAACCCGTCCACAAGTGAAAACTGCTACAGAAAGCAATACTAAGTACATAGTGACAAGTGGATCAAAACATACCAACACCTAGAGAGCAGAAGGAGGGGCAGGGAAGAAACTAAACACAGATCACACAATTCAAACACATGCAACTAACCCCTTGTAAGGGGCTTCCCCAGTGGCTCAGCAGTAAAGAATCCACCTGCCATGGAGGAGATCCAAGAGATCTAGATTCCTGGGGTCAGGAAGATGCCCTGGAAAAGGGAGTAGAAGCCCACTCTAGCACTCTTGCCTAGAGAACCCATAGACAAAGGAGCCTGATGGGTTACAGTCCATAGTGTCGCAAAACAGTCAGACACGACTGAGCGACTTAGCACGCACCCAAGAGTGTCATAGGGAGCTCAAAAGGCATAACTAACCCTAAAAACAAGCTCCAATGATGCCTTGAACCAAACTCACAGCAGAGGTCAAGAGCCTCAGAAGTGGTCTAGTTCTTTGACGGCTCATGCCTGCTCAAATGACATCTCCCAGCTCCTAACCTTCCCACACTCTGTCCAAGGCACTTGAGACAACAACTTCAAATATGGGGACTTTTTATTACATGTGAAGGATTATTTCCTATACAAATGCCACCTGGTGTCCGTCCACGGTCTTTCTTGGAGTGACTTTGAAAACCTAAGAGAAAAAATCTCCTTGTGGCCTCCATAACCCTGGCAGGCAAGGACGGTTTCTTTAATCTCCCTCTGGCATGCCGGAGAGCAGAGGGGTGATGACTAAGACCCAGCAGCACAACATAAGACTTGGGGCTCACCTTAATGTGAATGCCCATGGCCTTCTCTCTGGATTGGTGTCTGTTCAGCCACTGACTGCCAGCTCTAAGAACTGCTCAGAGCAAGGAAAACCCTCTGCATTAGACATTCTGGCCTTCCCACCGCTCATGTGGGGCCAGCATCAGAAACAAGATACAGACGCTAGTTGGGGAACTCACCACCTAGAGAAGTCCCCAAATCTCCGAAGCATACCGGGGCTGGAGTCGGCGGATACCCGTGGTGCATGAGCCCTGGCAGGCTAATCCCGTTCACCGCTCTGTGCCTCAGTTTCTTCATGTTAATTCCCACGGCTACTGTACGAATTAGATGAGTTCTGCCTACAGAACTGCAATGTATCAATAATAGTATTACTTCCCCGTAGCACTCTATCTATCCTCTGGCCATTCTGTATCCTGAACAAGCTGACTTAGTGCAGCTCAGGCAAAAATCCGCCTGGTTAAAGCTACCTCCTGACAGCAATGCATTTAAAACTACCCGGGAAGCGCGGGGCAAACTGAACGGCTATTACACAACCCATAAGAAAGGCTACGTAGCACGCGCTCTCCCTGCCTGCCCGCCTCCCTACAACAAAATGAGAAGGCAAATGTCACTGTAAATCTCACTGCCTCTCAGCTGCTCGGCTGCCAAAGGGCGGGCGGCCGGGCCAGCCGGGTCGGGGCCACGTTTCTCGGCGCGAGTATGGTTAGCGCTCCCGGCGGCGAGCCCCTCGGGGACGGCGCACGTGTGCGGGAGCCCCGATCACCCGGCAGCGGCCAGCTGACGCCACTCGCCGCGGCTCGGACACCGAGCGCGCCAGTGGGAGCCGCGACCAGCCGGGACCGCAAACCCTCCGATCGCGTGGCCAGACGTGGTAAGACTGCTCAAAGCCATACCGGCCGGCTCCGTCTGGAGCCCCGCCGCCACCGCCGAGGCCAGCGGTGCTCTCGCCTTCTCCTCGCCGGCGGCAGCGCCGCCAGCAGCCTGGGCCTGGAACTCGGCGGGAGCGGCGAAGCGGGGCGCCGGCTGGGGCACCCTCGTGGGCGCGGGAGGGGGGGGGGTTGCCCCCGGGGGCCCAAGCGCACAGCGGAAGGAGCTACGCGGCGCACTCCCAGGCGCCCCGGCTGCGCGCGCCAGCTCCCGGTGGGACCCAGGAGATCCGGGGGGCGCCGCGGCGCTAAGGAGAGCGCGGTTGCGGAGGGCTGCTTCCAGGCGGCTCCCGCGCGGGATGCATAAGCACACGCGTGCGCTCGCCCGTTCTCTAAAGTCTCCTGGCGCCTCACCTTCACTGAGTCTACCGGGTACATGACCGAGTGCTCCAGGATCCCGGCCATCGCTCCGGCTGTCATGTGGGTGGATAAGGAGGCGCTGGTCGGCAGGTTCTCATAGTCCTCCGACCCGGCGTCCTTGCAGCCGCCGCCGCCATCTCGGCTGTCCCCATCCATCCTGCGCGCCCTAGCCTGGCTCCCTACGCCGCCGCGGCGTAGCTCCATTCGCCGGCTCCGCGCGGCGCGGGAGGCTGCAGGAGGCGGGCGGGGCGGGGGAGGGGGCGAAAAACTTCACTTCTTTAAAGTGGGAACCACCTCCCGGGTGCTGCGGGGCCTGACGCCATGGCGGGCTGGGGTGGAGCAGAGGGGCCCGAGACACCAATCACTGAAAATGAAGAGACGGGCTGCGGCCGCGCCATTGGTGTGCAGGATAGTGGGGACCCGCCTCCCTGTGTGACGTAACTGTCCAGTGCAAATTTCCAAGCTACCGGACGGGGGCGAGAGGAGGACGTGGGGTGTCCCGGGAAGTCGTCTTACCTCCTGGTGGGGTGGTGCTGCCTGGCTTGGAGCAGGCCAGGGGGGCAGCTGCTGGGAAGGGTCACCCGGACCGCAGAGGGGGAAGTGCTTGCGGCTGGAGGGGGATCCGGAACAGCGGCCAGTCTACCCACAGACCCCGGGATTTTGTTGCCAACAGTATTGCTCAGCAAGCTTTGGCATTCCTCGGGCCTGGAGCAGCTAAGTTACTGCGAATGTCATTTATAGAGCAATTATTGTGGCTGGAGGAGGAGTGGGGGCGCACGTGGGGGTGGATGGAGTTCCAGAATTGAGGACCCACTGCGCGATACGAGGGGTGCACCTCCTTTTCTGCAGCACAAGAGCATGTACCGTGGAGGGAACAAAGTGAAATCTCGAGATCCTGCGCCAGGCTGCTTCGTTGGCGCGAATACTAAAGTTTTTCTTTCTCAAAAGAAAACACGTGATTCGTAGAGCAAAGTTTATTCCTCCTTATTCTCACAAAGGGGCTAAAGCCACACAGCCCTGGACTGGTGAAGACGATAAATGGTCACCAGGATGAAGCCCTTCTGAATGGGCACCTTCAGCACGTTTTCCTCGGGCAGGAAAGGCTTTAAACGCCTGGCCTCACAATAGAGAGAAAAGTGACGAAGAGAGTAAAATCTTGCAGCGTTGCATCTGCCTGGGCTTCCCCGGTGGTACAGTAGTAAAGAGTCCACCTGCCAAGCAAGGAGACCCGAGTTCCATCCCTGGGTCAAGAAGATCCCCTGGAGGAGGAAATGGCAACTCACTCCAGTATTCTTGCCTGGTAAATCCCATAGACAGAGGAGCCTGAGGGGCTACAGTCCATGGGGTCACAAAGAGTTAGACACAGCTGAGCAACTGAGTGCACATGTATAGTTCTTTAAAGACTCGGGTCTTCTAGTTCATAAACTCATCCCAAGCTATTAAATATCTTCTTAAATAAAGTGTAACCCAGGTTACTTTATTGTAACCTAAATAATAATGTCTTCTCCATCTGGGAGGAAGAGGGAGGAATCAAAAATTAGGGGAGTAACCTGTCTGTTTATCTAAGGCTCCCTGAAATGTGTGTCTAAATGTGCATGTTCTGGGCTTGAGATTTGGCTTGAGCTGATCAACTTTTACTGCATCTTATCCTGACTAGAAGTCAGGAAAGCTGTTCCTTGAGATATGAAAGGGTGGGGGAGACCCTGAAGATGCTGTATCTCCTCCTTGGCCTCACCCTGGTCCCAAGATTCGAGTCACAGTCACCCAGACAGCTCCCCGGGATTTGAGATTCAGTGATGTGAATAATGTCAATAGAGGCTTCAAGACCTAGGGGACTGTTTCTGAATTTTCAGTAGCTGCCAATAGTTGCTCCCAAGAGAAGTGCTAAAGATGGGATAGGTAAAAACAAGCTCTGCATTTAGTCATTCCTGGAGACAAATTTCCCTGCTTTTGCTAAAGGTGATTTTCAAGAAACACTGGTTAAAACCTGTTGATACTCATTTAAAAATAGATACCCTTTAACCAGTAAGTATTAACTCATCATCTCACTTCAGTGACCAACACTCTGAAAATACAGGATGCTCTTCAAAGCATTGTTCATAGTAATAAATAATTGGAAACAAGCTAAGGGTTCAACTAGAGAGGAATAGCTGAGCAATTACGATACTTGTGTTAGTGAAATATTATGAGGCCATTAATTGTGGTTATGCAACAACATGGGAAATAATTATGATGTAGGTAAGAAAACAAAGCAGAGTTCTATGAACACTACATTCACCAAGATGTAAATATGCACATAAGAAGAGTGAAGTGGTTATGGTGATAGTGATGTAGGATTACAGTTATGTTTACTATATTTTTCAGACAAACAATGCTTGTATTGTTTCTGTAATTGAAAAACATATAAAGAATGAAAGTGGATCATTCTTTGTAGGATCTACTCTCTCGATGGATGAGAAAACCCCTGAACTCTGCAGTGGTGATATTGGTGGAGAAAAGTCAGCCCGTAGATGCTTAAACGCACTCTTGGCATTTGTGAACATCCTCATAATCTTCACAGACATACAATTTTTTAAAAATTTCATTAAATGTTAAGCTGAAGCATTTAGAAAATCTTCAAAATATTTATTATGAATATTCAGTATTTTTTCTCACCAAATGTGGTAGTTATAGTGGTTTGGCCCTCAATACCTTAAACTTCTTCTTGTACTGTAGTGGCCAGAAAATTTAAACCACATTTCTTGCAGTTGGAGTCTGCTGCTGCTGCTGCTAAGTCGCTTCAGTCGTGTCCGACTCTGTGCGACCCCAGAGATGGCAGTCCCCTGGCTCCCCCGTCCCTGGGATTCTCCAGGCAAGAACACTGCAGTGGGTTGCCATTTCCTTCTCCAATGCATGCAAGTGAAAAGTGAAAAGTGAAGTCGCTCAGTCTTGTCCGACTCCTAGCGACCCCATGGACTGCAGCCCACCAGGCTCCTCCGTCCATGGGATTTTCTAGATATGACTTAAATTCTGACAGCTGAACTAGAGAGTTCTGGGAGGTGGAAGGCAAATAGAGACCACCATCCTGCTGTTTTGCTGTTGTATGCTGCCTAGCAAAATCCTAGACCCTTGGATCAGGAGCAGTTGGGGTGGGCAGTGGCTTGCCTATTACAATAGCATCACAGTGTCTGGACCCCAAGTTCATGGATGTTGAAAGGCAGTTGTGGCAATGGGAGTGGCAACAGGGAAGGTGGCAGCACCATAGCTTCCATAGGTGGCCTCCTACACCTTGGAGGATCCGGTGGGGCTTCCCTTAGGAAGCCAGTTACGAGTTGTGAGTCTGAGAGTCATCTCTGGAGACCCCGCCTAGGTTTCCCATTCAGCAATATTCTGTACAGTAACAAATGGGCATCATAATGAGGGAGGTATCTCTGGATGTCAGAATACAGTGGCCAGCCCTGGTGCTCAACCTCTGTGGAAGGCCTGCTGGGAGGGGGGTGACATCCCCCAGACACTGTGACCCAATGCTCTGGCTCCACTGCCAACAAGAAGGGAACATCACAGGGATGCAGGGACAGAGCTGTGATCCTGCCCTGCGGGGTGAACCAGGAGACTTGGATGACTTGCTGGTTCCAGCTGAATCTTAGGTAAGGTTCCTGAACGTTGAAGTTCTGAAGATGTCTTTGGTTCCCAGCTGCCTTCACCCAACTGGGAGTCCACTTAGAAGCAGGAAGCCACAGAGAATGTAGGGGGAATAGCACTTGAGTTGGAATCACAGACATGTTCAAGCTTGGGTTCCACCTCTGACCAGTTGTGTGACTCTGGCCCTTTTGGTTGGCTTGCTTCCACACCTGCTGACGATGAACATTAGTGATTAACACGTTGTTATTCAGTGGCTAAATCATGGCTGACTCTTTGTGGCCCCATGGACTGCAGCACACCAGGCTTCCATGTCCTTCACTCTCCCAGAGTTTGCTCAGACTCCTGTCCATTGAGTCGGTGATGCCATCCAACCATCTCATCTTCTCCTCCTGCCCTCAATCTTTCCCAGCATCAGGGTCTTTTCCAGTGATTTGGCTCTTCACATCAGGTGGCCAAAATATTAGAGCTTCAACTTCACCATCAGTCCTTCCAGTGAATATTCAGTGTTGATTTCCTTTAGAATTGACACACAGTGAAAGAAATACAGAAACAAAAAAATACAATAAAAGCCTACAATGAATTATATATAATTTGAGAGTGTTTGGAAGAAGGAAGACAGAAAGGAGTTAATGCTACACAGGGAAGACATTCAGGCTTTCTCCAAAATCTTGCTTTTCTCACAATAATTACTCAAGTCCTGACATCTGCCTACCCACTCATGCAATGCACGTATATATTAACACTCTGCCCAGAATTTAGTCAATGCAGTGTCTTCCCCTGGGGCTCTAGAATTCCTCTACCAGGGGTGGGTGGCGGGGGAGGGGTGCATGGAGGAACTGCATGGTGTGATGTCTCCTAGAGCATAGTGTGCTGGGTACCTGGTGTGGCTGTGCATTTTGCTTTTTTTTTGTTTTGCAATGTGCACTCCTCCACATTTTCATTAAAGTCAAGGGTTTATGTTGGGAGGGCTGAGAGGGCCACTAGACATGCAGGATCCCTCACTCATTTATACATCTGGCCCTGTAATCCCAGAAGCCTTTGCTTTCCCAAGGACAGCACTGTCTTTGCTGAGGAAGCAAGGACTGTCCTAAAAGCTATATCTGCAATTCATCCTTAGGGATGTGTCTCCTCTTGAGACCGAAGAAGAAATGGAGCCCTCCCACCAAATAAGAAAGGGGTGAGGGCAAGCCTCCAGGCACAGAAGACAGAGAGTTGCCTCTGTTTACTGGTCTTCCTTTTATAAAGGATGGTGACAAGAAAGGGTCAGAGCTAGAGGTTTAATCAGGGAATTAAGTGTTGCCCAGCTCCACTGGACAGTGAAGGAGAGAGAAGCCTGGTATGCTGCAGTCCATGGGGTCACAGGTTGGACATGACTTGAGTGAATGAACAATAGCAATCTCCCAGGAGCCTGCCAGTTTGTCGCAGACCCTGCTGCTTAAGCCCCTTGTGATAAGGCTGGAACCCCTTGCTGTGATACATGGTGGGATCCACAGACTCCCCGTCTTGTGGATTCCTGTGCCATTCTCCCTGGCAGCTGCCCCCTGCACTTTCATGGATGAGGCTCAACGATGCCAGTTGCCCCCTCCTCACATCATGGTCTCTGCACTGTGGTCATTTCCACTGTCACTCAAGAGCTCATCACCTAGTGGATGTCTCAAGGCCCAAGGGTGGAAGGGGGAGCAGGGGGGAGAAGAGCCCTGAGGCCCCAGTGGAAGCAAAGTATTGGCTCAGTGTTGGGTAGGGTGTGCCAGAACGGTGTGTTTGCATGGTGATCTTGGGCCCTGCATGGCCACCCACCAAAAGAGGTTGCACCTGTAATCTTTCCCTCTCCTCAGCCTTTTCCCACAAATATACTGAGTCCTTTGTAGCCTAACAAAATCCCTCTTTCTGGCTCCACACCTTAAACTATTGCCCTATTTTACTCCTCTATCCTGAAGTCCCCAAAAGAATGATTGCCTCAGCTACCCTTCCTTCACTAGACTCCTGAAGACTTCCTGTGGTTTTTATCTCCTGCACCTTTCTAAAGAAGCTCTTGAAAAGGTCACCCATGACCACACTTCCAGATCAGCCCATCTCTTCCAGCACAAACCTCTCAACCCAGCCTCCCCTGGAATTCCTCCCTTATTTCCACTCTCTTCCTGCCCTTCTAACAATGCTCTCTGCCTCCTTCGCCGCCTCTCCTTCCCCATAGGATGTCCTCAGCGCCCCTTATCTTCCCTTTGGTCCTCGCTTCAGTTTCCATTTTCCTATTCCCAACCCTGGCTGGGCTTTCAATTCTGACCATTTCTCTGCACTCCAGTCCCATATTTTCTTGTGCTTCCCAGATACCTCAGTCAGTTCAGTTTCTCAGTAGTGTCCAACTCTTTGCAACCCCATGGACTGCAGTATGCCAGGCTTCCCTGTCCATCACCAACTCCTGGAGCTTGCTGAAACTCATGTCCTTTGATTCGGTGATGGGTCTTTTCCAATGAGTCAGTTCTTCACATCAGGTGACCAAAGTATTGGAGCTTCAGCTTCAGTCCTTTCAATTAATATTCAGGACTGATTTCCTTTAGGATTGACTGGTTTGATCTCCTTGCAGTCCAAGGGACCCTCAAGAGTCGTCTCCAGCATCACAGTTCAAAAGCATCAATTCTTTAGTGCTCAGCTTTCTCTATGGTCCAACTCTCACATCCATACATGACTACTGGGAAAACCATAGCTTTGACTATATGGACCTTTGTCGGTAAAGTAAGGTCTCTGCTTTTTAATATGCTGTCTAGGTTAGTTATAGTCAAGGAGCAAGCGTCTTTTAATTTCATGGCTGCAGTCACCATCTGTAGTGATTTTGAGGCCCAAGAAAATAAAGTCTGTCATCGTTTCCATTGTTCCCCCCATCTATTTGCCATGAAGTGATGGGACTGGATTCCATGATCTTAGTTTTTTGAATGTTGAATTTTAAGACACCTAGCTCCACCTGAAGCTCAGACAATGGAGCAGGGTCCTAGGGCTATCATCACAAAACACCCTAAATGGGCAGCTTGAAACAGCAGCATCATACTGTCTCACAGCTCCGGAGGCTAAAAGTCCAAGGTCAAGGCATCGGCAGGGCCACCCTCCTTCCAAAGAGTCTAAGGAAGTATCCTTCCTGACCTGTTCCTAGCTTCCTGTGGCTCCCTGGCAATCCTCGACATTCCATGGCCTTAGATGTGTTATTCCAGTCTCTTCCTCCGTTGTCACGTCCCTATTTGTCTCCATGTCTACACGCACATTTCCTTCTTCTTTTTTTCTATATTTATTTATTTAATGTATTTATTTGGCTGCATCAGATCTTAGTTGCGGCGCAGGGGATCTTTGTTGCATCATGCAAAACGTTTCATTGCAGGACAGAGATTCTCTAGTTACGGCGTGCAGGCTCAGTACTTGTGGCACATGGGCTTAGTTGCTCTGTAGCATGTGGGATCTTAGTTCCTCTGTAGCATGTGGGATCTTAGTTCCCCAACCAGGGATAGAGCTTGCATCCCCTGCATAGGAAGGCGGATTCTTAACCACTGGACACCGGGGAAGTCCCCATTTCCCTCTTCTTGTTAGAACAGCAGCCATAGTGGATTAGGGGCCCGTGCTACACCAGGATGACTTCATCTTAACTTGATTGTATTTGCAGAGGTATTTCTAAATAAGACCACAGGTTCTCAGCAGACATGCATGTTGGAGGGGCACTACTGAGCTCAGGACAGGGAGGTAGAAAGACTAAAGCTACAGACCGAGGTGGGAGATACCTGGGTTCCAGTCCTGACTCAGATTCTTTGCCCCCAGTCCTTTGATCTGCGAAAGGAGGAGCTGGACCCAAAGAGGTTCTGATTGCCCTCCAGCTGAATCTTTCAGATCTAAAACTGAATTCATAATCTTTCCTCCTACTTGGTAACTCCTTCTAATGCTACTTTTTCCTGTACATTTTACTTCTGTTTTACCAAGTGACAGATCTGCAAGTTCAGTCATTCCTGACTCTTCTCCTTTTGGATCCTTTCAACCAGGGGAAGATCAGGCCTCTGAGAGAATGTCACTTACAGCTATGGTGACTATGTAATTTATCATCCAAACTGGGATACTTTTTGAGTGACAAGGGGCATCTGTGAGCATTCCACTAGGACAGAAAAAGGTAGCTTTGGAGAAACTAGGATATGGTCACCGTACTTCTAGCCAGACCTTGCTTTTCCATCCCTGAAAAGTGAAAGTGTTTGTCACTCAGTCGTGTCCAATTGTTTGGGACCCATGTAGTGTAGCCTGCCAGTCTCCTCTGTCCATGGAATTCCCCAGGCAGGAATACTTTAGGAAGTACCCATCCCTGAACATCCTCCCTAAACCCATGGTCCTACACCCTCCAAAGGGAGGGCTCTTCAGGTCTCTACCTGTCAAAGGTGCTCATTTCTCAATTCAGATGCTTCCCCTTCCAGGAAGCCTTCTCTGACCCTCAGAAGTGAGCTGAACCCCACCACTCTTTCATGCCTCCTTCATGGCTGTCCCAACCTTCCTTTTATTCTTACAGTTATATGGTCTTAAGTTCCTTGAGGATGTAAATTGAGTGAACAATCAAGATTTATTGCAGGAATAAGCGTTTCCTTCAAAGGAAGTCCATATTCCTATAAAATAACATTAAAATTGTGCATGCATCTGTGATCTCCAAGAAGTTAAACCATGCTGTACCATAGATCCCAAGGCTCTGAACACAGAAAGTTGGTGGAGAAGAGAGAAAAAGGGGACATTTGCTTTTCTTCCAAAGCACATGTCACAAATGCTAAAGGAAGGTGCTACACTTTTCTTGGGAGTGTGGATTTGCAAAGCTTGAGAAGTAGAAGAGACTTGGAATATGGCAAAGCCTATAAGCCCGTGGTCAGAGCAGCCTGGCAGGCTACAGTTCATGGGGTTGCAAAAGAGTCGGACAGAACTTAGTGACTAAACAACAACATAAACCCAACCCACAAGTGACCAAAGAAATCTAACAGGTAAAATAACTTGTCCACGGACACAGGAGTGCATAGTGGCAGAATTGGGGTAAAAACCCAGGTGTTCGATTCAGTACTTTTTCATTCACCTGCTTTTGAAATAACCCTGGAAGCTGATAAGACTCCTTTATTGCCGTCATTAGTCTTATCTGAGATGCCTGTTTGGTAAAAATCAATAGTCATCAATGCTCCTCTCTAGTCATGTTGACATGACACAGCACATTAGCACACGGCCATATTTGCCAGATTCCACAGGGCAGTTTGAAACCGAGCCCTACCATCATTAAGAATTTGTTGGGCTTCCATGGTGGTTCAGTGGTAAAGAATCTGCATGCCAATGCAGGAAACACAGGCTCGATCCCTGGTCCAGAACGATCACACACGGAGCCACAAAGCCTGTGCGACACTACTATGCTCTAGAGCCCGGGGTCCACAGCTTCTGAGCCCACGCCCTGCAACTACTGAACCTGGCGCTCTAGAGCCCGAGCTCTGTAATAAGAGAAGCCACCGCGTTGAGAAGCCCGGGCACCACAACTGGAGAGTAGTTCCTGCTCTCTGCAACTGGAGAAAAGCCCACACAGCAACAAAGACCCAGCACAGCCAAAAATAAAATAAATAATTTTTAAAAAATTTTTGGGAAAGGTAAAGGATTTGGTGTTCATGATCCTCCAGGAAGCATAGTTGTCATATTTCCAGATGGCTGAGCATAGCAGAGGAGCTCTTTAGGAGGTGATATTCCCATATCTGGAACCTCCAGGGCCTGTTCTTCCCATGGACAGATTCTGGTCTTTCAGTTTCAACCTTAAGGTCATTTCCTCAGAACAATGTAAACCTGTCCCACAGTCTCATTTTTAAAATCTTGATTCTTTTTATTTGCTTTTGTTTTGGCTGCCCTGGGTCGTCTTTGCTTTTGCTCAGGGTTTCTCTGGTTCCGGTGAGTGGGGGCTACCCTTCATTGCAGTGCGTGGGCTCTAGAGCACAGTCTCAGCCGTTGTGGCACCTGGGCTTAGTGGTCTAGCAGCATGTGTGATCTTCCCAGACCGGGATAGAATCAGTGTTCCCCCACTGGCAGGTAGATTCTTTAACCACTGGACCACCCAGAAGCCTCATGATCATTTTTTTTAAATGTATAGCACTGATTACTTTCTTAAATTATCTTATTTGATTATTCTGTTTCTTGCTCTCTCTTTCTATTTCACACACACACTGTAAGTTTCAAGGAAATAGACACTGGATATCACATCTTCACAGCTCTGTCCTCGGTGCCTAACACCATGCCTGGCACAAAGTAGGCTCTGACTGAATAAATGCAAATGAATTAATAACAATCACCTCTTCCAGGAAGCCCCCCTGACCCTGAAGCCCTCACAGCTTTCTTCACTGAACTTCTCTAGGACTGTGTGCTACCTCACCTTCAGGACATTTATCACTTACTTCCTTGTACTGTAGTTTGTTTCAGTACACATCTTAGTCCCTCATCTGGATCCTAGGTCCTGGAAAGCAGAGTCTCTGGTTTATGCTCCTTTATAGACCCAGAACCTAGCACAGATTCCCGCACAAAACAGGGCAGCAACTGGCTTGTGTTTAATCAATCGAGGAGGAAACAGAGCATAGCAGAAAAGGTGCACTTTGAATTCAAAAGTCCTGACTTATCACTTACTACCTAGCTGTGTGTCCGTGGAAAAATTACTTAGCATCTCTGGGTCTAGTTTCTCAATTGTAAAATGGACACATTAATTCCTATGTTGTAGGATTAAAAAAGAAATATAAAGAACACTTTATACGTATGTGTGTGTGTGTGTCTGTGTGTGTGTCTGTGTGTGTGTCTGTGTGTGTGTATATGTATAAATATATTTGGGGGCTTCTCTGATGGCTCAGTGATTAAGAACCTGCCTGCAGTGCAGGAGATGAAGATTCGATCCCTGGGTTGGGAAGATTCTCTGGAGGAGGAAATGGCTACTCACTCCAGAATTCTTGCCTGGAAAAAAAAGAGTCAGACACAATTTACAGACTAAACAACAGCAACAATATATATATTCAGAAATGTAATTTCCCCATTTGTGTTTGACAAGTGTTTGTCAGCTCTTACTGTGGCCATGGACATTTTTCATAGCATGCTAATGTTTATTAAGGATTTTCTGTCTCTTAACCAGCAGTTAATTTTGTTTTTTAAGAGTTTTTTCTTTTTCTTTTTTTTCAAAAATGCTAGTCTATAACATTTTTATCAAAATGTTTTTGATACATGCAAGCATATTTAATGAGGGCATGAACACGACTTGCTGTATTTAACAGCAGTGCCCAACATTTTTGGCACCAGGGACCGGTTTCATGGAAGACAGCTTTTCCACGGGCTTGGGGCAGGTTTGAGGGTAGTTTGGGGATGATTCAAGCACATTACATTTGTTGTGCACTTTATTTCTATGATGATTACATCAGCTCCACCTCAGATCATCAGGCATTGGAGACCCCTGATTTAATAGACTTCTTTTTCATATGATAATTGCTTGCTCGCTCAGTCGCTCAATTTGTGTCCAACTCTTTGTAACTCTATGGACTATAGCCCGCCAGGCTGCTCTGTCCATGAGATTTCCCAGGCAAGAATACTGGAGTGGGTTGCCATTTCCTCCTACTGGGGATTTTCCTGACCCAGGGATTGAACCCACGCCTCCTGCGTCCCCTGCATTGCAGATTCTTTACCACTGAGCCATCAGGGAAGCCCCCATAAGATCATGCTGCTGCTGCTGCTGCTAAGTCGCTTCAGTCGTGTCCGACTCTGTGCGACCCCATAAACGGCAGCCCACCAGGCTCCCCCGTCCCTGGGATTCTCCAGGCAAGAACACTGGAGTGGGTTGCCATTTCCTCCTCCAATGCATGAAAGTGAAAAGTGAAAGTGAAGTCTCTCAGTCATGTCCGACTCTGATCGACCCCATGGACTGCAGCCTACCAGGCTCTTCCGTCCAAGGGATTTTCCAGGCAAGAGTACTGGTGTGGAGTGCCATTGCCTTCTCCGCCATAAGATCATAAAAAGGACCAATTCAGATTCTTACCATTTGCGTCAAGTTCACAAAAGTCACTTCAAAGAGCTATAGCCTTCTCTCAAAGTGCATCAGTTTGGCATGAGTAAAGCATGTTTCTTTTAAAAGGCTGTGCACTTACTCAGGTGTGAGGTTTTTTACAATGTTGCACGTTTATCCAGAGGGAAATACAGAGAGGCTGCTCTGTCGTTTAATCACCTGGGCTGTGACAGCAGTGTGCTCAATTAATCTCCGTGTCTCTCCATTCCCAGATGTTTGGTGTCCAAGTCATGCTAAGCAATGGCAGCTTGTTGAACTCTGGAGAGTTTTCTTTATTCCTTCCTTTCATTCTCCCTTCCTTCTTTCCTTCTATCCTTCCTTTCTCCCTCCTTCCCTCCTCTCCCTTTCTTTCTTCCCCCCAACCTCCCCCCTCGCCCCGCCCCCCACCACCACCCGGCCAATGATAGTTAGATAGATAGTTAATTCATTGAACCACTTAGCAGTTGTGGCGAACTTTTAAGCACTTTCTCGTATCTTATTTCATTTGACCCTTAGGGCTGTTATTATAGAGTTAGATGGAGAAATGCTGGCCATGTAACGTTATCTTATGGTTGGATTGATTTGTAAGCTGTACTACCCAAGGAGGTTGATTAATAGAGCTAATATAAGCAAGAAAGGAGGTGTGACATATTACGCTGTCCTTGACCAAGTTTGGTTCAACTATTTTTTTTTTTATCAACTACTGGAAAAAATCATGGAATGCAAACTTATCAACCCCTTAGAAGACACAATACTAGGAGGAGTAGCTCCTTGGAAGGCTGAAAGTCAAGGTTGTGTTTTAAATCTCTAAAAACATAAAATTGTACCCTTAAATCCTGAGCCTTGTGGACATGCAAGGCAGGACGGAGTCCTGGACTGATATGACTTTATGCGATACTGGAGTTGCCTGTCTGCTGAGGACAAGCTACAGCTCCCTGGATTTTTTCCTGCCTCTCTTCACTTGGATGGTGGCTATCTGTCCTTCCAGTCCCCAGTCAGATGCCATTTCCTCAGGGAAGCATCCTGACCTCACAGCTTTGCTTCTAGTTCTCAAGCTGAAAGCTCTGGAGTCATCCCAAAGTCCTAATTGTCACTCATGTAGGATGTAAAATTTATCAAGAATCATCCTGCTGTGCCTCCAACAGACAGTAGAGTTGTATTTAGTATTTATTTGTGTGCAGACTAATTATTATTATTTATGGTTGCATTTATTATGTTGTTGTCTGTCTCCTATCAGTAGAATGTAAGCTTCCCAGGAGAAAGATTTCTGTTTTGTTCATAGATACTTCCCAGAATCAGCAATCATACTTAATATTAGTAGGAACTCAATAAGTATAGTTTTTGCTTTTTAAAAAATATTTATTTTATTGATAGTTGACTTACAATGTTGTGTTAGTTTCTGGTATACAACCAAGTAATTCAGCTGTACATATATATAACAGCTTGTGCTGCTAACTCCAAACTCCCAATCCATTCTTCCCCCACAACCCCTCCCTCTTGGCAACCACAGTCTGTTCTGTTTTTTGTTTAGTAGGTAAGCTCATTGGTGTTGTATTTTAGATTACATATATAAGTGATATCCTATGATATTTGTCTTTCTCTTTCTGACTTACTTCACTTAGTATGATTTTCTGTAGATCCATCCATGTTGCTGCAAATGGCATTACTTCATTTTCTTTTTAGCTAACTAATATTCCATTTTGTATATATATATATACAATATGTGTAGTATATATATAATATGTACATTGTATATATATAATATGTGTATTGTATGTGTATATATATACAATATGTGTATTGTATGTGTATATATATACACAATATGTGTATTGTGTGTGTGTGTATATATATGTATATCTCACATCTTCTTTATCCATTCATCTGTTGATGGACATTTAGGTTGCTTCCACATCCTGGCTATTGTAAATAGTACTGCAATGAACATTGGGGTGCATATATCTTTTCAAATTATGGTTTTCTCAGAATATATGCCCAGAATATATGGGATTGCTGAATCATATGGCAACACTGTTTTTAGTTTTCTGAGGAATCTCCATAAGGTCTTCATAGAGGCTGCACAAATAAGAATTTATTCTTAGTGAGTAAGTGAATAAGTGGGGGTGAGTTAGGTGCCCCCCTGCTGTGCCCCCACCTCACCCTGCAATCTTTTCATAAGACTTCATACTCTTGTCGTGTAGTAGGTGTTTTTCTACTTAAAAACATATCTTTAACAAACCATGAATAAATTCTGGTTGTCGTGTAATGGTTAGCTTGTCTGACCATTTTGTTAGACTGGGAACCACAAAGAGTCCAGAGCTGGTCTGTCTGGCTGACTGCTTACCCCCAGCACCCGGCACAGCGCCCTGTGCAGAGAAATAGCACATTTATTGAGTGCCAGGCACACTTCTCATGTTTGAGCACTAATTCACATAATCCTCACAACCACTCAGTGAGGCCGGTTCTGTTACTATTATTATTTTATAGATAAGGAAGCAAGGCCCTGAGAAGTTGAAGTCCAATGACTCATTGTAAAGGATGAATCTCGGATTCTGACCTAGGAAATCCAGCCTCCGAGTTCAAGCTCTAAACTACTAACTGAATTGCCTCACCTTTACGAGCCAACCAATAAAACTTGTTCAATAAATGAATTGGTGAAATAAGGCTGCCAGGAAAAGGCAACGCATTCTTCAGCTGTGTGAGTAAAGGGTCAAGGAAAGGGAAGTTAATCCTGGAGTAGAATATAAGTCAGTTCAGTTTATGGTCATTCCTCTGAATACAAGAAGCTTCCTACATGTATGTGTTTAGGGTGATTCCTTTTGAACACGAGATCAGGAAGTTTCGTGTATGCATGCTCAGTCACTAAGTCATGTCCGACTCTCTGTGACCCTATGGACTGTAGCCCTCCAGGCTCCTCTATCCATGAGATTTCCCACGCAAGAATACTGGAGTGACTTGCCATTTCCTACTCAGGGGATCTTCCTGACTCAGGGATCAAAACCATGTCTCTTGCATCTCCTTCATTGGCAGGCAGATTCTTTACCACTGTGCCACCGGGGAAGCCCCTCTATATCAGTGCTGTTGTTCAGTAACTAAGCCATGTCTGACTCTCTGTGACCACTTGGACTGCAGCATGCCAGGATTCTCTGTCCGTACCATCTCCCAGAGTTTGCTCAAATTCATGTCCATTGAGTTGGTGATGCTATCTAACCATCTCATCCTCTGTTGCTCCCTTCTCCTTTTGCCTTCAATCTTTCTCAGCATCAGGGTCTTTTCCAATGCTCTTTGCATCAGGTGGCTAAAGTATTGAAGCTTCAACTTCAGCAACAATCCTTCCATTGGCAGTCCTTCAGGGTTGATTTCCTTTAGGACTGACTGGTTTGATCTCCTTGCAGTCCAAAGAACTTAAGTGGATCCGAAGACTTAAACCACAATGGCAGAAGGTGTGGAAATTAGGAAACACTGCTCAGTCTTTGAGGAGGTGGTGGTTCACATCCAGGGATTTTTGTGGGCAGGGACCCAGTCTGATGCTCTCGCTCAAGGGCAGACCTGGGTAGATGGGTTTAAGTCACAGGAAGGCACAACTGAGCTTACTTGGTGGCAGAACTGATAGTTAGAGACATTCAAAACCTGAGGGTCAGGACTTCCATGGCAGTCCGGTGATTAAGACTCTGCCTTCCAATACAGGGGGGTGCAGGTTCAATCCCTGGTCAGGGACTTAAGATCCCACATGCTTCACGGCCAAAAAACTAAAACATAAAACAAAAGCAATACTGTAACAAATTCAATAAAGCCTTCAATAAAATGATCCACATCAAAACAGTCTAAAAAAAATCTTGAGTGTCCATCGACAGATGAATGGATAAACAAAAAGTGGTATGCACATACCATGGAGTACTATCCAACTTTAAAAAGGAAAGAAACTCTGACACATGCTACAGCGTAGATGACTCTTAAAGACATTACACTAAGTGAAATAAGCCAGACACAAAAGAACAAATTCTATGGGGTTCCAACTACTTGAGATACCTAAAGTAGTCAAATTCATAGAGACAGAAACAACAATGGATACCAGAGTCTAGGGGGACAAGAGAATGAGGAGTTATTGTTTAACAGGTACAGTTTCCATTTTAGATAATGAAAAAGTTTTGGAGCTGAATGGTGGGAAGTTCATATAAGAACAAGGAAATGTACTTAATGCCACAGAACTGTACACTTTAAAATGATTAAAATGGTAACATTATGGTACTTAATCACAATAAAATAAAATTTAAAGACAAACAAACAAGGTCTGCGCTATGAGATAATAGGATTCCCACCATTGGCAGTGAACAAAGGGAGACCAGATATGAGGGGAAATACATGGGCACTCGTGAGTTTGGGTGGGAGTTGGACTGAGTTGCCCTTAAGATCCTTTTCAGTTTGTAAGTTTTTATTTGTTTTTAACATTTTGGAGGCATTTACTAGGCATGAACTATCTTGTTGAGTCTCTATCAGTCTGTAAGAAAGCACTGTCCTCGTCTCCATCTTATAAACAAGAAATGGAGGCATAGAGATCTCCGGTCTTGTGCTCAAGCCCTTCCGGGTTCTAAGGCTGAGGATGGGACTCCAGAGATAGCACTGTGGTATAGCACAAAGACTGCACCAAGGATGAAACCTAGAGGCTTGGTGACTTATATGAGGCTACACTGAGCTAGCCAGGTCTTCCAGTAACTCCATGCTGCCGCCCCACTCTTTATGCCTCCTCCCTGGGGGCGTCAAATGCCCCCAACAGCTTCTGAGGATGTTACGAAGGTCAAGATGTCCTATGAGAGGCATAAAGCCTGAACCAACACTGACTGTATCATTACTGTCTTTCAGAGTCAATTTCTCTGATTAATAAGCAGGCTACCTTGTTATTGCCATCACAATTTCCCATGTCACCACCTCTATGTTTCTTTACTTAAAAGGTGATTAAAAATAATGGCTGGAGAATACAACCACTTCCATACACTCAATGCCCATTTTAATTTTATAAGCATTGCATTCTGTATTTGAGATGGTCTTTAAATGCTTTGAAGCAGAGTCAACCAGCACTGCCGAATAGAAATACAGTGCCATGAATGTAATTTTAAATTTTCTGGTTGCCACATTAAAAATAGTAAAAATGGAGAAATGAATGTTAATAATATATGTTGTTTATTCCAATTTATTCAATATATTTATGATGAGATATTTTACATTGTTTTTTCAAGCATGCATGCTCAGTTGCTCAGTCATGTCTGTTGTAGCCCACCAGGCTCCTCTGTCCATGAGATTTTCCAGGCAAAAATGCTGGAGTGGGTTGCTGTTTCCTACTCCAGGGGATCTTCCCGACCCAGGGATAGAACCCATGTCTCCTGCATCTTCTGCATTGGCAGGGAGATTCTTTAACACTGTGCCACAAGCTCACTTTACCCTTTTTTCATATTGTCCTTGAAATCGGTATGTATTTCATACTCACAGCATATCTCAGTTTAGACCAGGCACATTCCAGGAAGTCAACTCAACACCCTGTAATAGCCTGCTTGGGAAGAGAATCTTAAAAACTGGATACATGTATATTCCTAACTGATTTGCTTTGCTCTACACCTGAAACTAATATAACACTGTAAATCAACTATACTCCAATATAATTTTTTTTTAATTTTTAAAAGTTATGTTCATACTATACTGTAGTCTATTAACTATGAAGGTGATCCCTGGGTCAGGAAGATCCCCTGGAGTAGGAAATGGCAACCCACTTCAGTATTCTCACCTGCAGGATTCCGTGGTCAGAGGAGCCTGACAAGCTACAATCTATGGTTGCAGAGTTGGACATGATGAGCACACACACATAACATTATGTCAAAACTGCAGACCATCATCTGACTTTGCAGGGTGGCCACAAACCTTCAATTCATCAAAAAAAAAAAAAAAACTCAATATCTGTGAAGCCTGATAAAGCCAAGTGCAATAAAGCAAGGTATGCCTGTATTTTAAGTCATTTTACCCTTTTATGATTCCTTATTTCCTTCACTCCACCCCAGCTCTCCTTAATTTTTCCGGTTGCCATCACTGTGATAACACGAGCACAGAGGTGAGACTCAGGTCCCCTACAAGCCAGTCCCAGGTGCCATTGCTATGCTACGTGACTCAGCAAATCAACATCCCCTGTGGCTTCAGTTTCCTCCTCTGTGTAATGAGGAGGTTGGGTTATTCAAGTATTCATTCAGTCCTTCAGACGGTCAGTCAACAAACATCAAGTGCCTGAAAGCGCTGACCACAGTTCTGGGTGCTCTCTGATCATCACTTCCTTCTGATTCTATGCTTTTCTGTTCCCTGTGACTTCTGAGTGGTTGTTTCTCTGTTGCCATGTGCTGGATCTCACAGATTGAAGATTTCTGTTCCCAAAAGAAACCAGAGACTCCGCAGGCAGATCGGACAGTCCATGCTAGTGAATTTCTCAGTAGCAGTGGCCTCCTTAGTTGACTTTAGAGGTTTTGACCAACATTCATCTAAAGCTCTTCGTAATATACCCATGGCACTGAGAGGGTAGAGAGAGAAAAAGGTGAAACAAACAAAAAAAATCCTTAAATTGATCTTCTATATAGAAATATGATTTATAACTGTTATCAGTTAGTTCTTGGGGGCTTCCTAGGTGGCACAGTAGTAAAGAATCCGCCTGCTAATGCAAGAGACTCAGATTATTTTCCTGGGTGGGGAAGATCCCCTGGAGAAGGAAATGGCAACCCACTCCAGCATTCTTGCCTGCAAAATTCCTTGGACAGAGGAGTCTAGTAGGCGACAATTCATGGAGCTGTAAAGAGTCAGACATGACTGAGCACACACGCCAATACTTGGTGGGGGGGGGATGGGGTGGCTACAGAATGATACCCTTCACCACTTTGGCAAGGAGGGAACTTTAGCTTCCTTCTGGAGGTTATAAGTCCAAAGTCTGCTCACATCAGAGGTGGGCTGTCACCTGAAAGAGAGGGGAGGATGCCCAGGTTCCCAAAAACTGACTAAGTAACAATTTTCCAATTAAAGGGGAAAAAAAAAAAAGAATGGACCTTGAAGGCATTCTGCTAAGTAAATGCATTGCACATGTGGGTGCTAAGTCACTCAGTTGTGTCCGACATTTTGCAAACTTAACTCTTTGTGACCCAGTGGACTATAGCCCACCAGGCTCCTCTGTCAAAGGGATTCTCCAGGCAAGAATACTGGAATGGGTTGCCATTCCCTTCTCCAGGGGATTGAACCCGGGTCTCTTACATCTGCATAGGCAGGTGAGTTCTTTACCACTAGCACCACCTGTAAGTAAATAGACAGAAAAAGACAAATATCATATGATCTCATTTAGATGTAGACTCTAATAAAACCTAACTCAGAAAAAGAGAACAGATTTGTGTTTCTGGGAGGTAGAGGGGAGAGGGGAATTGGATGGACTCAAAAGGTACAAACTTCCAGTTACAAGATAAATGAGTCCTGGGGATTAATGTACCACGTGATGACTACAGTTAACACCACTGTATGGTATATATGAAAGTTAGTAAGAGATATACATCCTTAATGTTCTCATCAGGAATAAAAAGTATTTTGTAATTGTGTGAGGTGATGGATGTTAACTAAACTTACTGTGGTAACATTTTGCAACATACATACTTCAAGTCATTAAGCATACAGCTTAACACTCACACAGAACTGTGTGTCAATTACATTTCAATAAAACTGGGGGAATGATACAATGGGCTGTTCAGAAATGGTCTTGAAATCTGGAAGTGAAAGGAGAGTCAGAGATGGAAACCTCAGCAGCACCTGTCTGTGCAGAGAGGTAGGAAGAGGCACCCTCTGCAAAGCCTCAATGTCCCCTCCTGTGACAGCCGCTCAGAAACCAGGACACATCGGAGTCGTAAGCGTTGATGGCAGGACTGTATTTTGGTGCCTATAGCTGGTTTTATTGTTGTTGTTTAGTTGCTAAGTTGTGCCCGACTCTTTTGCGATCCCCATGGACTATAGCCTGCCTGGCTCCTCTATCCATAGGTTTTCCCAGGCAAGAATACTGGAGTGGGTTACCATTTCCTTCTCCAGGGGATCTTCCCAACTCAGGGATCGAACCCGTGTCTCCTGCATTGGCAGGTGGATACTTTACCTCTGAGCCACCAGGGAAGCCTGCCTTTGGCTGGGCAGTTGTGTAAAATCCTGTTACTTATCTTGTTGCCCTGAGAAATCTGATTCATTTGGTCTCCCTGGTTCTGGTTGTCTGCTCACTAGGTCACCATCTGGTCACCCTTTGGTTTCTAGGAGGGTTAGCTCACAGAAAGAGGACACGTGAGGCCCCAGCATATTTATTTCTCACTGTGATTCCTGCGTAACTTGGCATTCCAGTCCCACATATCATTCTTGGGAGTTCGATAAATACAAATCAGCCCCTGATCATCAAAATACTCTCGAGGCACCAGCAAAAGCAGGGCTGCTGAGTCTAGAAGTCTGCAGCTCGTACCCTGGGCTGTGTGTCCAGTCACCGTGTGTCAATGAATGCCATTTAGCAGGAAGTGGCGGTGCCTCCAGTGGTCACCCTCAGAATGTTGTTGTTCAATCGCTCAGCTGTATCTGACTCTTTTGTGACCCCATGGGCTGTAGTCTGCCAGGCTCCTCTGTCCATGCGATTCTCCAGGCAAGAATACTAGAGTGGGTAGCCATTTCCTTCTCCAGGGGATCTTCCCAACCTAGGGATAGAACCCGTGTCTCTTGCATTGGCTGGTGGATTCTCTACCACTGAGCCACCAGGGAAGTCCCACCCCCAGATAGTGGCTTATTATCTGACACATTTTTGAGCACTGTCTTAGCTGCTAGACACTGAGATGTGTTTTGGGGAACACCAGGCCCCTGCTTCCTTGGAGCCTCTGGTTTTGTTTTCTAGAGCAGATTTCAGAGAAATTCAAATAACGGCCCTTTCTGACCTCTCCGCAAACCTAAAAATTACCTTTTTAAAAAAAATAGGTGCAGATCAAAGGGAAGTTCTACAGTTCTCTTTTGTTACACCCTGGGGTTTTGCTGACATGAAGGTTGTCTTTTAATGAGTGGTTCTCTATGACGGGGCCTCTCTTGAAATCTGGCTCCATCTTTGCTGTTGCTGCCTGGGCACTCTGACTCCAGCTGGGCACTCTGAAGCCCGTTAAGGACCTGTTGGGAGGCAGGAAGGGAGAAATCCAGTGCGTGAGCACACAAGAGACAGATCCTCCCTAACCTTGAGCCATTATGGAGTAACCAGGGATCCAGCTGGGTTCAGAGGTTTTCATCCCTTTCAGATGAACTCTGCTTGGACATGCCCAGCCCAGCTGAGGTCCTTGTGCAAAGAGCCCTTCGTGGGCATTACGTGGAAGCTGCTGGCAACCCCATCACTTGTTTACATACCCTATTTAACCTCCCAGGAGGCTTCTACAGGGACGATCTCAGCTTTATTTATCTCCCATGGACCTGACAAGTCACTCTGCGTTGATTAAGGGAAGGGTGGGTTCAGCCCTGTATCAGAATCTATCTACTTTCAGGCCAGAGACACTTGTATGAAACCAGATGTCTCAGAGAGGTGGCGGGGACAGTAAGATAAGCTGGGAGTGACCTGCAAAGAAGAGCACACCCATCCCCAAACCCAGGCAAAGAGAGTCTCTTAAAGGGACCACATGAGCTGTGTTTGTTTTCCAAATGTGCTTTGATTGTTCAGAATATTCAATAAGATGATGGTGCCCTACAGGAGACTGACGGTCATACGATGTAGCTAATTGAGGACATGGCATTGTCTGGTGGCAACTAATAGCACATGTTCTTTTCATATTCTCTAGGAGATGATTCCTTAAGGGTGGCCATTTTAAGTAGGCAATTTAGAAGCAACACTTCAAGGTATTGTTGAAATAAAGCAGAGCTGTGTACGAATCGCCTCACCCTTGACTTCCCTCATCTTTCCCTCATCCTTGACTTCCCATCCTTGACATCCTTAAGAATCCACTTGCCAGTGCAGGGGACACAGGTTCGATCCCTGGTCCAAGAAGATCCCACGTGCCATGGAGCAACTAAACCCATGTACCACAACTAGTGAAGCCCATGCGCCTAGAGTCCATGCTCCACAACAAGAGAAGCAAAGAGAAGCCTGTGCACTGCAGCCAGAGAGTAGCCACTGCTTGCCACAGCTAGAGAAGGCCCACGTGAAGCAATGAAGACTCAGTGCAGCCAAAAAAAAAAAAAGAATTGTTTCATCCTAAAATACAGATTCTCAGGTACTTGTTCCCAAAGCTTGTGATTCAGATCAGGGAATGTGCATTTATATAATCAACTCTCTTCACCAATACCTCCCTGGTGCCCCCAGATACATGTCAGGTGATTCTGACCTGCAATCTCAGAGGACCTCATTTGAGAAAGTCTGTGAAAAGGGCCCTGGGCTCATCAACTGAAGCTATGTATTTGAGAAAAGCCGTGTGACCTCAGAGAAGTCCATTCACCTCTCTGGGACTTCATTTCTGTGTCTATACAATGAGGGAAGTGATCTTCAGACCCTTTCCAGGACACGTATTCTAGGAGTTCAGGCATATTCACAATATCCCAAGGCTGTGGTTGTTCTGAATCTCCTAGAATGGGAACCAACCTTCAGACTGAGCTTACCCTAAAGGGCAACAGTTGATAAACCAAAGAAGTTTTTCTCCTGTTCCCTTACAAGGATTAGGTCTCTTGGGAGAGACAATTGTTGTTTAGTTGCTCAGTTGTGTCTGACTCTTTGTGACCCCATGGCCTTTAGCCTGCCAGGCTCTTCTGTCCATGGGATTTCCCAGGCAAGAATACTGGAGTGAGTTGCCATTCCCTTCTCAGGGGATCTTCCTGAGCCAGGGATCAAAAACGTGTCTCCTGTACTGCAGGCAGATTCTTTACTACTGAACCACCAAGGGAAGCCCAAGGAGAGACAATATGATACTTCATTCTAACACAGTCACTTTTGTTTCCAAGTAACTCTAAGCACTTCCACAGGCATCATTTATTTTTGCCTTTTCTAAGGCTGGGAAAGGATGAGCTTCCTTGTTTACTGAAAAAAGGACTGAGGCAAAGGGAGATGGGAGAGACAGCCTGTCTATCCCTAACTCCTATGCTTTCATCTCCATCCTCTTCGAATTTTCAGAGCAACAACCTCAACTCACTCAGAGCCACCATCTGCTCTGCGTCTGCTACCGATGAACATCGTATCTATGTATGAGATACCTGAACAGGCTATCTCTCTGCTACAGTATTCTGTGAGTTTATCTCACATGAACATATGGCAGGAGCAATTTGCACAGGTCCTGTACTCTTTAGAGTGAGCATAATCCTTCTGAAAGAAATTTGAAACCTCTGTCCTTTGTGTTTTTATTAGATTTGGTCACTACCACTGCCAGCTAACTGATAACATCAAATGAGCCCTAACTTCCTGACTCAGAGCCTTGGAATGTAGTTGTGAATCATCACTTCTCTGTGTTGCTGCCTGATTATTGCAATAGGAGGAAAAATGAACATGACCTGTGCATAAGAAAAGAAAAGACCTTATCTGTGATTCTTGAGGTTCGTGGCTCCATTTCATACCCTCTGTTCCCTTCCCTTTTCTGGTTTTACAAAGAGTAGGCCTGAGATTATAGATCCAGCTCTGTATGGACCCTCTTGGACCCCCACCTTACTCAGATGTACAAGACTATTCCCAGGTGGCTCAGTGAGTAAAGAATCTGCCTGCAACGCAGGAGACTCAGGAGATGCAGGTTCAATCCCTGGGTTGGGAGGAGCCCCTAAAGAAGGAAATGGCAACCCACTCCAGTATTGTTGCCTGGAAAATCCCATGGACAAAGGAGCATGGTGGGTTACAGTCCATGGGGTCACAAAGAGTTGGACACAACTGAGCACAACACTTGTATGTATGTATAAGGCTGTTACTTACAAAGGCTTCATTAATCATCACCTGCTGTATCTTGGGAAATTCTTGTATAAGATCACAAAATTTTCTAGCAGATGCTGTACAATTGCTATAAGGTTATGGTTTTTGTCTTCATTTAGAATTATTCGATCCCTGGGTTGGGAAGATCCCCTGGAGGAGGGCATGACAACCCACTCCAGCCTGGCGGGCTACAGTCTATATGGTTGCAAAGAGTCGGACACAACTGAAGCAACTTAGCACATGCATGCATTTCATCTATTGGTAGCTCAGTTCTGTGGCAAGAGCCCTGTGCCAACAGCTAAAGCTTTGATCTTGATAGAGATCACTGTTTTACAAGAAATAATCCTGTTCTTTCTTCTCTACCTGTATCACCTTCCATGCTTGCAGCCAGCACTTTCAGAACGTCCCTGAAAACCAGAAAGAAGAGGAGGGGAAAAGGGGGATTGTGAAAAAGCCAGAATAGATGCCATGAAGTTTGTGTGTTATTTTATCTGAGGCAATCCTCTTCGTGTGAGCCCCATACACTGATTATTTTACAAACAATTCCAAGAAATTGACTTCCAAAGCCTTAGCAGGAAAGACAGTGTTGCTATAAGACAGATCCTGACAGTGTTGCAATATGGCAACCTTTAGAAATAGCAAAGTTGGAAAAGCTGAAACTCGATACTCTTTTCTGTTGAAGAAGGCAGAGAAGTACCTGAAACATTCTATACATTTTTCTACTCCAGATCATTACAGTGTAAAAATGTAAAAGAGATGAAAATCTCTAAGCTATCTGAGAAGTTTCATCCCCAGAAAGTAGCTAAATTTAACCGTGGTTAAACATTGATTGTCAGTAAATCTTAAGTCTCTGGAGTGTCCTGGTTAATGGAACATCGGTGAGTTAAAAATAAGAGCTATTTCCCCTGATCCCCCTAAACTAAACTAAATAATTCCCAGAACCTTTTTCTCTACTTCCACAGTTTGGGGAATATGCCTAATATTGCAATAAAACATGCCAGTCTTCCCAAACACATGCTATGTATTTAAGCTGGTGGGGGAAGAAAGGAGGGTGTATTTAAAGGTAACCTAAAGCTAATCTTTTAAGAATTTTTGAACTTGCAACAATCCTTGACAAATAACTGGTTTCCTATTGCAAATGTGATGAGAAAATACTGTGAAAATTTTAGGAAAAAGAATATGTATTGTTGTTGTTTAGTCACTAGGTCCTGTCCAACTCTTTTTTAACCCCATGGACTATAGCCCACCAGGCTCTTCTGTCAATGGGATCCTCCAGGCAAGAATACACCTGTGGGCTGCCATGACCTCTTCCAGGGGATCTTCCCAACCCAGGGATCAAACCCAGGTCTCCTATGTTTCCTGCATTGGCATGCAAGTTCTTTACTACTAGCTCCACTTGGGAGGCCCTCCAGAACCTGATCATTGTATATTGATGTATTTGTGTGCTGTGTTTATGTAAGAGGCATTATACTATAGGTGTGATTTTATAGTTTAGCAGTATTTTTGGAATCTAATTGTGTTGCTATATTGACCAGGTGAATTTCTTTTAACTGCTGAGTAGTATTCCATTGTATTACTATACCGTATTTTATTTATTATCCTCTCTCTTTTTAGTGGATACTTGAAAGTGTTAATCGCTCAATTGTATCTGTTTCTTTGCGATCCCATGGACTGCAACCTGCCAGGCTCCTCTGTCATTGGAATTTTCCAGGCAATATTTCTGGAATGGGTAGCCATTCCCTTCACCAGGGGATCTTCCTGACCCCAGGATCGAGCCTGGCTCTCCTATATTGCAGGCAGATTCTTTACCATCTGAACTACCAGAGAAGCCCTAGTGGATATTTAGGATTGTTAACAATTTTTCACTACTTCCAACAACATTGAAATAAATGTCCTATGTGTCTTTTCTGTGTCTCAAGACTCCAGATTCCTACAAGAGGAAATTGTGGATCCAAGGCTATGCCCACATTGCCTCTCAAGTGGCTCCACCATCTTGAAGTGTGAAAACAGAATCTAGAAGTTCCCACTTCTCAGCAGTCTCAATAATGCTTCACCTACCAGACATTTCAAAATGCTCAGTATATTAGGTATACAATGGTATCTCTCCAATGTTTTCATTAGGAGATGCCTGATGAAAACTGTGTTCGAGCATCTTCTTACATGTTTTTCCTCTCTTATGAATTGCCTATTCATATCCTTTGCTTATTTTTCTAAAGGGTGTTTATTTGTTTGTTTGTTTTCCTACATATATCTGTTATATCTGTTATACCCATTCTTTGTTACATAAGTTGCAAAATTTCTCCTAGTCTTCAGCTTGCCTTTCATGTTGTTTGGGATGTCTGGTTTTGTTTTGTTTTTTTAGTTTTTTTTGAAATATAGTTGATTTACAATGTTGTGTTAGTTTCAAATATACAGCAAAGTGATTTGGCTATACATATGTGTGTGTGTGTGTGTGTATATACACACACACACATACACATGCACTTCCCTGGTGGCTCAGTGGTAAAAAACCTGTCTGCTAATGCAGGAGGCATGGGTTCCACCCCTGGGTCAGGAAGACCCCCTGGATAGGAAATGACAACCTACTCCAGTATTCTTGCCTGGGAAATCCCATGGACAGAGAAGAGTGGCAAGCTATAATCCTTAGGGTCTGAAAAAAGTCAGACAGGACTCAGTGACCAAACAACCACAATAAATAAATACATATATATATTCTTTTTTTCTCTTCCATTATAGGTTATCTCAAGATATTGAATATAGTTCCCTCTGTTATATAGTAGGTCCTTGTTGGTTATCTTGGAGAAGGCAGTGGCAACCCACTGCAGTACTCTTGCCTGGAAAATCCCATTGATGGAGGAGCCTGGTAGGCTGCAGTCCATGGGGTCTCGAAGAGTCGGACATGACTGACTTCACTTTCACTTTTCACTTTCATGCATTGAAGAAGGAAATGGCAACCCACTCGAGTGTTCTTGCCTGGAGAATCCCAGGGACGGGGGAGCCTAGTGGGCTGCTGTCTCTAGGGTCGCACAGAGTTGGACACGACTGAAGCGACTTAGCAGCAGCAGCAGTTGGTTATCTATTTTATATACAATAATGTGTATATTTTAATCCCAAACTCTGAATTTATCCTTCCCCCTGAGTTTCCCCTTTGATAATCATGTTTGTTTTCTATGTTGGGGTATCTTTTATTTTTCAGGTTCTTTTTTTATACTTTAGATAACATTTATTCATTAATTTGATTTAAATTGTTAGGCCTTTTACTGTGTGAGTTTTGCTTTCCATGACTTATTTAAGGTTCCCTCTCCCTGGGATCATAATAATATTTTGGTATACATTTTTGCCTAATATTTTATAATTTGTATTTTTGAGGGTTGAAGTTTTTAATTCATCTAAACTGTAATTTTGTGTATCATGTAAGGTAGAGATTTGCTTTTATTTATTTTATCTATATATATCCAATTCTCTCAATACCATTTATTAAATAGTCCATTTTTCTCTATTGAATTGAAATGCTTCTATATTGTATACCAATTTCCTAGGATTGTTTCTGAATTCTTTTTTAAATCATGTTTTTTTTACCTAATTCTAGTCTAGTCTTACAACAAAACGACACTGATTTACCTGCTCTGCAGTCTGTGTGTTTGTTTACAACTTGCATATATATCTATATCTATATATATGTATATGTACATATCCTGCTGCTTTTACTGAAAAACTGCAGCAGGAAAGAGTAGGTACAATCTGAGAGTCACACAATGGAATATAGCAATTAAAAGAAACTGAAGTTGTTCATATCAACTTGGATAAACTTCCCAAATGTACCATTGAGTAAGAAAAACAAGCTGCATAAAAATTTCATGGAGAATACCATTTATATAAAGCTCAACAATATGAAAAACAATATTCAATGTAGTTCAGGCAGCAGCAGCAGGAGGAATACATCAGCAGTATAAACTAAAAGGAAATACATGCGAGTGATAAAAACCAAATTCAGAGTTAAAGGTGGATTTACCATGAAATCACTGCCTTGTGTAACTCAGTGAAGCTATGAGCCATGCTGTGTAGGGCCACCCAAGACTGACAGGTCATAGTGGAGAATTCTGACAAAACATGGTCCACTGGCAGAAGGAATGGCAAACCACTCCAGAATCCTTGCCGTGAGAACCCCATGAGCTGTATAAAAAGGCAAAAAGATATGACACCAAATGATGAGCCCCCCAGGCCAGAAGGTATCCAACATGCTCCCGGGGAAGAGTGGAGGACAGTTACCATTAGCTCCAGAAAGAATGAATTGGCTGGACCAAAGCGGAAATGACACCCAGTTGTGGATATCTCTGGTGACGGAAGTAAAATCCGATGCTGTAAAGAACAGTATTGCAAACTCAGGGTATGGTAAGGGACAGGGAGGCCTGGTGTGCTGCAGTCCGCGGGGTGGCAAAGAGTTGGACACGACTTGGTGATTGAACAACAACAACAGCTATGAAGCTTATGTTCCGGCCTCTCACTTACACAGAACCTTTTCAAGGTCCTGTACTTGAATTTTATTTTGTAATTTTGTACTTGTTTTTTCAAAGAGGCTCTCCTCTCCCAAGTGTATTAGCCTCAGGCCTATCCCTAGAGGAGCATAAGGAAGGGGATTGGAGGGAAGAGAGAAAGGAGGAGGGTGGGGAGAAGAGGAGAGGGATGAGGAGGGGAGGGGAAGCGAGCGGAGAATGTCTCTCCCCGAAGATGCTGGCTCCCCAGTGCCTGCCCTGGAATTGCTGTCCAGCTCTTGGGCGCTCGTGCCTGATGGCATGTTTACTGTAAACTGGAGGATGGGACAGTTCTTGGATTTAACTTGATTAACAGTCCAGGACCTCGCACAGCTCCAGGCCTGGAGGACGTGGAATAGAAGCCACGTGACAGGGAAAAGTTACCAGGAGGGCTGGGCTGCTATATTTCACCCTCAGTCCATTCTTCCAGCCCTGGTATGCCATGGACACCAACACGGAGCACACAAAATGCAGAGCGTGGCCAGGAGTTCTTCAGACCAGAGGCTGAGTGCTCCCGGGTTGTGTCCAGGAGAATGGTTTGGGACACCAAGCCACCCTGGAGCCACATTTCTGCTCCAGCTCCCAATCTCCTTCTTTGACTCAAAATGTATGCCATTAAAGAAAGAACAAACTAACTAGAACAAAAGAGTTATTGTAACAACAGCAACAGAAATACACACCTTAAACACCTTTCCATGTGATGAAATATTCGACATTTAAAAAGAATTTATTGAAGTATAATTGACTAACAATGTTATATTCACTTCTGCTGTAGAGCAAAGTGACTCAGTTATGCATATATATACATTCTTTTGCTTATTCTTTTCCATGGTTTATCACAGGATTTTGAATATATTAATGGTTCCTTGTGCTATACAGTAGGTCCTTGTTGTTTATCCATCCTACATGTAATAGTTTGCATTGCTAATCCCAAACTCCTAATCCATCACCCCCACACACCTTCCTCCCCTTGGCAACCACAAGTTTGTTCTCTCTGTGGGTCTGTTTTGTTTTATAGATACGTTCATTTGTGTTGTATTTTAGACTCCACATATAAATGATATCATATGATCTCTAGGTCCCTCTACGTTGCTCAAATGCATTATTTCATTCTTTTTAATAGCTGAATAGTATTTTATTGTATAGAGGCTTCCCTGGTGGCTCAGACAGTAAAGAATCCACCTGCAATGCAGGAGACCCAGGTTCGATCCCAGAGTTAGGACGATCCATTGTATATATGTACCACATCTTTTTTATACATTCACCTGTGGACAATTAGGTAGTTTTTGTGTCTTGGCTATTGTGTACAGTGCTGCTATGAACATACAGGTGCATGTATCTTTTTGAGTTATGGTTTTGTACAGATATATGCCCAGGAGTGGGATTGCAGGATCATATGGCAATCTTATTTTTAGTTTTTTGAAAAACCTCTGTACTGTTTCTCAAAGTAGCTGTGCCAATATGCATTTCCACCAACAGTGTAGGAGGGTGCCCTTTTCTCCACACCCTCTCCAGCATTTATTGTCTTCTATAACATTTTTAATGGCTACACAGGACATGTCAAAATTGATTAAATGGTCACTACTGAGTCACCATTGTTAGATATTTAGATTGATTCTAGTTTCTGCTCAATGCAAACATTCCTATAACTGAACCCTAGCATACAACCCTAATGAATTCTTTAGAAAAAAATTCTCATAAGTGAACTTCCTTTGTCAAAGAGGCTGACTATTTTCAAGGCTTTTGAGATGTGTTGCCAAGTATACTATCAAAAATCGACATCAATTCACACACACTTCAGTATAAGAAGCCCGTATGAAACTGAGTGAAAGTGAAAGTGAAGTCGCTCAGTCATGTCCGACTCTTTGCAACCCCATGGACTGTAGCCCACCAGGCTCCTTGGTCTGAAGCCAATGCTAACTATTTACATTGAACAAAAGTATGTTGTCCATTGGATAGATTTTTAAAAATAGCACCTCATAGCTTTAATTTGCCATCAGTCCAAGATTCAACTGCCTCATGTTCATTGGACACTTGAGTTTCTTCTGAGTTGATTTACTATTCTTGTGCTTTACTCTGTCCTCCATTGAGACATTCCTCTTTTTCTTATTGATTAGTAACAACTTTTCATATGTTATGACATTAAGTTTTTTTCATGTATGCTGTTAATACTTTCCTTTTTGTTTTGCCATTTGCCCATATGGTTTATTGTGGCTTTGACACTTTGTTCAGCCGCTAAGTCACGTCCGTTTCCTTGGTTTATCTTTGAAATTTTGGGGGACTCTCTTTTTCTCCAAAGAGTTAGTCATTTCATGAAAGTCACCTCTTTTTCTTAAGCAGTTTTTAAATGGAACTTTAATTATATACTTACTGAGTCTCTTTCTGGACTTTTCTGTTTAATTGATGTGTATTCTGTTGCCAGCGTTATGTTAATTATTGTAATTACAGTGTAGGCAATTCTAGTATTATGGAAAGTTCTCATTATTTCTTTTTCTTTTTTTGTGTCAAGATTAGTTTGGTTGTCCTTGTGTGCATATTCCTCCAGAATCATTCTGGCAATTCTCCTTTTTTTTTTCTTTACTTGTAATATTATCAGCATTAATGATTTTTCTGAAACCAAAACACGGCCCTGACCAAAACATGTGGTTGGAGAAGAGAGAAGTATAACAGTTACCAGGTTAGGTAAGATTTTTTGCTCTAACCATTTCCAAGTAACCAGACCTTAAATTCCTCTAATATGTTCCAAAGACCTACCACCCATGGCACAAATGAAAACCTTCTGTGTAAAAGGAGAGATAAAGAGAGTATAAGGATATATGGGTAGAAGTAAAAGAAAGAAAACAGAGTCTGAGATTAAGAAGAACACAAAGACACAGGAAATCAAAGTGCTGCAAGGAGCCTGAAAAAATGATCTATGGTTTTCATTTTTTGATCATCATTCCGTTTTCATTTCTATAAACAAAAACTCTCTATGTTTTTAAAAAGCCACTGAAATTTTTTATCTGTCCCCTAACTTATGATGTATAGGACTGACATTTCAGAGAGTTACAAAAGAACAGAATCTTGGTGTTCATTTCCTGCCCAATGCAGGAATCCCCCTGCAGCACTTCTCCTAGGAGTGGCTGTCCAGCCTCTGCTTGGTTGCTGCCTGACCAGGCCCTGACTCATCAAGCTCATCTCATGTTTAAAAGCCTAATTATTAGAAGGTTCTTGCTGTTAGAAAGTAAAAATCTGTCCTCCAGCATTCCTCTCTCCAAACCTTTGCCCTGATTCTGCCTTTCTGAGCCAACCTTGGCCTTCAGTGCTTCGGACTTGGCTCTCCTGTCCCCTCCAGTTTTATCTTCCCTGGACTTGTCATTGCTGACCAGTCCTTTTGGAACAGAGTTCTTGATCTCTCCACATCCTGGTCTCTCCTCTGGAAGTATAAAATAGACAGCATTTCTTTTAAGTGAAACGCAGAAGTTAACAGAATTCTCCAGATTGCACCTGACCAGTGCAGTAAGTTGGGAGAACTTCATTCCTTACTTGGCATTTTTTTCAAATGGATACACCTCAGGTTACATTCAGGTTTAAGATAAAAAGACTCAAGTTTCAGTTGTTCAGCCTTAATCAGGGAAAAATAAGGGCTTTCCCTGGTCCTTTCACCTAAGCAAGAGAACAGATCTCACAGGTGAGATGAACTTTTTTCTTTAATTTTTATTGGCGTATAGTTGCTTACAATATTGTGTTGGTTTCTGTGTGTGTATGTGCTCAGTTGTGTCCGACTCATCTAGACCCCATGGATTGTAGGCGGCCAGACTCCTCTGTCCATGCGATTTCCCAGGCAAGAATACCAGAGCGGGTTGCCATTCCTTTCTCCAGGGGATCTTCCCGACCCCAGGATCGAACCCACATCTCTTTCATCCCCTGCGTTGGCAGGCAGATTCTTTACCATTGCACCACCTGGAAGCCTGTGTTAGTTTCTACTGCACAACAAAGTGAATCAGCTGTACATATACATACATCCCCTCTTTTTGGGATTTCCTTCCCATTTAGATCACCACAGAGTACTGAGTAATTCCCTGTGCTATCCATTTTTATGCAAATTAGTGTATATATATGTCAATCCCAACCTCCCAATTCATCTCACCAGCACCCCTTCCTCCTTGGTATCCCTACATTTGTTCTCTACATCTGCATCTCAAAAATGAACTTTTAACAGACTTTAGTGAAATTGGGAGAAGTCTTTAAAGCCAAGAATAAGGGGGGTGGGGAATGGTCTTCCCATGTAAAAGCTGGAAGAGTCCATGTTGTGGAATTTGGGGAGCTATGAAAACTTCAGTGCCCATGGAAAGCCGGTGTTTGCCCACCAATGAAGAAACCCCTGGATGCCTCACTTGTGGGGGTGCCTTACTCCAGGCATAGGTCTCTGCCCAGGAAGTCAGCTTTTGAAAATTGAGTTTTTGCCACCTTTCAGTCTTGCCTCTCAGGACTGACTGGAAGCAAGGAGAGCTTAAATCTCTGCCTTATCTACGCCAACGTGTGTGCCTTTCTGTACAAAATGGAAATTACTACTCGGGACCCCAATTATTCTGAGTCTGGTACCCTTGGAGTCCTGCAGAACCTCAATCAGGCCCTCCCGGCCACTTCTCATGAATCCACAGAGAACCTGACTCCAGAGATGCCCACCTTGGGCTCACCTTTCCATTTCTCTCCCCCATGGAGCTGTGCCATCAGCACCCCAAGCCGACTGCGCAGGTGTGGGCAGGAAGGAGGCTATAGTGACCCTGCCATTGAGCTCTGGCCCTGGGGCGCACAAGCCACTGCAGTGGGGGCGGAGCAGGAAACTGCAGCCTCACTAGCCGTGTGTGACTGCCCTTGCCTGCTGCCTCCAGACCCGGAAAAATCTGGCATATTCACAAATCGGCCCTACTTGAAATCCAGGAAGAGGTGTAATTACAGTGCTCAGGATCTCAACTTTCTGTGTTGCCCTGAATCCAGGCATTCAGCATAGTGAGTGACGTCAGAAACTAAACACTGGCTTTCCAGGCAGGGAGGAGCCCGGATGCCCGAGGGAGGAGGGGACGGTGCAACCTCACTGAACTTCCATTGGCGGAACATGAGCATGTGGTCCTAAGAGACCTAGGAGCTTCCCTGAGCAAGAGCGCACAGACGTTTACTCCACTAGTTTATTGTCTGTGGGCTGAGCCCATCCCACCTCTGCTTTCTATTAATCTAATCTCTTTTAGGGTAAAATCCAGTTTGGAATATGTTACATACATGCCATACACTGCCAGTCTTCTTCATAAGTAAAGTCACTGAAAAAACACACAGCTGCCAGTTTTATCTGAATGTTTGCCACCATATAAGGAGAAGAGGTGGTGTTGAATGCTTTATTTTTAAAAAATTTAATTGTAGGATAATTGAGTTACAATGTTTTGGTCTCTGCTGTACAACAACGTGAACTAGCTGTTAGTATACATATATCCCCTCCCTCTTGAGTCTCCCTCCCACCCCTCTAGGTTGTCACAGACCAGGGGGTTGAGTTCCCTGTACTATACAGCAAATTCCCACTGGCTATCTGTTTTACATTTGGTTATATATATGTTTGATGTTACTCTCTCACTCCATCCTACTCTCTCCTTACCCCACTGTGTCCACAAGTCTCAGCAGTGCTTTCTTGTTTTGGTCTGGCTGGCTAGAAAGTAGATCTCTCTTTGCAAAGTGTACCATCTTGTGTACGGTCCTGAGCCCCAGGACGGTCAGATGAGAAGGATGTGAGTGACGAAAAAGAGAGCCATCCGGAATCCAGGCTCCAGGCTGGGTCCTCCTTCCTTCAGGAACTCTAAGCCCTTGGTTGGGGGACACACCCATGCCCTCCTCCCTTATCCCTTAGCCTCCACTAAGGTTTGAAACAACATTTGCTAAACAATTACCTTGGGTGCTTAACTTTTCCTTCATGTATCTTTTCTCCCAAACTCAGCCATCTCCCTCACAGCTCATCCCTCTGCTCAAGAGGAAAATAACAGTTCTTTTTTTTAAAAAAGATATTTATTTTTAAAAAATTTATTTATTTGGCAGTGCTGGGTCTTAGTTGCGGTATGTGGGATCCAGTTCCCCGAACAGGAATCAAACCTGGGCCCCTGCAATGGGAGCTCGGAGTCTTAGCCACTGGACCACCAGGGAAGTTCCAAAAAGAAGGGTTCTTGAATGAATAAACAAACCTCTAACACTCAGTGGACAGGTTCTTAATGAGAAGCTGTGCCCTTTGAGAATGTTTCTGCAGACTGAGCAACACTGGGGAAGCTTTTTAGGTCAGAATAGAAATAAATAAATAATATTATTTTCAATTAAGAAGTTAGACACCCAACAAAGAACTGGATCTTTATATTCTACTCTGAACCTTTATACTCTGGGTTACAATGTCCCTTCAAAGGTCATTCTTGAGCTATCTAATGGCTTGAGATTCTTTTTTTAAAGTGTTTTTTGATGTGGACCATTTTTAAATTCTTTTTTATTGAGTTTGTTACAGTTCTTGTTGTTCAGTCCCTAAGTCCTGTCCCATTCTTTTCCAGCCGGTGGGCTGCAGCACTTTGTTACAGTACTGCTATTTTTTAGTGTTTTGATTTTTTGACCATTAAGCATACAGAATCTTAGCTCCCCAACCAGTGATTGAACCTGCACCCCCTGCATTGAAAGGCAAGAAGTCTTAAACACTGGACCATCAGGCAAGTCCCTGATTTGAGATTTTTTAAAAATATTTTAGCATGGCAAATTGTCAGCAAATTCAAGAGAAGAAAGAGCCCTCATAGATCTACCAACTCAACTTCAACAAATTCAACTCACAGCTGATTTTATATCACTTACACCCCATGTGTTCATTGTGTAACCCCACCCTGCTCCCAACCAGGATTATCTGGAAGAAAACACATCACATCATTTTATTCCTAAATATAGAGTGTCCCTCTAAAAGGTAACATCTTGTTTTTTGTTGTTTTTATTTTTTAAATTTCTTGGTGGCACTGGGTGGCTTATGGGATCTTAGTTTCACCACCAGGGATTGAACCCACAACACCTGCATTGAAAGTGGGGAGTCTTAATCACTGGACCACCAGGCAAGTCCCAGATAACATCTGTGCAGACTCTGAAGGCTAATGAGCTCCCTCAAAAATATACATGGGCCAGGGGCCTATTACCCATGACATGGGACTCTATGAATGCACTAAAATTATGGTTCATACTTACCCTACCACTACGCTCAGTCTCCCAGTTGCCTGCACTCAGCTGGACTGGCTTCGTAAGAGAGAGTTATAGGGATTTTCCTGGTGGTCCAGTGGTTAGCACTTCACCTTTCAATGCAGGGGGTGCAGGCTTGATCCCTGATTCAGTTCAGTTCAGTTCAGTTCAGTCGCTCAATCGTGTCTGACTCTTTGCGACCCCATGAATCGCAGCACACCAGGCCTCCCTGTCCATCACCAACTCCCAGAGTTCACCCAGACTCACGTCCATCGAGTCAGTGATGCCATCCAGCCATCTCATCCTCTGTCATCCCCTTCTCCTCCTGCCCCCAATCCCTCCCAGCATCGGAGTCTTTTCCAATGAGTCAACTCTTCACATGAGGTGGCCAAAGTACTGGAGTTTCAGCTTTAGCATCATTCCTTCCAAAGAAATCCCAGGGCTGATCTCCTTCAGAATGGACTGGTTGGATCTCCTTGCAGTCCAAGGGACTCTCAAGAGTCTTCTCCAACACCACAGTTCAAAAGCATCAATTCTTCGGCACTCAGCCTTCTTCACAGTCCAACTCTCACATCCATACATGACCACAGGAAAAACCATAGCCTTGACTAGACGGACCTTTGTTGGCAAAGTAATCTCTCTGCTTTTGAATATACTATCTAGGTTGGTCATAACTTTCCTTCCAAGGAGTAAGCGTCTTTTAATTTCATGGCTGCAGTCACCATCTGTAGTGATTTTGGAGCCCCAAAAAATAAAGTCTGACACTGTTTCCACTGTTTCCCCATCTATTTCCCATGAAGTGATGGGACCGGATGCCATGATCTTCGTTTTCTGAATGTTGAGCTTTAAGCCAACTTTTTCACTCTCCACTTTCACTTTCATCAAGAGGCTTTTTAGTTCCTCTTCACTTTCTGCCATAAGGGTGGTGTCGTCTGCATATCTGAGGTTATTGATATTTCTCCCGGCAATCTTGGTTCCAGCTTGTGCTTCTTCCAGTCCAGCGTTTCTCATGATGTACTCTGCATATAAGTTAAATAAGCAGGGTGACAATATACAGCCTTGACATACTCCTTTTCCTATTTGGAACCAGTCTGTTGTTCCATGTCCATTTCTAACTGTTGCTTCTTGACCTGCATACAAATTTCTCAAGAGGCAGATCAGGTGGTCTGATATTCCCATCTCTTTCAGAATTTTCCACAGTTCATTGTGATCCACACAGTCAAAGGCTTTGGCATAGTCAATAAAGCAGAAATAGATGTTTTTCTGGAACTCTCTTGCTTTTTCCATGATCCAGCGGATGTTGGCAATTTGATCTCTGGTTCCTCTGCCTTTTCTAAAACCAGTTTGAATATCAGGAAGTTCATGGTTCACATATTGCTGAAGCCTGGCTTGGAGAATTTTGAGCATTACTTTACTAGCGTGTGAGATGAGTGCAATTGGGGAGCTAAAATCCCACATGCCTTATAGCCAAAAGACAACAGCCTAAAACAGAAGCAATATTGTAATAAATTCAATAAAGAATTTAAAAATGATCCACATCAAAAAAATCTTTAAAAAAAGAGAGAGAGGATTATATGCAGAGACTTGGAAACCAACTGGCTTAGAATATCAGCTCTACCACTTCTTATCTCTGTGATCTTAGGCAAAGCACTTAACTTCTCTGTGCCTCAACTTCCTCATCTAAAAGCCAAGCTAATTAAGCCCATGCATATGCATACTTGCTAAGTTGCTTGAGTTGTGTCCAACTTTTTGTGACCCTATGGACTGTAGCCTGCCAGGCTCCTCTGTCCATGGGATTCACCAGGCAAGAATACTGGAGTGGGTTGCCTTTTCCTTCTCCAAGGGATCTTCCCGACCCAGGGATCAAAACCATATCTCCTGTAGCTCCTGCATTGCAGGTGGATTCTTTTACTGATGAGCCACCAGGAAAGCCCAATTAAGCCCATGCTGCTGCTACTGCTGCTAAGTCGCTTCAGTCGTGTCTGACTCTGTGCGACCCCATAGACAGCAGCCCACCAGGCTCCCCCATCCCTTGGATTCTCCAGGCAAGAACACTGGAGTGGGTTGCCATTGCCTTCTCCAATGCATGAAAGTGAAAAGTGAAAGTGAAGTTGCTCAGTCATATCTGACTCTTTGAGACCCCATGGACTGCAGCCCACTAGGCTCCTCCATCCATGGGATTTTCCAGGCAAGAGTACTGGAGTGGGTTGCCATAATTAAGCACATACAATACAACAAAGAAAAAAAACAACCCAATTGAAAAATGGGCAGAATATCTAAATAGACATTTCTCCAAAGAAGACATATAGATGGCCAATAGGCGCATGAAAAGATGCTCAACATCTCTAATTATTAGGGAAATGCAAATCAAAACTACAGTGAGATGCTACCTCATACCAGTCAGCATGGCCATCATTAAAAAGTCTACAAAGAGCAAATACTGGAGAGTATGTGGAGAAAAGGGAACCCTCCTGCATTGTGGGTGGGAATGTAAACTGGTATGGCCACTATGGAAAACAGTATGGAGTTTTCTCAAAAAGCTAAAAATGGAGTTGCCATATAATCCAACAATCTCACTCCTAGGCATGTCTGGACAAAACCATAATTTGAAAAGATCCTCGCACCCTTATGTTCCTAGCAGCACTATTCACAAAAGCCAAGACGTGGAAACAACTTCAATGTCCATTGACAGATGAATGGATAAAGAAGACGTGGTGCACATATGCAATGGAATGCTACTCGTGCCATTTGCAGCAACATGGATGGACCTAGAGATCATCATCCTAAGTTAAGTAGGTCAGAGAGAGAAAGACAAATAGCATGTGGTGTCACTTACATGTGAAATCTAAGCTATGACACACATGAACTTCTCTATGAAACAGACACAGACTCCCAGGCAGAGAGAACAGCCTTGTGGTTGCCAAGGAGGGTGGGGGGCGGGGGGGAAGAATTGGGTGCTTGGATTAGCACAGGTATGGTGTGGCTAAAAACGTTGAAAAATAAAGTTAAAAAAAGTTTTTTTTAAAAAAGACTTAGACAACATGAAAATATTAATGCTTGTTATTTCTCAAAGGAGCAACAAAAAGTCATTTTAATTCTTTGTGTTTCAATTTTCTGAATGTTGTGCAATGAACATGAATGATTTGTTCATTATGGAAAGATTATTGTTTAAACACGGGCTTCCCGAGTGGCTCAGTGGTGAAGAATCTGCCTGCTATGCAGGAACATAGGTTGAATCCCTGGATCAGGAAGATCCTCCAGAGAAGGAAATGGCAACCCATTCCAGTATTCTTGCCTGGGAAATCCCATGGACAGAGGAGCCTGGCGGGCTACAGTCCATGGAGTCACAAAGAGTCAGACATGACTGAGTGACTAACACACATACACATCGTTTAAAAGCAGGATACATAATTGTATAGGCAGGGTGTTTCAGTTATGCAAAATAGATGAAAACAGAAAGATATTAATGGGAGAATTGTGGGTGATTTTTTTCTTTATATTTTTAGGTTTTTCCAAGTATTCTGCTCTGAGAGCAATAAGTTGTTTGAGGTTGTTGTTCAGTCACTCAATCATGTGACCCCATGGACTCTTTGTGATTCCAAGGACTGCAGCATGCCAGGCTTCCCTGCCCTTCACTATCTCCTGGAGTTTGCTCAAACTCATGTCCATTGAGTTGGTGATGCCATCCAACCATCTCATCCTCTGTTACTTGAGGACATTGGTTCAAATGGGGAAACTGAGGCACAGAAGACCAAGGGGAAGGCTCTTGGGCTCCACATACACCTCTGCCTGCCTGGCCCAAGCTAGAGCAGCGTGGTCAGTCCTCCCCAGTGATGCCTCCTTTTGGGTTCATTCCTGACCCCTGACTTAGAGCTTGAGGCTGTAAATGACTGTCACATGATAACAGGGTGCAATCTCCAAGCCTTTCATTCTCAACCAAAGAGCAGCAAAAAGAAACCTCAGGAGGAGAGAAGAAACGGTCTGCGGGGCCCCACATGTGTGGGGGTGACATAGAAGATGCTTGACACAGCCAAGGCGTCATCCTGACCATCTGCAGGGGCAGGGAGCCAGCCCTCAGCTGGACCACTGCAGATTCCAGACTGCAGGCATCTCCCTGCTGCAGCTGCCAGCTGCGAGGGAGGGGCGAGCCCTGCAGAGAGACTTGTGCACCAGAGATAGCAACCCACCCATAGCCCAGAGATTCTGGGCCTCCCCAGTCTACTTCCCCAACCAGTGTGGAACAAAATGAACAAGGAACAAACAAAAACAAATCGCCACAAGGACAGAAAAAAAAAAAAGGAAGAATGGGAGAATAGTACTTTCTAGAAGAGAAGTTAGATCTGATGGTGACAGCCAGTGGGGTTAGGGCAGGGTGGCCCTCTGGGCAAAGTTGGGAGTTAGAGCCACAGGCCAGGGGTCCCCCACTGGCTCCCACTATATGATCCAAGGCATGTGCCCCTCCCAGGGCAGTGCCCTATCTGTTGTTGTTGTTTAGTCGCTCAGTCGTGCCCGACTCTTTTGTGACCCCATGAACGGTAGTCCGCCAGGCTCCTCTGTCCATGGGATTTCCCAGGCAAGAATACTGGAGTGGGTTGTCATGCCCTTCTCCAGGGCATCTCCCTTACCCAGGGATCAAACCCATGCATCTTCTGCATTGGCAGGCAGATTCTTTACCCACTCAGCCACCAGAGAAGCCCCAGTGCCCATCTACAAGAGGCAAATGCCACCAAAGGGTTAAGAAGGTGTTCTTGCTTCTGGAAGGGACATTACAGCTACACATCTGCCCTAATACCCTCCGGAAGGGGCAGGTGGTTTGGTCTTCCCACCTATGCCTGTTCAGACTTGAATGTCAGAGCAGCTTGCTATGGCTGTCACACTCACCGCTTCCAGGTCTGCAGTGGAGGAAATAGCCCCCAGCTCAGCGATCCCCACACAGGGAGGCTGTGGCTGGGTGGACAGTCTCTGCTTTGTCTTGTGCTGTGTGTGAGGACAAATCCAGCCTGGACTGTCTTCCATGTATTTGGCTCTGAGACACTCCGTTGTCCATGTCCTTCTCCATGTCCAGCAGCCCACATGGCCTGGAGGCCCTTCACATATCTGTCCATTGGCCTCAGAGTAAAGTGAACTTGAGGGATTTTTCCCCAGGTGGAATGGAGGCAAAAAGTAATCAGTGGCTCATTGCCATTAAAACTTCAGATATGGTCCTGGAAGTTTTAGAGACATCCCCAGTCTGTTTGAGGATAGTTACTTACCTATCTTTAGACAAGAAATGTGTCTAGCAGTGATTTCAAGGCAAGCCTACGGAAGGAGAGAAACTCTGACAATGTGAATGGTAGGAAGACTCATTCTCCCTTACTCCCTAGCTTCTCAAGTTCACAGGTTGCTATTAAAATTCCACCAGTGGCTTCCCTGGTGGTTCAGGTGTTAAGAATCTGCCTGCCAAAGCAGAGGACGCGAGTTTGATCCCTGGTCCAGGAAGATCCCACATGCCACAGAGCAACTAAGTCCATGCACCACAATTCTGAAGCCCAGGTGCATAGAGCCAGTGCTCTGCAACAAGAGAAGCCACCGCAATAAGAAGCCCATGCACCACAGCTAGAGACTAGTCCCTACTCACCACAACTAGAGAAAGCTCAGGGGCAGCGATGAAGACCCAGTGCAGCCATAAATAAATAAAAAATCAAATCCCATGAAATCCTTCCACTGACATCCATTTAACTTTGTAATTTGGTTCAGGTTTAGGGTGTATCCTTCCAGGCCTGTCACTGGGCAAGATAGGGAGGGGGATATAACAAAAGAGTGAGATGTGGTCCCGGGCTCCCCAGTCCAGAGAGGACCCAGCCCAGGAAAAACTCACTTCATGGGCTGAAACTGACCCAGGACAGCTCAGACAACAAGTTCTGAACCATACTATGTGAAACAGTCTTTAAGGACACTCATCCTAAATTACCATGAATCCCAAAGAACCCACATTCAGGACCAAATCCTAAAATGCACCCCTTGCATGTGAGTGCCAGCCTGGAAAAAGAACATGCTGTGGGGGTGATCCTCTGCCTTGGAAAGAAGGAACTACAGGACGACACTCAGAACCATGCCTGGGCACTCTAGGTTATCAGTGTCCACCTACAGGCAACAGCAGCTGGGCCTTTAAAAATAGTATCCGGCACTGTTTATACGTGTTCTACCCTGAGGATAGCACAGAGATGATTCAGTGGACATGAACTTGGGCAAACTCTGGGAGATAGAGAAGGACAGGGAAGCCTGGTGTGCTGCAATCCATGGGGGTCGCAAAGCAGACATGATGTAGACTCTGAATAGCAACACCACCAACTTACTTCAACAGCACGCAAGCTGCTTGTGGCCACCAGATCCAACCGCAGCCTCAGATACACCCAACAAGCCCACCTCTCATTTGTTGCGTTTATTCTCTTAGGAGGCATCGTATTTCTTTCTCTTTTTCTTATATTAATTTCTATTGGAGTATAGTTGCTCTCCAATGTTGTGTTAGTTTCTACTGTACAGCAAAATGAATCAGCTACACGTGTACATACATCCCCTCTTTGGGGTTTCCTTCCCATTCAGGTCACCACAGAGCTCTGAGTAGAGTGCCCTGTGCTATACAGTAGGTTCCCATTGTTATCTATTTTAGACATCAGTTCAGTTCAGCTGCTCAGTCGTTCGACTCTGTGACCCCATGAACTGCAGCATGCCAGGCTTCCCTACTGTTTTAGACATAGTAGTGTATACATGCGGAGAAGGCAATGGCACCCCACTCCAGTACTCTTGCCTAGAAAATCCCATGGACGGAGGAGCTTGGTAAGCTGCAGTCCATGGGATGGCTAAGAGTTGGACACGACTGAGCTACTTCCTTTTCACTTTTCACTTTCATGCATTGGAGAAGGAAATGGCAACCCACTCCAGTGTTCTTGCCTGGAGAATCCCAGGGACGGGGAAGCCTGGTGGGCTGCCGTCTATGGGGTCGCACAGAGTCGGACACGACTGAAGCGACTTAGCAGCAGCAGCAGTATATATATGTTAATCTTTTCTCTTTGGACGTCCAGTTCATGCCTTCACTGATGTCTCTTCCAATTCTGTGTCAGAATTAGTTAATGATTTTAACTAGCTCATTAACAGAACTGGTTAACGATTTATTTTCTGTTTCATATTTAGGTTTTTATTATCGTTCTTTAGGGTAGAACAGATGATACTTCTTTGAGCCCCATCTTGGTACCTCCACAAAGCCAACAGTACAGTCACGAGGGAATAATGGTAAAGACCATTCTCAGTATCTAATGATTGTCCATGCTCTGTCATTTGACTCATACAAGGAGCTCTAGTAAACATTTACTAGCTGCTTTGGAAAGCAAGTGGGTTAATACCTAATGACAACACTGTTACCACTGAGTCCAGGCTCCTACTGCTCATCATAAGATAGGACAATAAATCAAGATATGAGTTGTTAGGGCAAGGAATAGTTAGTGACTTTATTCAGAAAGCCAGCAGTTGGAGAAGATGGACTAGTGTCCCAAAAAACACTCTTCTCTGTTAGAATTCAGACTTCTTTTATACTAAAAGGCTAAGAAGTAAAGACCTTGCTCCAGCCAGACTTTGGTAGAAATGTGTTAATTTCTGCCTTCCTATAGCTATTCACAGATGGGCCTGGTCAGGATGTTTCCTGTGAGCTAAACAAAAGTATTTTAGCTTAATGCTCATTACCTGGGAGGAAGGGTTACTGCAGTCTTTGTGTATGACTTAAGTTTATAGGCAACATTCTTTTAGTGATTATCTTATAATAGGATACAAAGTTTCTTCCCTTCTAGAGCAGAACTTGCACCTTAGCCTGAGCTGGTTGGATTTTTGTATGCTACTGTTCAAACCTTTGCTCATCAGCAGAATTACAATCCAAACAGTCATTATTCCAGATAGTGATTTGTAGAGTCAATGATAATTCCCATCATGTGTGATAAACATCATGTTTGTGAATAATAATTACATGTAAAGCACAAACATATCCAAGACATACGGCAAAACTGAAATCCACATGCTACCTCCTTCTCAGGGAAGAATGATAAGCAAACCATGTGTTTTGTTTTTATTTACACATCTGGTTCCAAAGCTAATGGTTAGTGTATTTGCCTTGTTAGAAGACCTAGAATTATGAGCTGTTTATATGATGCATATGAAGTTGATAAGTTAGTGCCTAAAAAAGATACTTATTTCTATGTAGATGCCGCCATTTTGGACAGAATGGAACAAATGATTCTTCACTTGGATGGAAGTAAACACACAGGTAAGAGGAATTAACTTGCTAATTTTTTCTCCTTTCCTAGTATATATATTAGTCTTTGTGTCCTGTATACTAAAGTACACATGCATTCATACTCAGTTGCTCAGTCATGTCTGATTCTTTGCAACTCCATGGACTGTAACCCAGCAGGCTCCTCTGTCCATGGAATTTTCCAGGCAAGAATACTGGAGTGGGTATACTGAAGTATACTTCCTTCCTAGATGCACTGAAGGAAGGGCAGTCTCAGTCAGTACACGTCTGATATAGAGATTTTAAAACTAATTTTCAAATACAAAAGCAAGAGTTTCGTATCGCCAATATAAAATTAGGCCTTGCCAAGTCTGGTTCATTATAGTTTTGCCTTTCACCACTAACCTAAAATAATTTTTATTAAAAAAATATTTTTATACTCATTTGGCTGCACCACACTGCATGTGGGATCTTAGCTTCCTGACTAGGATGGAACTTGCATTGTTTGCATTGGAAGCACGGAATCTTAAACCACCGGACTGCCAGGGAGGTTCCTTTAAAATGAATTTTTAATCCAGATATCCAAGAACCAGCAAAGAGAAGCAATCATGCTTTCTGCTTACAATGAATTACTGTGAATTATATCTAAAAAGATATATTTTAAATTGTTTAGTGTCCGACTCTTTGCGACCCCATGGACTGTAGCCGGTCAGGCTCCTCTGTCCATGGGATTCTCCAGGCAGGAGTACTGGAGTAGATAGCCATTTTCTTCTCCAGGGGATTTTCCCGACCCAGGGATCGAACCCACATCCTCTGTGTTGACAGGCATCCCCTGGGAAGCCAGTGGATCCCTTTAGGGAGCTATTATTCAGCCTACCACAATCCTGATCTAACCTTACCTACACTGTGATTTATAGGCACCTTCTTAAAGAGATGGAGCAAAGATAAACCTCGGATGGTGGAGCCGTAATTACAGTCTGAGTATCCTGGTTTGGTACTGAAGACGGGGCTGGATCGGCAGTGGAAAGTTCGGATGACATTCCGACACCTGGAGTAGGATGGCCCAGAGAGCAGCCACTGTGGGACTGCGTGTATTCCTACCCCGATGCCCTGAAGGAAAGGCAGCCTCCAAATTGCTTCAGCTCCTCATCTCCTAACCTGGAGGTGCTTCACTCCCTTCCCTCCTCCACACTCAAGCACTCTTTCTTGTTCCTAAGAGAAAGGCTTAGAAGTGACTCATTTTGTAGCCTTTCTGCTCTCAGGGTACCTTGAGGTCCCCTGGAAATGAAAGGATTGGAAGCAACCAGCTTACTTTTCCTCGAATGCCCAAACACTAAGGGGAAATCCACACTGGGGAGACACTCTCTCCGGCTTTGTCAGATACAAAAGGACAGAGCAGTAAATGCAACCCTTCTCCCCTCGCTGGGCCCCTACTGGGCTCATTCTTGAGTGTTTGTCCTATTCTTAGCAACAAAGCCAGTTTCTCCAAGGGTCAAATCTTGTGGTTTTATTTTCTGGCTTTGCTCCACTCTTTTCTGGGATGGCCCTAATCCCTGGGCCTCAGCATCCCCACCTTGTAATTAACTGGGTTACACTCAGGTGATCATAGATGGGGAAGATTGTGTACTTGCAGCCTTCCAGTGCGACTCCCTCATTGTGCAGATAAGGAGATTGAGGCTCAGAGAAGGGAAGTGGCTTGGCAGGGGTCACCCAGGGGTTGTGTGTTAAGTTTCTGTGTGTCTTTTCTCATTTTCTTCTTTTAAAAAAATATTTATTTATTGGTTTCACTGGGTCTTAGTTGGGGCACGTGGGATCTAGTTGCCAGACCCCTGGACTGGGAGCGTGAAGTCCTAGCCACTGGACCACAGGGAAGTCCAGTTTCTGTGTGTCTTTGTCCTGTCTCCTCAGTAACTCCATGGCAGGGGCTATGTTTTGCCTGCTTTTTTAGTCCCTTCAGGGACCCAGGTCCAGAGTAGGGTTTGTAGACACTGGCTGATTTGGGAGGACTGATGGATGGAACACCAGACTGGTTGGAGAAAAGTTGTCAAGAGTGAGCCAGACTGTGAAGCTGGCCCATGGAGGCAAGTGTGGTGGGGGCTTTGGGGAGCCGCTCACCAGCTAGGTGATGGTGGACAAGTTTCTTGATTTTTCTAAACCTCTGTTTTTTCAACTATGAAATGCAGATGATAATTCTTACTCCACGTGGTTGGAAGAGTTAATAAGATTTAATAAGCCTGATACACTTGATTGTTGTTGTTTAGTCACACTCAGTTGTTGTGGTTTATTGCTAAGCCAGGGGCTTCCCAGGTGATGCTGGTGGTAAAGAACCTGCCTGCCGATGCAAGAGATGTAAGAGATGCAGGTTTGATCCCTGGGTCAGGAAGATCCCCTGGAGAAGGAAATGGCAACCCACTCCAGTATTCTAGCCTGGAGAATCCCATGGACAGAGAAACCTGGCAGGCTACAGTCCATGGGGTCACAAAGTAACTGAAGAGACTTAGCACAAATGCGTCGCTAAGCTATATTGACTCTCTGTGACCCAGTGGACTGTAGTCTGCCAGGATCCTCTATCCGTGGGATTCTCCAGGCAAGAATACTGGAGTGGGTTGCCATTTCCACCTTCAGGGGATCTTCCTGACCCAAGGATTGAACCTGTGTCTCCTGCAACGGCAGGCAGATTCTTTATCGTGGAGCCACCAGGGAAGTGGAGAAATGGAATAATACCTGCCAAATCAGTACATGAAGTATGTCACAGTCATCAGCAGTTGCAGCCACCACGGATGGTGAGCTGGTGAGCCCAGAGGGGACTCAGAAAGGAAAGAATACCTGCCATCTAGCAATCATCAGACTGCAGCCACAGCGAGCCCCAAGGAAACTCGGGATTCTGGCCCCAGATAACTAAGGTACATTTCAAAAGAATGATTTCAATGAACCCAGACTCTTGCATCTTCCCATACATAGAAAAGCACTCAATTCCTTAACGCGGGTTATCTGGTTTTCTTTAACTAGCAATAATCTTTTGATGTTCAGATTACCTGCCCTTTGTTGTGAAACTTCTATATAACTTGGCTCCCCCTCGCCTTCCCCGCTCCAACTCATTTCCTTGAGCAGTTCTCTCAGGGTTACTTGAGATGCTGTCTCCTGGGCTTAAGTCATAAAAATTCCTACTGAATAAACATAACTCTCAACTTTTAGGTTGTGAGTGTTTTTAAGTTTAAAGTTGTTCACTGGAGCTTTATGAACTTTTATTATGAAGCTTCAGTTTCATCATGTAAGTGCCATTGTGGGGGCTGTAATAGGAAAGAAACTACGATACACACACACACATATACACACACACAGGCTACTGAAATTGCTGCCTCTGATCTCAGGAAGTTGGAGGAGGAAGGATGACTGGAGAAGGACATAAGAAAAGAAAGCCACCGCCAGTGAAAATAGTGGGGTAGCCCTTGCAGGAGGAGAGACAGTATAGCTGAGAGCACCGGCTGGGTGTTCAGTCTGCAAGGAGATGTTGGTTAAGCGCATGGACTGGGAGTAGTATTAACAACCAAATGGAGAGAGGATTTGTTGTTGTTGTTTAGACGCTAAGTTGTGTTCGACTCTTTGTGACCCCATGGACTGTAGCCCGCCAGGCGCCTCTGTGCATGGGACTTCCCAGGCAAGAATACTGGAGTGGGTTGCCTTTTCCTTCTCCAGGGGATCTTCCTGACAGAGATCGAAATCGCGTCTCCTGCTTGGCAGGCAGATTCTTTGCTACTGAGCCACCAGGGAAGCCCAAAATGAGGGTAACTGTCCACATCTCTCAAGGTGGGTACAGACCTCGCTGTGGATTCACTAAAATGTTCTACGTGATGTGACTGTTGTGTCGAAGGAACTCGGTAAGATACACCGTCCATTAGCATCAGCGTGGTTCCGGAAAGCGCCCTAGAGGAAAGAGGAAGAGCAGGAGAGGGTGACAGTGATGGAAGGGGGATTTTTCTGGTTGGAGCAGGCTGGGGAATGAGTGATGGAAGGCCCCCCCGCCCCCTGCCGCCGCCCCATCTCTGAGGATTTCAGGCAGTCGCTGGAGAGACCCACATCCTGGGCTGGACCTTCATGGCCCAGGCTGTGTGTGGCTGGAAGAGAGTGTGTACCATCTGGCAGTGAGAGGCTGGGGCCAGGGAGCCCCTGCTCTGGGGATGGGGCCTCGGGCTCTTGGAATAAGGACAGCCGATTATTACTTTTGTCTCCACCCAACTCTGGGAGCCACCCAGAAAGAGATATGCTCAGTTGTCAGTCTCCCTCCCCTAGAGCAGATACTTTTTGTTTTAAAATAGTTGGTTTTTTTAATTTTTAAAATATTTGCACACATAATACATGCTTTTATTTGGAAAGCATATCAAAGTCAAGATAACATTTACAGTTATAGTCTCACCACACAAAATGATCATCTCCTTCCTATATTCTAGATTTTTAGTGCTTTATTTTTTTGCTTTGTAAAAAATTATCTAGTTGTAATAACAATATAATTTTATTCTACTTTCTCACTGAATATTACTTCATAATCTTTTGTGATGGTAGACTTTATATACACAATTTAAAAGTCTGCCTTTGACCACATGTATTTAACTTATCCATTGAAAGTTGTTTAATTTGGGGCCATTATGAAATTAGCAGTTAGTTTGGGATTAACACAGACAGTACTATATATAAAATAGATATTCAACAAAGACCTACTCTATAGCAAGAGAACTATACTCAATATTTTGTAATAACCTATAAGGGAAAATAATCTGAAAAAATATATATATATATCTGAATCACTTTACTGGACATCTGAAAGTTAATACCACATGGTAAATCAACTATACTCCAATTTTTTAAAAGTGCTGTGGGAAAAAAAGTCTGCCTTTGATTTCTGATAGATGATGAATTCTCATCTAATGTAGCTAATCATTCCTACATTATTAGGCTGTTTCCAATTTTACACTATTATGAAAAAAATCATATTAACATGTTTGAATACAGTATATTCTGTAATTTAAATTATTTCCTTAGACTGAATCCCCAAAATGGAATTAGTATAGTTAAAATGCATAAATGGTTATGAATTTTTATACATAATTAGGCCTATCAAAATGTTTTCTGGTTTTATTCTTCCAGAATATATAATGTATACACATATAAAAACGTTAAAACGTAGAGCTAAGTAAAATCAATGGGAAAAATAATAATCTTAACATCCCAAATCACCTCTTTTGACATTTCCATATACTTCCCTCCACATTATTCTGGGATAATTTTGTATACATAAATCATATTTTTCATTTACTTTCACTTATTTCTTTACATCTTTAAAAATGCTTCTAGGGGACTTTCCTGGTGGTTCAGTGTTAAGACTCCATGCTTCCAATGCAGGGGGTGTGGGTTCAATCCCTGGTCAGGGAACTAGGATTCCACATGCCACACAGTGCAGCCCAAAGATTTAAAAATGAAAATAAATAATTAAAATAAAAATCCTTCTAAAACATGATTTTTAGTTACTGCACAGTGGCCCATTTTTCACAATGGCCCACTGTGTCTGTATGGTAGTTTATATCTTATTGGTGGTCATTGGGATTCCGCCCCCCCCCACCCCCAGTGCTTCATTATTGTAAATGACACTAGAGCAGATGCCAAAAGGCCTCTACTTTCATGAGGAAGACCCCATCCCAGTGCGAGTCAGAGAACCATGAACTGGACAGATCTACTGTACCTCAAGGGGTTCACTCCTCCAGCACCCTGTAACTGGATCCAGAATCACCCACATCCGCATTTTACAGGTGAGATACAGTACGCTCAAGAGAATTTCAGTGTCTAGTGCAAGTTCATAGACCTAGTAGGTGTCAGAGATAAGAACGAAGATATAAAAATCTAAAAGCCTTGATGCTGCTTCCACATGTGATACAACTGGATTGTTTTCTTTCTGAAAACATTCTTATTTTTTGTGTTATTTAAAAACTAGGTGTGCATAAGACACATGGGCCACAGTCCATAGCATTGCAAAGAGTCAGACATGACAGGAAATAAGCAACAACAAAGTATGTATACAGCTGATTCATTTTGCTGTACAGCAGAAACTGATACAACATTATAAAGCAACTATACTCCAATAAAAATTAATTAAAAACAAACAAGAAAAGATGATAAGGCAGACTTTATTCAAGGGGAATACTACAATGGGGCTTTATAGTAGGGGAGCAAGATTGGGCTCAACTCCAAATACAACAAGGGCCAGTGGAGATTTACAGCCAAGGAACGGGGTCATCTGATGGAAAATTACTAAGAAGAAACTTAAAGGGTAAGGGGGACTCTGCCTAAACCAACTCGACAGGATTTTTGCCAAAGGCAGGCCAGGGTGGTAAGATACTGAGTGTAGGGGATAAAGAATTTGCTCAGAAATCAAGGAAGTGTGATTTTCACTAAACTGACACAGCAGAATTCTTGCTAAGCCTGGACTAAGCAGAGATGAACACGGAAGTCCAAAAGTCAGGGCCTGGTTGAGAAGAGGGTTCACAGGAACCAGACTAGAATTAGGTCAAGGGGTAAATCTTTGTCAGGGTCCAAAGCAATTATGCTTAGGACTTGCCTGGTGGTCCAGTGGTTAAGACTTTGCTTTTCAATGCAGTGGATGCTGCTTTGATCCCTCGTCCCAAGGCCACATGCCTTGTGGCCAAAAAACCAAAGCATGAAACAGAAACAACATTGTAATAAATTCAATAAAGACTTTAAAAATGGTCCACATTTTTAAAGAATCTTAAAAAAAAAAAAAAAAAGTAATTGTGCTCATGTGGGCCTCCAAATTGGGCCACATTTTTAGAGGGCTAGTGACCAGCTTGAGGGCACAGAGAGAAAGGTGACCTGGATGATAAAAGGTCTGGGATACATGACATGATTTCTTTCAAAAAACATTTAGTTCCTACTATGTGCCAATTGAAGAGTACAGACAATAAGAATTAAATTCCTGTTCCAAAGGGCTTTATATTCTGGTGTGAATATAGAGAAAGACTGAAAATAAGATAGCTTATGAAAAAAATTAGCAAGATAATTACAGTATGACAAACACTGAAATATAGGGGGAATGTGGAGTGTTGCATATAATCTCTAGAGCAATCTATGAGATGGAGGAAAATCAAGAGTCTGAAGGTACTTCCCTGGTAGTTCTTTGGCGACTACTGTGCTCCCAATGCAGTGGGCAAAAGTTTGATCCCTGGTCAGGGATCTAAGGCCCCACATGCCACACAGTGTACCCCCCCCCCAAAAAAAAGGGCGTGGCATATCACAGAAACAGAGAAAACTTAGGAAATGAGGGAAAGACTGATTGTGTTGAGTGCAGCTGGGAGGAAAAGAAAGATGAGAACAGAGAAGCAACTGCAGAATTCGGCAAGATGGACGTCGTTTGTGACCAGAACACAAGAACAGCTTTCACTGGCGTGCTCAAAATGGGAACCCAGTTAGGAGAAGCTTTCAGAGAGAATGAGACATGATAAAGCAAAAATCACTTTCTCCCAAAGTTTGGCCATGAACAGGGAGCAGAGAATGGAATGATATGCATAGAGTCAAGGAAGGATGTACAGTTGACCCTTGAACAACATGGGTTTGACCTGTGTGGATCCAATTACATGGGATACTTTTCAATAGTAAATATTACAGTACTACACAACCCTCAGTTGGCTGAATCCAAGAACGTAGAAACACAGATACGAAGGAAATGTGGATATCAAGCACTGATTGTAAATTATACTTGGATTTTTGAATGCAAAGATGGTCCACACCCACAGCCCCCATGTTGTTCAAGGATCAACTATATTTTAAAAGATGGGAAGACACAATTGTATGCTGATGGAAAAGATCCAATAGAGGAAGGGGAAGCGAGGGAAGATTGATAAACTCAGGCATATAATCTGTGAGATGGTAAGTGGAGATGGGTTCAGAGCATAGGTGGAGGACTTGGCCTTTGATTTGAGCAGAGAGATTTAGAATACTTATAAGGACAGCACTGTAACTGGAAAGAAACCAGAAAATATGAGTTTAGCTCCCAATAGGTCTGTAGATTTGGTGATAGGAAGATGCCAAATGCTTCCCTTTCCCTAGTGAAGTATGAGACTGAAGTTGAGCAGAACAGAACACAGGTGTGAGAAGAGATCAAATGATATGGAATAAATTCCTTGGAATATGAGAATATATGTTGACTGGGGAAAGTTAGCAGGATTGTTGGGCAGAGTGGGGTGCCCATCTGAGGTCTGTGCCTCAGATGTCAGCTCTTACTAAGTAAAAAATCTGTTGGAAGAATGAGAGAGTTCATGTGGTCCTAGAAAAAGAAGGGCTAGAGCACCAGGGACTAGCTTAGCACTGGGGAATCTCAAGAGCAAGAACACATAGATGGCACTTGTAGAAGGCAACCATTGGGATAAATAAGGTCCATTCTCCCCACATTGAAATCCCAAGGGGAGAGCATCTGATTGGCCAAATGGAAGCCAAGAACAATGATTTAATTAAAAGTCTCATCAAGACTGTTCAGTGAGGGACAGCTACTTTGTCAGGAAATCTGTGATGTGATTACACAAAGAAGAGGGAGAGGATGCTGGACAGACAAAAGGCAGGTGACTACTATGTGGTCATGAATTCAAGTGAAACCAGTCAGTAGGACTGTGTGTTTTCTCCAGCAATATTCAGCACCTCTGGGGTGAGCTCAGAGAAAGTGGGTCATTGGGACTGAGCTAAGTAAACACTGTGGAATAGGAGCTCATTACAGTAATTAGACCTTACACAACCGTAGGAGGAGCTGGGGAAGAAATGTCCAAATTCGGAGCTGAAGGATGAGAGAAAAGCCACTAACCAGCTCTGGTGACATGTAGACATTGGCAGGCTTTCTGTAAGCTAGCCACATCCAGCTGCTGTAGTCAGATTACAAAGGGGGCTGAGATAGAAGTCCATACACAATTGTTGGTTCTCTGTGGCTACAGCTTTGGAGTTCACACCAATGTGTCCCGCGTGTCCTGGCATCACTGTTGGACATCAGAGCCAGCAGTTGGGAAAAAGAGACCCAGAGCAAACCTCTGGCACTCTTGTGTCTGCCTCTAACCGACAACTGCCTTCAGGGTGTTACAACTGCTCTTTCATTTTGCCTCCCAATTCTTATACAGCTTTGCTTTTGATCAGCTCTAACCCTGAACTGTTCAAAGGGATTCTGGGAAACATAGTTTCCAGTGTAAATAATGCAAAAACACATATAAAATAAAAGAAATATTATAAAATATTATTAATAATAATGAATACTATTATAATGTAATTATTATATAATTAATATTATATTAATAAAAATCATTTAAACAATATAATTTTATAATGATAAAAATAATATAAAAACCCATATGAAAATACAGCATAGTAAGGATAGTAGAAAACAAGAGAGACAAAAGATTTAGTGTATTTTCAGGGGAGTTACTATCATAATGGACCATAGAATCCAGAATATGAGGACCATGAATTGGCAGTGAGAAGCTCAAAAAATTATTGCATTAGAGGTACTAGAGTATGCTAGCTGTAAGGATAACAGATGATAGTGGGTTATGAATCTGAGTTCTGGGATGTGTTCTGATTACTGATGATTGGGAGGTCTAAGGTGGCTGAGGGGATGGAGACCAGAGAGTTGGAAGAATCATGCATGTGGAAATTGAGGTCACTGAAAATGGCCAGGAGGGGACCAAAGAGAAAGTCTATGAGCGAGGCTGGAGCTGAAGTCCCTATGAGTGTGTGGCGGTGACGAGCAAGCTGTCAGGTACAGCAGTTAGGACTGGTGGAGACTGAGCTTGAAAGAACTGGAAAGTTTCAAGTAGAAAAAAAAGAGAAGAGGTTTCAAAATGGTGACAGAAAGCAAGGAGAGCTCCTGTTCAGTTCATGCCCTGAGGTACTTGAAGATGAGGGGCTGTGGAATGGACTGTCTTCTGAGAGCATTGCGGGGGATGGGGAGTGGGGACCAGGGACAGGAGGGAGAGCCACGTTTCACCCAATGAAAGGAGGTGGAAGAGGCATTCAGGGAAGAGGTGAGAATACAGGGGACCGTGCGGAGCACTCAACATGTGTTCTAAGAGGGCACAATGAAATGTATCCCCAGAGGGGATGGGTGAGTCAGGTTAGTTGTAATTATATTACAACTTTTCAGTTGCAAATGTCAGAGATCCAACTCAAACCAGATTAATTTAATTAATGAAGATTAATTAATTAAGAGAATTTATTTGCTCATATACAGGCAGACCTCAGAGATATTGCCGGTTCAATTTCAGACCACTGCAATAAACTGAATATTGCAATAAAGTAAGTGACATAAACTTTTTTGGTTTCCAGGTATAAAAGTTGTGTTTTTACAATATACAAACTGTGTAGTATACAGTATCTATACACTATACTGGAGAAGGCAATGGCACTCCACTCCAGCACTCTTGCCTGGAAAATCCCATGGACGGAGGAGCCTGGTGGGCTGCAGTCCATGGGGTCGCTAAGAGTCAGACAGGACTGAGCAACTTCACTTTCACTTTTCACTTTCATGCATTGGAGAAGGAAATGGCAACCCACTCCATTGTTCTTGCCTAGAGAATCCCAGGGACAGGGGAGCCTGGTGGGTTGCCGTCTATGGGGTCACATAGAGTCGGACACGACTGAAGTGACTTAGCAGCAGCAGCAGCATACACTATACTGTAGTCTATTAAGTGTGCAATAATATTATTGTCAAAGAAAGCAGAGTACACACTCTTAAAATGTGTGTGTGTGTGCTCAGTTGCTTCAGTCGTGTCCAACTCTTTGCAACCTCATGGACTGTAGACTGCCAGGCTCCTCTGTCCATGGAATTCTCCAGGCAACAATACTGGAGTGGGTTGCCATGGCCTTCTCAAGGGGATCTTCCCGACCCAGGGAATGAATCTGTGTCTCCTGAATCTCCTGAATTGGAGGCAGATTCTTTACCACTGGGAAACCCTAATTTAAAATACTTTATTGCTAGAAAATACTGACCATCTGAGTTGTCATTTTGCTGGTAGAGGCCCTGTTGTTAACAGCTGTTGACCGATCAGGGTGGTGGTTGCTGGGGGACGGGGTGGGGGTAATTGTAACTATTTCTTTAAGAATAAGACCACATGAAGTGTGCCACATTGACTGATTCTTCCTTTCACAAATGATTTTTCTGTAGCATGCAATGCTGTTTGATAGCATTTTCCCACAATTCTTTCAAAGTTGGAGTCAACCATCTCAAACCCGGCTGCTGCTTTATCAACTAAGCTTATGTAATGTTCTCAATCCTTTGTTACATTTCAAAAGTCATGGCATCTTCCCCAGGGGTAGATTCCGTCTCGAGAAACTACTTTCTTCACACATCGATAAGCAACTCATTGTCCATTAAAGTTTTATCATGAGATTGCAGCAATTTAGTCCCATCTTGAGGCTTCATTTCTCATTCTCCTGCTATTTCCACCACCTTGGCAGTTACTTTGCTACTGAAGTCTTGAGCCCCTCAAAGTCATCCATGAGGTTTGGAATCAGCTTATTCCAAACTCCTGTTAATGTTGATATTTTGCCCTTGTCTCATGAATCATAATTTCTTTTCTTTCTTTCTTGTGTGGACCATTTTAAAAGTCTTCATTGAATTTGTTATAATATTGCTTTGCCTTATGTTTTGGTTTTTGGTCACCAAGCATGTGGGATCTCAGCCTCCCAACCAGGGATTGAACCCACATGCCCTGCATTTTTGAAGGTGAAGTCTGAACCATTGGACAGCAAGGGAAGTCCCCCTAATGTTCTGAATGGCATCTAGAATGGGAAATCCTCTCTAGAAGGTTTTCAATTCCCTTTGCCCAGATCCATTAGAGGAATCACTCTAGTCTGAACCACTGGACAGCAAGGGAAGTCCCCATAATGTCCTGAATGGCATCTAGAATGGGAAATCCTCTCTAGAAGGTTTTCAATTGCCTTTGCCCAGATCCATCAGAGGAATCACTCTCTACAGCAGTGATAGCTTTTCAACATCTATTTCTTAAATAATAAGACTTGAAAGTCAAAATGAACCCTTGATTCTTGGGCTACAGAATGAATGCTGTATTAGCAGGATAAAAGCAACACTAATCTCATTGTCCACCTCCATCACAGCTCTTGAGTGACCAAGTGCATTGACAATAAACAGTAACATTTTCCTGAGCGGTAGGTCTCAACAGTGGGCTTAAAGTTTTTGGTAAACCATGTTGTAAACAGATGTGCTGTCATCCTGGCTTTGTTGTTCCATTTATAGAGCACAAGTGGAGTCAATTTAGCACTTTTTTGGAATGGTCAATGAGCACTGGCTTCAACTTAATGTCACCAGCTAATGACTTTTCCAATGAGCCCCTAACAAGAGAGTTAGCTTGTCCTTTGGCACCCCACTCCAGTACTTTTGCCTGGAAAATCCCATGGACGGAGGAGCCTGGTAGGGTGCAGTCCATGGGGTCGCTAGAGTCGGACACGACTGAGCGACTTCACTTTCACTTTTCACTTTCACGCATTGGAGAAGGAAATGGCAACCCACTCTAGTGTTCTTGCCTGGAGAATCCCAGGGACGGGGAAGCATGGTGGGCTGCTGTCTATGGGGTCTCACAGAGTCGGACACGACTGAAGCGACTTAGCAGCAGCAGCAGCTTGTCCTTTGAAGCTTAGGAACCAGGCACTGACTTCTCTTCTCTAGCCTTGAAAATCCCAGATGACTTCTTCTTCCCATATGGGCCTGTTTTGTCTACAAGGATAATCTGTTGTTTAGTGGAGCCACCTTCATTAGTCATCTTAGCTAGATCTTCTGGATAACTCGCTGTAGCTTCTACACCAGTCCTAGCTGCGTCACCTTATACTTTTGTGCTATAAAAACTGCTTCTTTTCTTAAACCTTAAAAGCCAACCTCTGCTACCTTCGAGCTTTTCTTTTGCAGCCTCCTTACCTCTCAACCTTTATAGAACCGAAGAGAACTGGGGCCCTGCTCTGGACTGCTGTTGTTGCTCAGTCACTAAGTCATATCTGACTCTCCATGACCCCATGGACTGCAGCTCTTCAGGCTTCCCTGTCCTTCACCATCTCCCAGAGTTTGCTGCAACTCATGCTGTGGATTCAGTTCAGTTCAGTTCAGTCGCTCAGTCGTGTCCAACTCTTTGCGACCCCATGAATCCCAGCACGCCAGGCATTCCTGTCCATCACCAACTCCCAGAGTTCACCCAGACTCACGTCCATCGAGTCAGTGATGCCATCCAGCCATCTCACCCTCTGTCGTCCCCTTCTCCTCCTGCCCCCAATCCTTCCCAGCATTGGAGTCTTTTCCAATGAGTCAACTCTTCGCATGAGGTGGCCAAAGTACTGGAGTTTCAGCTTTAGCATCATTCCTTCCAAAGAAATTCCAGGGCTGATGTCCTTCAGAATGGACTGGTTGGATCTCCTTGCAGTCCAAGGGACTCTCAAGAGTCTTCTCCAACACCACAGTTCAAAAGCATCAATTCTTTGGCGCTCAGCCTTCTTCACAGTCCAACTCTCCCATCCATACATGACCACAGGAAAAACCATAGCCTTGACCAGACGGACCTTTGTTGGCAAAGTCATGTCTCTGCTTTTGAATATGCTATCTATGTTGGTCATAACTTTTCTTCCAAGGAGCAAGCGTCTTTTAATTTGATGGCTGCAGTCACCATCTGCAGTGATTTGGGAGCCCAAAAAATAAAGTCTGACACTGTTTCCACTGTTTCCCCATCTATTTCCCATGAAGTAATGGGATGCCATGATCTTCATTTTCTGAATGTTGAGCTTTAAGCCAACTTTTTCACTCTCCACTTTCACTTTCATCAAGAGGCTTTTTAGTTCCTCTTCACTTTCTGCCATAAGGGTGGTGTCATCTGCATATCTGAGGTTATTGATATTTCTCCTGGCAATCTTGATTCCAGCTTGTGCTTCTTCCAGCCCAGTGTTTCTCATGATGTACTCTGCATATAAGTTAAATAAGCAGGGTGACAATATACAGCCTTGACGCACTCCTTTTCCTATTTGGAACAGGTCTGTTGTTCCATGTCCAGTTCTAACTGTTGCTTCCTGACCCGCATACAGATTTCTCAAGAGGTAGGTCAGGTGGTCTGGTATTCCCATCTCTTTCAGAATTTTCCACAGTTCATTGTGATCCACACAGTCAAAGGCTTTGGCATAGTCAGTAAAGCAGAAATAGATGTTTTTCTGGAACTCTCTTGCTTTTTCCATGATCCAGTGGATGCTGGCAATTTGATCTCTGGTTCCTCTGCCTTTTCTAAAACCAGCTTGAACATCAGGAAGTTCACGGTTCACATATTGCTGAAGCCTGGCTTGGAGAATTTTGAGCATTACTTTACTAGCATGTGAGATGAGTGCAATTGTGCAGTAGTTTGAGCATTCTTTGGCATTGCCTTTCTTTGGGATTGGAATGAAAACTGACCTTTTCCAGTCCTGTGGCCACATCTGAGTTTTCCAAATTTGCTGGCATTAGACCCTGGTTAAGGGAATGTTGTGGCTAGTTTGATCATCTCCAGACTACTGAAACTCTCTCCATATCAGCAGTAAGACTATTTTGCTCTCTCATCATTCATATATTCAGTGGAATAACAGTTTTAATTTCCTTCAAGAACCTTTCCTTTGCATTCACAGCTTGCTTAAGTGTTTGGCCAAGAGGTCTGGTTTTCATCCTATCTTGGCTTTCACTATATCTTCCTCACTAAGCTTAATCATTTCTAGCTCTTAATTTAAAGAAACATGCAATTCTTTTCCCTTGAATGCTTAAAGGCCATTGTAGGGTTACTGACTGGCCTAATTTCAATATAGTTATGTCTCAGGGAATAGGGAGACTTGAAGAGGGTGGGGTGAGCAAGAGAGGGGGAGAGACAGATGAGGGGGTGGATAGAGAAGAAGGAAAAAAAAGAAAAGGAGAGAAAGAGATATGAGTGAATAGCCAGGCAGTGAAGCAATTATACCATACTCAACCTTTATTCCTGTTAGCTTGGCAGTAAAGAATCCACTTGCAATGCAGGAGACGTGGTTCAATCCCTGGATCGGGATGATCCCCTAGAGAAGGAAATGGCAACTCACTCCAGTATTCTTGCCTGGGGAATCCCATAGACAGAGGAGGCTGGTGGTCCATGGGGTCGAAAAGAGTCGGACACAACCGAGCAACGGAACACACACACACAACCTTTATTGATTAAGTTCTCGGTCTTCTGTGAGTCTGGTGCATCCCTTCAGTCTCTCAGCTTCTCTATCCTTTATGTTAGCTGTATTCTCAAGCAGCCTCTCCCCAACCAGTGAGCAGATGGCTGCCCAACATCTCCAGGTGGATGTGGTCCTCACCACCTGCTTCTTCCCTTCCACACCAGTGAAATCCCAACCTGAGCCATACATGATGGTTAACATGGGGACGTCTCTAAGTGGCCATGGTCCTGGGTCCACTGCCCACCCCTGGTAGACAGAACCCACCAGAACCTCATGTTGGTGAGTAATGGAATGGTTCTTCAGAGGAAGACTGCGATGCTGTCATCAAGAGGAGAAGGACAGGGTACTGGATGGCAAAACATGGACTGTTCACATGTTGTTTAGTTGCTCAGTCGTGTCTGACTCTGTGACCCCACAGACTGTATTCCACCAGGCTCCTCTGTCCATGGGATTACCCAGGCCACAATACTGGAGTGGGTTGCCATTTCCTCCTCCAGGGGATCTTTCTGACCCAGTGATGGAACCCGTGTCTCCTGCACTGGCAGGCAAATTTTACCACTGAGCCACCAGGGAACTCCCCAGGCTGTCTACATGGGTACCTACATAGCAGCATGCAGCTAGGGTCAGGTTGATGCTGAATCACTGCAGAGGCTGGGATTTGGACTTCTTGTGACCCCTGAGGAAAACAAGGATATGAGGCATGATGGGGTTGGCACTGATAACTTCTTAGGGGAAGTGGGCAATCTTCATGTTAGCCTGGAGCACTAGAATGGGAACTTGGGCATGGCGCCACCTAGTGCTGTGTCAAGGCATAGCAGGGGAGACCAAGGCACAAAATGGCCTCCCTGCAGTGGCCGGCCCCTTCAACTTCAGGGAGTTTGTGGTCTAGGAGATGTAGAGGGTCATTTGCAAATGTCTGAAAGCAGTGGGGAGAAAAAGTTAAGGGCCATGGGATTGACAGCGGCTCTTGGCAAGTTGCAGAACTTACCTCTGAAAGAGGAGGCAAGGTAATCTATGTGGCTCCAGAGGAAAATCAGCAGCTGTATGTGAGAGCTGGAGGGAGGTTTTGAGCTAATAATTACAAGCAGAACTGTCTAATGAAGAAGCGGCTTGCTTCCAAGGCCGCGAGTTCCCTGTGCCTAGAACTGTTTAAGTAGTGATTTGAATGCTTCTAGTCAGAGATAGTTTTCTGTGGTTGTGGTTTCAGCCTGTCTGCCCTCTAATGCCATCTCTCAGCGCCTACCATCTTACTGAGGTTCTCTGACCTTGGACATGGGGTATCTCCTCTCAGCCACTCACACAAGAACACAAGAGAAGACTCTACACATGGATAACACCAGATGCTCAACACAGAAATTGGACTGATTATATTCTTTGCAGCCAAAGATGGAGAAGCTCTGCACAGTCAGCAAAAACAAGACCGGGAGCAGACTGCGGCTCAGATCATGAACTCCTTATTGCCAAATTCAGACTTAAATTGAAGAAAGTAGGGGAAACCACTAGACCATTCAGGTATGACCTAAATCAAATCCCTAACGATTATACAGTGGAAGTGAGAAATAGATTTAAGGGACTAGATCTGATAGACAGAGTGCCTAATGAACTATGGATGGAGGTTCATGACATTGTATAGGAGACAGGAATCAAGATCATCCCCAAGAAAAATAAATGCAAAAAAGCAAACTGGCTGTCTGAGGAGGCCTTACAAATAGCTGTGAAAAGAAGAGAAGCCAAAAGCAAAGGAGAAAAGGAAAGATATACACATTTCAATGCAGAGTTCCAAAGAATAGCAAGGAGAGATAAGAAAGCCTTCTTCAGTGATCAATGCAAAGAAATGGAGGGAAACAATAGAATGGAAAGCATAGAGATTGCTTCAAGAAAATTAGAGATACCAATGGAACATTTCATGCAAAGATGGGCTCATTAAAGACAGAAATGATATGGACCTAACAGAAGCAGAAGATATAAAGAAGAGGTGGCAAGAATACACAGAAGAACTGTATAAAAAAGATCTTCACAACCCAGATAATCATGATGGTGTGATCACTCACTAGAGCCAGACATCCTGGAATGTGAAGTCAAGTGGGCCTTAGGAAGCATCACTACAAACAAAGCTAGTGGAGGTGATGAAATTCCAGTTGAGCTAATTCAAATCCTGAAAGATGATGCTGTGAAAGTGCTGCACTCAATATGCCAGCAAATTTGGAAAACTCAGCAGTGGCCACAGGACTGGAAAATGTCAGTTTTCATTCCAATCCCAAAGAAAGGCAATGCCAAAGAATGCTCAAACTACTGCACAATTGCACTCATCTCACATGCTAGTAAAGTAATGCTCAAAATTCTCCAAGCCAGGCTTCAGCAATATGTGAACCGTGAACTTCCTGATGTTCAAGCTGGTTTTAGAAAAGGCAGAGGAACCAGAGATCAAATTGCCAGCATCCACTGGATCATGGAAAAAGCAAGAGAGTTCCAGAAAAACATCTATTTCTGCTTTACTGACTATGCCAAAGCCTTTGACTGTGTGGATCACAATGAACTGTGGAAAATTCTGAAAGAGATGGGAATACCAGACCACCTGACCTACCTCTTGAGAAATCTGTATGCGGGTCAGGAAGCAACAGTTAGAACTGGACATGGAACAACAGACCTGTTCCAAATAGGAAAAGGAGTGCGTCAAGGCTGTACATTGTCACCCTGCTTATTTAACTTATATGCAGAGTACATCATGAGAAACACTGGGCTGGAAGAAGCACAAGCTGGAATCAAGATTGCCAGGAGAAATATCAATAACCTCAGATATGCAGATGACACCACCCTTATGGCAGAGAGTGAAAAAGTTGGCTTAAAGCTCAACATTCAGAAAACTAACATCATGGCATCCGGTCCCATCACTTCATGGCAAATAGATGGGTAAACAATGGATACAGTGACAGACTTTATTTTGGGTGGGGGAGCTCCAAAATCACTGCAGATAGTGAATGCAGCCTTGAAATTAAAAGACACTTAATCCTTGGAAGAAAAGTTATGACCAATCTAAACAGCATATTACAAAGCAGAGACATTACTTTGCCAACAAAGGTCTGGCTAGTCAAAGCTATAGTTTTTCCAGTGGTCACGTATGGATGTGAGAGTTGGACTATAAAGAAAGCTGAGCACTGAAGAATTGATGCTTTTGAACTGTGGTGTTGGAAAAGACTCTTGAGAGTCCCTTGGACTGCAAGGAGATCCAACCAGTCCGTCCTAAAGAAGATCAGTCCTGGATGTTCATTGGAAGGACTGATGTTGAAGCTGAAACTCCAATACTTTGGCCACCTGATGCGAAGAATTGACTCATTTGAAAAGGCCCTGATGTTGGGAAAGATCGAGGGCAGGAGGAGAAGGGGATGACAGAGGATGAGATGGTTGGATGGCATCACTGACTCAATGAACATGAGTTTGGTGTTCAACTCCGGGAGTTGGTGATGGACAGGAAGGCCTGGCATGCTGCAGCCATGGGGTCTCACAGAGTTGGACAGGACCAAGTGACTGAACTGAACTGAACTGAACTGAGTCAGAGATATCATATAAAGGCTCCTATTGAATCTGAGTTAATTCTGGGAGATAGTTAAGGACAGAGCAGCCTGGTGTACTATAGTTCATGAAGTCACAGGGTGGGACACGAACCCATGGACTGTAGCCCCCCAGGCTCCTCTGTCCATGGGATTCTCCAGGCAAGAATACTAGAATGGGTGGCCATTCCCTTCTCCAAGTGATCTTCCCAACCCAGGGATTGAACCCTGGTCTCCCACATTGCAAGCAGATTCTTTACCATCTGAGCCACCAGGGAAACCCCAACACTCACTCTGGGACACAGTGGAGGTCAGAGGAGTTTGGCATGCTACGGTCCATGAGGTCGCAAAGATTTAGCCACTGAAAAACAAACATCATTTTGGAAATCAAGCCAGACACTTTTAAGGTAGCTTCCAGATTTAAACTCTGTGACTTGATTCATACTCGGAAGAAATCATCAGCCAATTAGTACAATGGCTAACTGTTGCTTTTGACACTCTCTCACTTCCCTTTTCTGACTCCTTTTATCCGTCTCCAGGAACTTCCATCCCATCCCCTTGCTGCTGTCATGACACCCACTGGATTCTCAGCTGGGTCGGCTCTCTAGATATCATGTCCCTACTGCAAAGTAAGTCCTCTTCCTCCCCATCAAAATGTTCAGGCTCTGACACACAGCCTCCTATTGACAAGCAGGGAAAATGTAAACTGACATCGTGAACAGCCGAATTTGAGAAACTGAGTCCTATTGGAGGAGCTATAAACTTATTTATAACCAGTCTGTATCATACATTCTGAATCATTTTTCATTTATTAGCTTCTGTGTTCATCTTAAATGTGCTTTGGTTAATTTGGTCTCCTTTCATCAGAGAGTTAGCATTTGCAGGCAGGAATGCTATGATGTAATCTTCTGAATCCTGCACAAAAGCCTTGTATTTCAGTTATAGGGCTATTGGATTAAAATCAAGGCAAGTCCTTTTCATGAACTAGCTTGTCCACTTGTTCACAATGCCTGCCATCCACACCCCAGGCCCTGATATAGCTAGGGAGTATGGCGAAGGGGCTTTCCAGGTGGCTCTGCAGTAAAGAATCCACCTGCCAATGCAGGAGACACAGGTTTGATCCCTGGACTGGGAAGATCCCCTGGAGAGGAAATGGCAACCAACTCCAGTATTCTGGCCTGGGAAATCTCATGGACAGAGGAGCCTGGCGGGTCACAGTCCTGCTGCTGCTGCTGCTGCTAAGTCGCTTCAGTCGTGTCCGACCCTGTGCGACCCCATAGACGGTAGCCCACCAGGCTCTCCTGTCCCTGGGATTCTCCAGGCAAGAACATTGGAGTGGGTCACAGTCCATGGAGTCACAAAAGAGTCAGACACGACTTAGCAACTAAACAACAAGAACAATGAAGGGGAGGAGAATAGGGCCCCTGCTCCCTGAAAAGAAGTGGGATGGAAAATGCCTACTCAGTGCTGGGCACTGTGCTTGACATGCTCCATCCTTGTAACACTCGATGCTTGGACAACCCCATCAGGCAGGGATGGTTCATTTCCTTTTAGTTGGAAAACAAACAAAAAACTGGAGCCCAGAAAAGATTGCCCAGAGAATGAGAGCCAAAGCTCAAACCCAAGTCCCTCTGGCTCCATGTTGTCCTTAAACAAACAAAATATGATTACTAAGCAAATTTGTTTTCAATGAGAAGGACACATTATTTTTTTTTCCTTTCTGGAGCCCAGGGAATGAAAGGATCATTTTTTTCAAACCTGTGACTGGGGCCAAAGAATAGAGCAAAAACTGCTTAGGTTAGTCCTGGGGGGATATTAAGATGGAATTCAGTAATCCACGGACAGAAGCGTTTGTGTCTTACCAGGTGGAACTCCATGAGCTACCGTGAGCCGCTCAGCACCTCAGAGGAACCTAGGATCAATCGGGTTCTGGCCCAGCTTGCGGAGAGCCACGGCTTGCCCGCCATCTAGTGGTGAGTCGGAAGCCTCGCTGTAGGGCTCAAAAAAGAAGGATCTGGGGTCAAAATGCCTTCGTGATCCTTAAAGACCTCAGTCAGAGTTCCCTGTAACAGGTGGGTCCAGAGCGCATCCCAGCGCCCCCAGAGAAATTCATCTGCTGTTCATTTGCCATCAGAAGCGTGTTCCAGAACTCAGTGGCCTCTCTCAACTCACACCTTCACTTTCAGGCTTTCTGGAAAGTACTTTGAATTTGCTTCCCTCCCTTGTATTTCCATTCATGTTAGTCACACAGAGAGGGGGGAAAAAAACAACACACCTCAGTTAATCTAGTTCTTCAGCTACACACATACCACCACCACCACCACTTATTGGCAGGGCCACTAATCAGAGAGCCTCTCCATGGGAAGTCTTCCTAAACACAAGATCCAGGTGGGGAGAATGCAGCAGCTTGGGGAGGCAAAAGAATGAGGATCACCAAGGAAGAAAAAGTTGGCTTAAAACTCAACATTCAGAAAACTAAGATCATGGCATCTGGTCCCATCACCTCATGGCAAATAGATGGGGAAACAATGGATATGGTGACAGACTTTATTTTTGAGGGGCTCCAAAATCACTGAAGATGGTGAATGCAGCCATGAAATTAAAAGACACTTGCTCCTTGGAAGAAAAGCTATGACCAAACTAGGCAGCATATTAAAAAGCAGAGACATTACTTTGCCAACAAAGGTCTGTCTAGTCAATGCTGTGGTTATTCCAGTAGTCATATATGGATGTGAGAGTTGGACTATAAAGAAAGGTGAGTGCCGAACAATTGATGCTTTTGAACTCTAGCGTTGGAGAAGACTCTTGAGAGTCCTGTGGACTGCAAGGAGATCCAACCAGTCAATCCTAAAGGAAATCAGTCCTGAATATTCATTGGAAGGACTGATGCTGAAGCTGAAACTCCAATATTTGGCCACCTGATGTGAAGAACTGACTCCTTGAAAAAGACCCTGATGCTGGGAAAGATTGAAGTCAGGAGGAGAAGGGGATGACAGAGGATGAGATGGTTGGATGGCATCACTGACTTGATGGACCTGAGTTTGAGCAAGCTCCGGGAGCTGGTGATGGACAGGGAAGCTTGTGTGCTGCAGTCCATGGGGTCAAAAAGAGTGGACATGACTGAGAAACTGAACTGAACTGAGGAAGAAAATGCCGTTCTTGAAAAGGAACCCCCATTAACAGAGCCCTGGGAACAGGGGCATCCTCAGCACGACTGAGTGACTTCCCTTTCACTTTTCACTTTCATGCATCGGAGAAGGAAATGGCAACCCACTCCAGTGTTCTTGCCTGGAGAATCCCAGGGACGGGGGAGCCTGGTGGGCTTCCGTCTATGGGGTCGCACAGAGTCGGACACGACTGAAGCGACTTAGCAGCAGCAGCAGACACTCAGGTCACCAGGCTCCCTTCAGAGCCTCCCTCTGCCCCTCTGCCCCTTCTCCTTGCCTGGTACCCAGTCCCCCTTCCAACAGTGTAGGCTGTTGTGCAGAGCCTGGATGTGGACAACTCCAGACTGGCAGTTTCAATGGTCCAGAGATGCAGGCTTAACCTTGGTGTCAGAGGTGATGGAGAGGCATCCCAGAATATTTTCTCTGAGTATCACTGGCTGATGAAGAGTTCTCCAAGCTCATGCTGACTTTTGTACTTGATTCACCCTGTTTAGTCATTCCTTATATACGTGAATGAATAATGTTACATGTTCTGTCAATGCACATTGTTCTTTTAAGATTGTTTTTTGATGTGGACTGTTTTAACGTATTTATTGAATTTGTTACAATATTGTTTCTGTTGTTTATGTTCTGGTTTTTTGGCCCAGGAGCATGTGGGATCTTAGCTCCTTGATCAGGGATCAAACTCACATCCCCTGCATTGTAAGGTGAAGTCTTTAACCACTGAACCACCGGGAAAGTCCTGTATATAGTTTTAATTTTAAAATATATGTCCAGGTTAGATCTTGTGGTTGGCACAATAATCCCTCCCTCCAAAAATACCCACATCTTTTATCCCCAAAACCTGTGAATATATTACCTTTCCGAACCAAAGAGACTTTACAGAGGTGATTAAGGTTAAGGACATTGAGATGGTGAGAGTGTCTTGGATTATCCAGGTGGGCCCTATCTAAACACATTACTTCTTTAAAAACAGAGAACCTTTCCAGGCTATGATCAGAGAGAGAGAGAGAGAGATGACAACAGGACAAGGGTCTGGGAGAAATGTGACATTACTGGCTTTGAACATGGAGAAAGGGGTCCATACCCAAACCAAGGAATGTGGGCAGCCTGTAGAAGCTGCCTGGCTTCCCTGGTGGCTCTGACAGTAAAGAAACTGTCTGCAATGCAGGAAACCCAAGTTGAATCCCTGGGTCAGGAATATCCTCTGGAGAAGGAAATGGCAACCCACTGCAGTATTCTTGTCTGGGAAATCCCACAGACAGAGGAGCCTGGCAGGCTACGGTCCATGGGGTCCCAAAGAGACAGACGTGACTTTTCTGTTGAACACTTTCACTTTCTAGATGCTGAGAAAGGCAAGGAAAAGAATTTTCCCTAGAGCCTGCAGACAAGAATGCAGCCTGTGGAGTTTAGCCCAGCGAGGACCATGTCAGACTTCTGCACAACTGTAAGATAATTTGCATGGTTTTAAGCCACTAACTTTGTGGGGACTTGTTAGAGGAGCAATAAAACTCATGCAAACTTTTTTAGGTTTTGAGATCTCAAAGTCTCATTCAGCATCAAAGCAAGGACTGCCTTCCTTTGATGTTGCCTGTAAAGACATTGCTCTGATCAGAACTGTATTTTTTTTGGAGTTTTGTTTCAGGACCTAGGGAAAAGGTGCCATTTCTGTCAATAGACTATTTTATTACTTGGAAACCATAAGATCAACTCTATCACACAAAGTGAGCTTCTGATGAATGTTGTTAGACTCGTCAAGGAGTTCTGAATTAAGGCGCTCTTGGGGATGGTTTCTGTGCCCCTCATCATTGACTAGGACACACTCTAGAAATAGAAATATGAATATATACCATACAGAAAGCAGAAATGGATTGTCTCTACCAGGAAGCATTGTCTCCTTAAGAATATTGACTGGGACTTCCCTGGTGGTCCAATGGTTAAGAATCCTCTAGTCAATGCAGGGGACATGGGTTCCATCCCTGGTCTGAGAAGATTCCACATGCCTCGGGGCAGCTAAGCCTGTGAGCCACATATACTGAGTCTGTGCATTCTAGAGCCCCTGATCGACAAGAGAAGCCACCACAATGAGAAGCTGGTGCCCTGCAACTAGAGAAAGCCCATGGCCAGCAACAAAGCCCCAGTGCTGCCAAAAGTAAATAAATATTTTTAAAAAGAAATACTCACTGAATCATGAAGTTGTCCAAACCTCTTTAATACAATCATTCTATTGGAATCTTTTACTTGAAGCTAATTCCCAAGAAGCTAAATAAAATGTACATGAAATTTTTTACAAAAAAATTAGAACAGTAAAAATGACAGAGTCAAACAAAATTATCCCATGCCATTAGGCAAACCATTAAAAATTACAATTACTCTTGCTATGACAAATAGGGAGATAGTCTTATCGTGTGAAATGAAAGAAGCATATGATAGAACGGTGTTCATTCAATGATCCTTTATTGACCACATGCTATATGCCAGGGATTGTACCAAGAACCAAGTCATTAAGGGGAACCAAAGTAGCTATGGGCTTCCCAGGTAGCACACTGGTAAAGAATTGGCCTGCTGATGCAGGAGACGAAAGGAAAGTGGGTTTGATCCCAGGTCAGGAAGAGCCTCTGGAGGAGGAAATGGCTGCCCACTCCAGTATTCTTGCTTGGAGAGAATTCCACGGACAGAAGAATCTGGCGGGCTACAGCCCTTGGGGTCGCAAAGAGTAGGATGCGACTAAGCATGCACGCACATGGCACAAAGTAGATAATACTGCTCTTATGTACTGAGGTGTGCCATGATGACAAAAATGTAAAATGGTCTGTACGAATGGAAGGAGATATACCCAAAATAAAGCAAGGGTGAAGTGAAGTGAAGTGAAAGTCATTCAGTTGTGTCTGACTCTGTGACCCCATGACTATACAGTCCATGGAATTCTCCAGGCCAGATTACTGGAATGGGTAGCCTTTCCCTTCTCCAGAGGGGATCTTCCCAACCCAGGGATCAAACCCAGGTCTCCTGCATTGCAGGGTGATTCTTTACCAGCTGAGCTACAAGGGAAGCCCAAGAATACTGGGGTGGGTAGCCTATCCCTTCTCCAGAGGATCTTCCCAACCCAGGAATCGAACTGGGGTCTCCTGCATTGCAGGCGGATTCTTTACCTACTGAGCTATGAGGGAAGCAAAGCAATGGCAAGGCATGATAAATATTCTCCTTAACCTCCTTAAATTATCTGTTCAGGTATAATCATTATATTAAGGGATAGAGCAGGAAGAAGCATAAACCTCTGGACCAAAGTCTTGATGCAGGGTAGGAATTGCAGCAGGCTCCTGACTGGGGAAGCAGGGTCAGAATATGTTGTTTAGAAAAATAACAAGCAACAGCCTGGCAGATCATAGGGCCATGGTCTTCCCCAGCAGGAATCCAGCTGTACACACAAGTCCTTTCCAGTGAGGTTGGTTCCAGGGGGCCACCACTGAGCCTGCCTGACCCCTGTGTATCTGGGAGTTTTACTGCACTGGGCTGTATCCTGAGGGTTGGCAACACCTGTCACTCTCTGTCTCCAGGACACTGACAGGTTAACTGGGCAAGCAGATGCTGTATTCATCACTTGTGGTTTTTATGCTGCTGTCCGTGTCAGATAAGCCACCTCCCCTGGATCTGCCTTGGTTTCCCTGTGTGAACAAGGAAAGTTGTGTGTGTGTGCTAAGTCACTTCAGTTGTGTCCAACTCTGTGCGATGCTATGGACTGTAGCCTGCCAGGCTGTAGCCTCTGTCCATGGGATTCTCCACGCAAGAACACTGGAATGGGTTGCCATGCCCTCCTCCTGGGGATCTTGTCAACCTAGGGATTGGACCTGCATCTCTTATGTCTCTTGCATTGGCACAGGGGTTCTTTACCCCAACACCATCCAAGGAAAGTCAGGGCTTGTTAGTTTCTAAAGTGCCTCCTAAAGGCTGCAGCCATGGGAGCGGTGCTGGGCTCTAGTCTCAGTGAGCTGAGTCCTAAGAAGGCACAGTCCCTGACCACTAGCTTCCTATCTGAAGACACTTTTGTGATGGTATTAATATGAAGAAAATTACAACACCCAAACAACTACAAAGCGCATGACAAAAGTGAAGGAGAGACTCAGGAGCAATGAATATTGATTGTCCAACATGTATGCGTAGGGTAGGGTGTGGTTGGGAAAGGCATTTATAGAGATCTCATCTCTTTCTCTATTTACTTTAGAAGTTGCTTTAAAAAGAATTACCGGGACTTCCCTGGTGGGTCCAGTGGTTAAGAATGGAGATCAGCTATAAGTTACCTCAGTGTCCCTCTCAGTTCGGTTCAATTCAGTCACTCAGTCATGTCCGACTATTTGCAACCCCATGAACCACAGCATGCCAGGCCTCCCTGTCCATCACCATCTCCCAGATTTCACCCAAACCCATGTCCATTGAGTTGGTGATGCCATCCAACCATCTCATCCTCTGTCGTCCCCTTCTCCTCCTGCCCTCAATCCTTCCCAGCATCAGGGTCTTTGCAAATGAGTCAGCTCTTCGCATCAGGTGGCCAAAGTATTGGAGTTTCAGCTTCAACATCAGTCCTTCCAATGAACACCCAGGACTGATCTCCTTTAGGATGGATTGGTTGGATCTCCTTGCAGTCCAAGGGACTCTCAAAAGTCTTCTCCAACACCACAGTTCAAAAGCATCAATTCTTCAGCGCTCAGCTATCTTTATAGTCCAACTCTCACATCCATACACGACCAATGGAAAAACCATAGCCTTGACTAGATGGACCTTTGTTGGCAAAGTAATGTCTCTGCTTTTTAATATGCTGTCTAGGTTGGTTAGAACTTTTCCTCCAAGGAGCAAGCGTCTTTTAATTTCATGGCTGCAGTCACCATCTGCAGTGATTTTGGAGCCCCCCAAAAATAAAGTCAGCCACTGTTTCCACTGTTTCCCCATCTATTTGCCATGAAGTGATGGGACCGGATGCCATGATCTTAGTTTTCTGAATGTTGAGCTTTAAGCCAACTTTTTCACTCTCCTCTTTCACTTTCATCAAGAGGCTTTTTAGTTCCTCTTCACTTTCTGCCATAAGGGTGGTGTCATCTGCATATCTGAGGTTATTGATATTTCTCCCGGCAGTCTTGATTCCAGCTTGTTCTTCCTCCAGACCAGCGTTTCTCATGATCTACTCTGCATATAAACTAAATAAACAAGGTGACAATACACAGCCTTGACGTACTCTTTTTCCTATTTGGAACCAGTCTCTTGTTCCATGTCCAGTTCTAACTGTTGCTTCCCGACCTGCATACAGGTTTCTCAAGAGGCAGTTTACTTCAAAATATCTCTTCCTTTTCACTCACCCTGCCCTCTTTCCCTCCTATTTCAAAAGGAGTTTTCAAAACCACTGTGAGATTCCCCTTCATATCCATCAAGATGGCTATTTTTTTAAAAAATCACAAGTGTTGATGAAGATTTGGAGACAATGAACCTTTGTGCACTGTTGATGGGAATGTAAAATGGTGCCAACCTTACAAAAACCAGTGTGATGGCTCCTCAAATCAATTAAAAATAGAACTACTGTACAATCCAACAATCCAGCTTCTGAGTATATACCCAAAAGAACTGAAAGCAGAGTTTCAAAGAGATATTTGTACACTGCTATCCATTGCAGTAGCTAAACTGTGGAAGCAACCCAAGTATCTATCCATCACCAGATGAATGCATAAATAAAATGTGGTATGTGCAAACAATGGAATACTGTTCAGCCTTAAAAAGGAAGGAAATTCTGACACACACTACAATATGGATGAAACTTGAGGACATTATGCTAAGTGAAATAAGCTGGTCACAAAAGATAAAATACTGTATGATTCCACTTACCGGAGGTTTAGTGGCCACATTCATAGAGACAGGAAATACAAGAGTGGTTGCCAGAAGCTGGGGAGAAGGGAAATGAGAATTGTTTAATGGATTGAGTTTCAGTTTTGAGCTTTTTCAGAAGGAAAATTCTGGAGATTGATTACACAACAATAGGAAGATATTTGATACTATTGAACTATACACTTAAAATGGTGAAGTTGAAGGACTTCTCTGGTGGTCCAGTGGCTAAGACTCCATGCTCCCAGTGCAGGGGATCAGGGTTTGATCCCTGGTCAAGGAACTAGACCCCACATGCTGCAACTAAAGTATCCTGTATGCTGCAAATAAGACCTGGTGCAGCCAAATAAAGAAACAAGTATTTTTAAAATATAATGTTTTCCATCACTAAGTCATGTCTGACCCCATAGACTGTAAAAATAGAACAAATAAAATGGTCAAGTTGGTAAATTTTATATTGTGTTTATTTTGCCACAATAAAAAAAAAGTCTTTGCTGCCCCTCCTCACATTAACTTTTCTTTGCGCATCTGTGACCCTATCTTGTGTCACCTTTTCTGTTGGGCTGGATCTTTTCTTCACTCCCCTTCAGAACTGCTGCAAACATCTGTAAGACTGGGGGTAAGACTATGGGCATTGTTTAGACCTGTTCAAGATTGTAAATCCAGATCACATATAAGTGAATAGAATGCGTTCTAACTTGGAAATATATCTTTGCGACAACAAAATGGCAAAGGGTATGAAGCTACAGTTTCTAGAATCCTGAAGGTTGGTAAACTGTAAAGGCCTGGCTCTTTCCTTAAACCACACTCTCCCAGACTTCCCCGGTGGCACAGTGGATGAGAATCTGCCTGCCAATGCAGGAGACACGGGTTCAGTCTCTGGTCTGGGAAGATTCCACTTGCCACTGAGCAACTAAGCTCATGTGCCACAGCTACTGAGTCTGAGTGCCTAGAAGCTGTGCTCCTTATCAAGAGAAGCCTGCACAATCAGGAGACGCCTGCGCACCCCCAAGTAGAGAAAGCTGATGTACAGCAAAGAAAACCTAGTGCAATCAAAAATAAATTTAAAAAACCATCACAGTCCCCACTCCAGCACCTGTTTCTGCACAGCAGAGGGGCCCAGGCCGGTCCACATCCTTAACAGCAGCTTCCACAGATCCCAGCCAGCCTGCCCCCTCTGCCAAATTTCTTTGCCGCCAGCAGGCTACTCAAGTCTGCAGTCACCAAAGAGCTACACAATTACATTGTCAGCCATGGGACCTAACATTCAGACAAGCCCTGCATTGACTGATGCAACGTTCTGCTGCCACTGTCTTGAAATGCTTAATAACTGTGGAACAAGAAGCCTTGCATTTTTGTTTTGCACTGAGTCTGTGTATTATGTGAGGGCTTCCCAGGCAGCGCTAGTGGTAGAGTCCCGCCTGCCAAGGGCATGAAACAGAAGAGGTGTGGGTTCGATCCCTGGGTCGGGAAGATCCCCTGCAGGAGAGCACAGCACCCTACTCCAGTATTTTTGCCTGGAGAATCCCATGGACGGAGGAAACTGGCAGACTACAGTCAATAGGGTTGCGAAGAGTCGAACATGACTGAAGTAACTTAGCACGCGCGCACTGTGTATAATACACAGTAGCCAGTCTGGGGTAGTCACACACTCCTGAAAGAGACTTGAACCACAGCCTGGGGATAAGAACAGAAAGTGGGCTGGGTGCTGTCCCCCTAGGTCCTCAGTTTCTTCCTGTCTACTCCCCGCCCTGGCCAGAGGTGCTAGCTGCTTTTCTCATCTGTTTCTTCTGCACCCCTTCGTGAAACCTCATCTTTTACCTCGTTTAGTAATTAACCGGAGAAGGCAATGGCACCCCACTCCAGTACTTTGCCTGGAAAATCCTGTGGACAGAGGAGCCTGGTGGGCTGCAGTCCATGGGGTCGTGAAGAGTCGGACACAACTGAGTGACTTCACTTTTCACTTTTCACTTTCGTGCATTGCAGAAGGAAATGGCAATACACTCCAGTGTTCTTGCCTGGAGAATCCTAGGGTCGGGGGAGCCTGGTGGGCTGCCGTCTCTGGGGTCGCACAGAGTCGGACATGACTGAAGCGACTTAGCAGCAGCAGCAGCAGCAGCAGCAGTAATTAACCACCTTCTACTAGTCAACAGCTCTTTATGTTACATTTTTCCTGTTTCAATAACCTAAATGCTTTCTGCCTCCTGACTGACATAAGGAGATGAAGAGTAAACTAACAAAATAAGAAAATCTGTAGTATGTCAGATGATGAATGTTCAACAGAGAAAAAAGAAAGCAGAGGATACACGTAGAGGGTGTGAGGCCCAAGGGGGACAGCCTACCACTGCACTGGGTTGGCCAAAAAGTTCATTTTGGTTTTTCTTTAAGATGTGATGGAAAATCCTAATGAACTTTCTTGCCAGCCTAACAAACAGGGGTCAGAAAAGGCATCCCAGGAAAGGATGTTGGGCTGAAAACACACATTTGACTCCTTATGTCCGATTCCAACTGAAATGAAAAGAAAATGTAAAAATAGGGTTCAACCTGCATCACATGAGCGAAAATTCACCATCCAAGTCCAGAAACACTCCCAAATTTCCCGTTAGGCTCACAAGGCAAGTGGAGTCAGCATCTTGCAAAGACAGAGACAGCTCATCTCTGGATCACCCACTGCTTTCTCTCCCTTGTCTGTCCCTTCTCTTCAGGGAACTGGAAGGGTGGTAAACAGGGAAGAGACCTCTCTTGCCAAAATCTGTTAATCTTCATCAGTGTTTCTCTTTGCTCAAGAAGCAAGGTCATGTCATTCATTCACTCATTAATCACTTAGAAAACATGTTTTGGGCACCTCCTATGTGCCTCACCCCATACTAAGTACTCCGGAGGGTATGATGTAGAAGACACGGTCTCTGTCTTCAAAGAAATTACAATCTAACAGGAGAGGATAAGAGGCATAAGATATGTCTATGCAAGTAAGTATTATTCAAAGCTAAGAAGGCAGGGCATTCCATGGTGGTGCAGTGGTTAGGACTCCACACTTCCACTGCAGGGGGCCAGAGTTTGACCCCTGGTCGCAAAGCTAGATCCCACAAGTCATGTGGCAAGCACTCAAAAAATAAATAAATAAAATGAAATTTTAAAAAAACACTCCTTAGGGAGGTGTTGGAAATGAAAGTTAAAAAAAAAAAAACTAAGACGGATAAGAAGAGAATTGGATAGCAGAATATGAATTCCAGAGATTCTGGCAGATGAAACTCAGCTTGACTTGAATAAGATGAACTCTTCAATTCAGTTCTAGTAGACGTTACTGAGAAGCTATGCTAAAAAAGCAGACCATGGATTTCAAACAGGGATGGATTTGGAGATAGGGCAGAAGTCTGTCACAGTAGAAGAGGGGTGAAATATACAGGGTTGGCCCAAAATTTCACATGAGTTTTTCTGTAAGATGGTATGGAAAAACTCAAATGAAAATTTAGGCCAACCCAATATCTCTTTCTGTGGAAGGCAAGGTAGCTACAACATTTTCAGTTCTGCTGGGATAGGAGGAATAGGTATGGGCAGATAGCATGTGTTTTTTTAATTGAATTCATGTTTGCTCCAGGCTAGGAATACACAGAGAGAAGGCAATGGCAACCCACTCCAGTACTCTTGCCTGGAAACTCCCATGGGTGGAGAAGCCTGGTAGGCTGCAGTCCTTGGGGTAGCGAAGAGTCAGACATGACTGAGCGACTTCACTTTTTTTCACTTTTCACTTTCATGCATTGGAGAAGGCAATGGCAACCCACTCCAGTGTTCTCGCCTAGAGAATCCCAGGGATGGGGAAGCCTGGTGGGCTGCTGTCTATGGGGTCGCACAGAGTTGGACATGACTGAAGCGACTTAGCAGCAGCAGCAGGAATACACAGAGGGCTTCCCCAATGGCTCAGCAGGTAAGGAATCCACCTACAGTGCAGGAGACACACAGGAGGCAGGTTCGATCCCTGGTTGAGGAAGATTCCCTAGAGAAGGAAATGGCAACTCACGCCAGTATTCTTGCCTGGAAAATCCCATAGACAGAGGAGCCTGGCAGGTTACAGTCCATGGGGTGGCAAAGAGTCGAACACGACTGAACACAAAGTGCAGGAATACACAGAGGAATAAGATGGCAGCAAAAACCAACAGTGGTTATACCAAATGATGGTGCTGAGCGGTAAAGGAGAGAGACTTTCTTACCAGGGGAGGTTAGCAACCAAACGACCACACACAATTGCAAGGTGCAAATTGAAGGATGAATAGGAAGGTTTTTTCCAGGCAGTCAAGAAAGAGGGAAGTAGTCCAACCATTGAAATGTGTGTAAAGACACAGAGACATGAAAATAAGAAATAATCTAGGAGAAGGCAAGTAGATAAGCATGTTAGAACACAGGGAATATATGAAGCAGTGTGAGGACAAGAGGTTTAAAAAGCTGGAAGGGATTTAATCATGGCCTTGGGGTGTCATGCTAAGGAGATGGGTATGATGTCAATCTGTCGATAAAAATCCGATCAGCCTACTGATTCCCAGAGTTGATTTGCTAGGAATTTCAACTCTGACCTAGAGGGGAAGAGGAACTAACAAAGGATGCTGAGAAGGAGAATAATATGGTAGCTGGCGTGAAGGAATTCAATAAATAACCTGCTGCTTCCTGCCTAAGTCTGAATGGTTTGAGAAATGAAACAAAATCTACACAAAAATCAAAATACCATCTTTTTTGCAGATGAATCTGATATTGAAGAATGTAGCTTTGGGACTTCTGGTTGTCCAATGGCTAAGACTCTGCCTTCCCAATACAGGGGACCTGGGTTAGAACCCTGGGCGGGGAACTGGATCCCACATGCCACAACTAGGAGTTTGCACGCCACAAGGAAAGATCCCACATGCCGCAATGAAGATGGAAGATTCTGCATGCTGCAGCTAAGACCTGGCACAGCCACATAAATAAATAAATTTAAAAAAAAAGAATGTAGCTTATATCTAATCAGGACAGCTTGATTCACGTGCCAGTCATAATGGCCAGGGGATGAAATTACTCTGCTTAACAAGGCCACGGTCCTGACCCAACTGGACAGAATGAGAGATAGGCTGGCATGTTCAGTCGTGTCTGATCCTTTGTGATCCTAGGGACTCTAGCCCACAAGATTCTTCTGTCCACGAGATTTTCCAGGCAAGAATACTAGAATGTGTTGCCATGCCCTCCTCCAGGGGATCTTCCCAACCTAGGGATCGAACCCATATTTCTTATATCTCCTGCCTTGGCAGGCGGGTTCTTTACCACTAGCACCACCTGGAAAGCCCCGAGAGATAGGCATTCTCCTTCGGAAATTCGAGGTACTGTTACCAAAAAAGAGAAGGATGGATTGTAGGCAGCAAAAGCAATCACATTTGCTCTATACTTTGTGTGTTTGTTTAAAGGTCCATATGCTGTGATGAGAAAAGGTTGAAAGAAACCCTGAATTTTTATGCCACTTTGACCAGATCCCTTTCTCTTTCTGAATCTCAAGTGCTTTCTCTCCATAACAAAGCACTATAAAAGAAGACTTCTCCTGGCCCATTCCCCGCCTGAGGAATGCTGGGCTCATAAATGAGGTCATGTCTATAAAGCTCTATGATCTTCTTGAAGACAAATGCTGTATAAATATATAGGGTTATTAGACAAGTTGCTCAAAAACAAGTCTGTGCATGAGTGCATGGAAGGCAAATAAGACCAGGGGAGGGCAATAGTGAAACAGAGAAGGACACTACAGTACTTGCCCCAGTGTCCTCTGCCTGCCTTTTGTCTGTGGAAAACTTTACTCAAAGAGTAAGTTTAATCAGAGAAAGGATAAAATGCAGAAACAAAGGAAAGCAGTCAAAGGAGACCAAATAGTAATAGTATACTCATTAAGCATAAGCAAGGACCTTTAGTTCCTTTTCAAGGGCCATAGATAATATTCTGAGTCATATCCTATGACCTGTCTTATAGATACTGAAATCCTACCAGGTGGAAGAAGTTAACTTCATGATGACCAGACTGTAGCCATGACGTAAGCTGCCATAATTCCAAGAACTGGCCTCAAGGAAATGGAAACAAAGCAACCCAGGAACTGAAGATTCAGTTCAGTTCAGTTCAGCTGCTCATCGTGTTCGACTCTTTGTGACTCCACGAACCGCAGCACGCCAGGCCTCCCTGTCCATCGCCAACTCGGAGTCCACCCAAACCCATGTCCATTGAGTCGATGATGCCATTCAACCATCTCATCCTCTGTCGTCCCCTTCTCCTCCTGCCCTCAATCTTTCCCAGCATCAGGGTCTTTTCCAGTGAGTCAGCTGAAGATTAACTGTACCTAAAACAATCAAGATGACGCTTGTCAGACCACCACATGACCAATTTCAAGATGACTGTCAGAGCTGACTGTGCCGTTTCTGCATGTAGCCCCCTCTCTCTGTCTATAAAATTTCTTATCCCCTGTTTGTTGGTGTGTGTGTGTCGGGGAGGGGTGTCTGGCCTTTGGACAGATGTCTGACCTCCCCCGCAGTTGCTAGCATCTGAAATAAAGCAAACTTTTCTTTCCACCAATCTGGCATGTTCACTGGCTTTTGAGCACTGAGCAGCCAGACCCCAGCTTTTGGTAACAATAGAACTCATTGTTTTCAAGGGCCATTTGATTCTTTTGTTTCTATGATATCCAGTGCCTCACAGTTAACTTCCTCCTCACAGCCACAGACTACCAAGAGGGCCAGTTTGCCAATTTAGGCTCCCTGGCACTTGTATTAGTCGCTTCAGTTATATCCAACTTCTTGTGACTGTATGGCCCGTAGGCTGCCAGGCTGCTCTGTCCATGGGGTTCTCCAGGCAAGAATACTGGAGTGGGTTTCCATGCCCTCCTCCAGGGGATCTCTCCCACCCAGGGGCCGAAGCTGTGTCTCCTGCATTGCAGGCAGATTCTTTACTGCTGAGCCACTGGGGAAACCCAGGCTCCCTGGAATGATGAGTTAAAACATTTGGAGAGCAAAGCCAATAAAATGCCAAGCTATGGCCATGTTGTAGTTTTTCTCCAGAAAGATAACTAAAAGGAAATCCTGTTTGGGTTCTAAATACTGATGGTTTTTGATCTCCAGCCTGCAATGGCTTAGAGCAGGATTTGGGTTCCCAGCCAGAGATTGTGGCTGGGTCGCAGCGGTGAAAGCACTAGATCCTAGCCACTAGACCAGTGGTCAGTGACAAGAGCTGGAACCTTTGGTTTTACAGAAAAGGATTTCCACAAAGACAAAGTAGTGAAGCAAGTACACACTGGCGGACTCAGAGGGGGAGTCCCTGAGTCAAAGCTTTGTGGTGGTTTGAATTACTTTTATGGGGTGTTTCCTCTAGGTTTCCTTTGGCCAGTCATCATGATTGTCTGGTTCACAGTCCAAATTTGGTATATCTCAGGGTCCTCCTATGTGTGCTCATCCATCTCTTAGCCAAGTTGAATTTTACTGAAAAGGCATCTGAGCAGAACATTCCTTGACATGACTCCCCTTTGGCCTCCAAGGAGCCTTTCTGCACATGTGTGGTTGGGGAGGTCTCCTGACTTCTGGAACAAGAAATATGTTGTCTGAGCAGGGCCCAGTCACGTTCCTTAATTGCCCTGCTATTCTTGGAGTTTCAGTCAACAGAGAATGAATCTCCAGTTGCTTTACCCTGGGGGGCCAATCTGCCTCCTGCCTCTGCTTTCACTGGCCCTAATCCATTCAGCAAGATTCCTACAAGCACAGTTTAAAAAAAAAAAAAAAAAAACTCTGGAGTGCAATTTGTTTTAATTTAATTTTTTTTTTGGCCAGAATGTGGAATCTTAGTTCCTAGATCAGGAATTGAACTCTGCTCCCTGCATTGGCGGCCCAGAGTCTTAACCACAGGGCTGCCAGGGAAGTCCCTGGAGTTCAATTTAAAAAGGAAAAAGTTCTTCTATCTTACCTTAGATTTCATAAGAAATCTAAAGGTGGAGGGAAAAGGGGAAAAAAAATCTCATTTGGTTAAGCTATCTTACTTTTTAAAAATATCACTGGGTTTGAATTGCCAATATCTTGTTAGAAACAAGGATATTGATGTGCATGTAATCAACACCTCCTCCTTTAGGTGGAGGAGGGAGAAAAGGGAAAGAGGAGGGGAAGACTTTGTTTCTGGTCTTCTCTTCTGCCTCTTAGAAACCATGGCTCTCAGATCTTAGAGGTCAACCTAGCCATCTCTCCACTCACTTTGTTTAGCTACATATGGATGGTGAAGACCAAGGAAGTAAACTAAATTTTTCTAAGTTTGTGTGTTCATTTAGTAGGATAGCAGGGACTGGGATCCAGGTTTCTATGTCCCAGTTCAGTACTCTTCATATTCAATCATCCTGTCTCCTTTCCAGTTTTAGGAACTTGAATATGACACATTGCCTCTGAGATCTTAGCTGTCTGATCTATAGAATGTACATGAAACCTAAACTGACCAAAGATGGTTAAGGAATATGATTTCTTGTGGTCCCTTCTAGTTTTTAATCAACCAGTCAACAAATATTTTTAAAGAGCTAATGGCAAGTAATGAAGTATCTAGCCAGAAGTAATGTAAACAAAAAAGACTTTATTGTCCTCTCATAACAAGGAGTCAGAGATACATCCAGTGGCTGGTATTAGTTTAGTGATTTAGTGATGCTGTGATGGACCTAGGCAAACCTCTCTTTCTAGTTCCTCATGTGTAGTTTTGACTTCTTAGCTGCACAAATGTTGCCTCATGGTTGCAAGATGGCTTCTGTAATCCGGACATCACATCTCTTTTCATACTTTCACTTCATACTTTCAAAATACAAACGTGATGACGAACTTAGATTTTGTGACCATGTTATCTGTGGTTCTTTTGTAGATAGGGTATCAAATTGAGGGATATGAAGGGAAGATCATTCCCTTCATAGTTGATTAAAGCTTTTTGTTTTAAAATATGAATAAGTGTGAAACTCTGTCAAAGGTTTTATTCTACATTGATTGAGATCATGTGACTCATATGAATTGTCTCTTCTATTGTGTTTATGTAGTCAATACACAGATCATTTAAAAATATTAAACCAGCCTTGCATTTCTGGGAGAAAAAATCTCATTTGGTTAAGCTATCTTACTTCTTAAAAATATTGCTGGGTTTGAATTGCCAATATTTTGTTAGAAAAAAGGATGTTGATGTGCATGTAACTTTTGTTCTTTTTTAATCTCTTGGAGTGTGGGTTATTCTGACCTTATATTGTGAATTAAGAAGTATTCCCTCTTTTATATTTTTTTAAAAAGTTTATATAAGACTGGTATGATTTCTTTCTAAAATAGTTGATAAAATTTACTAGTGAAACCATCTAGGAACCATAAAAGATATAGGGCTATTCATATGATTTTTTTCTCATGTCAATTTTGATAAATTGTGTTTTTCTAAGTTTTCCCATTCCATCTAAAGTATTGAAATTTTCAGTATGAAGTTGTTTGTAATGTTTTCTTATTATTAAAAAAAATTTTTGTAGGATCTGTAAGGATGTTCTTCTAGTCTCCATTTTGATTATTTGTGTTTTCTTTCTTTTTTTCCTGATCAGTCTCACTAGGAGTTTATCAATATTTCTAAAGAACCAAATTGTGGCTTTGCTAATTTTAACCTATTTTAAAAAACTTCTTCCTTTCTTCTACTTGCGTTGGTTTTAATTTTCTTTTCTTATCCTAAATTCTTAAGATGAAACTTAGATAATTGATTTCAAACTTTTTCCCTTTACTAAAATAAGCATTTAAAGCTACAAATATCTCATGAGTACTGCTTTAGCTACATTGCATGAATTTTGATATATTGTATTTCATTTCCACTCTATTTGAAGTTTTTTTTTTTTTTTTAAGTCATTCATTTTTTTTTCCCTTAAATCTTTTTTTGGCTGTGCCTCACAGCATGTGAGATCTTAGTTCCCCTACCAAGGGTGGAACCCAAGCCCTCTGCATTGCAACGTGGATTCTTAACCACTGGACCACTGGGAAAGTCTCTGAAACGTTTTCTAATGCCCTGAGAACTGTGGCAGGCATAAAGTACTCAGTAAGATTTGCCTCCTATTAACTTAGTTTTTTGTTTCTCCTATTAATAAGCAAGAATAAGTCCATGGCTCACCTGACAGTTGTGTTTCTCCCTCCTTCAAAACTTCTTTGCTGTATCCATTGCCTGAAGCTACTACTTCACAGAGGCCCAGACTTCATCCCTCTTATCATTAATTCCTACTCATCTTGAGGCTGTGAACTCAAACATCATTTCCTCAAAGAAGCCATCCCAGATGACCAAAACAGGGCTGGTTCTCTCATATACTGGGTTGAATAGTGTCCCCCAAAAGTTCATGTCAACCCAGAACTTATGAACATGACCTTATTTGGAAATTGGATCTTTGCAGATATAATCATGTTGAGAACAGAGTATAGGGACTTCCCTGGTGGTCCAGCGGTCCAGACTTTGCCTTCCAATGAAGGGAGTGCGGGTTCCACTTCTGGTCAGGGAGCTAAGATCCCACATTGCTTTGTGGCCAAAAAGCCAAAAGGTAGAAGCAATGTGGTAACAAACCCAATAAAGACTTAAGAAGAAAACAAACGAAGAGACTATATTGGATTGGTTGGGGCAGGGGAGGGGAGAGAGGGGCTAAACCCAATATGATTGCTGTCCTTTTAAGAAGAGAGGAATTTGGAGAGACACACGGGGGAACTTCATGTGACAACAAAGACAGAGATTGGAGTGATGCTTCTACAAACCAAGAAATGCTGAAGACTGTCAGCAACAACCAGAAGCTAAGAAAGCGCAAGGACGGATCATCTCCTATTCTCTTCACAGACAGCATGGCCCTGCCAACACCTTGACTTCAGACTGTGAGCCTCCAAAACTGTGCAAGAATACACTTCTATCATTTTAAGCCACCCAAATTGAGGTAACTTGTTATGATAGTTCTAGGAAACTAGTGTACCATGTTCTATGTTTTCATCCTTTATACTTTCCCTTCCTAGCTCTTATCAGAGTATTGTTGTTTATGAATTATCAAGAAATATTTTTAAAATTTTTATTTTATTTTATTTACTTATTTGGCTGTGTTGGGTTTTAGTTGCAGCCTGTAGAATCTTTGCTGGAGCACATGGGCTGCTCTCTAATTGTGGCATGAGGTCTTAGTTGTCCCCCAGCACATGGGATCTCAGTTTCCTGACCAAGGATCAAACCTGAATCCACTGCATTGGAAGTCCAACCACTGAACCACCAGGGAAGCCCCATCAGTAAGTACTGACGATGTGATGATACTATTCTGGCTTTTAGTAGAGGCCTTCTTCAGAGTCTACTGTAATAAGAACCAGTATCTCAAATTGTAAGGACTTTGAAAGGTACATAATTTCGAGGGGGCCTGGCCCTAAAATCACAGCATGTTCGTGACCAGCTACCTCAGCTTCTCAAAACAAATCTTGGGTAGAAGTCACAGAGGTTTCTAATGTGTAATCTGTCCAAACTAGTCATTTTTTAAAATAACAACTGACTGCCATAAAAGGGCACTGAAGTAGGAGTCAGAACAACTGGTTTTGTTTCCCCCCCTGCCTCAGGGCATTTGGGCAGGACATTTAATCTCTTGGGGTTCCAGGTTCCTTAACAGAAAAAGGAGGAGGTTTCGTCTAGACTGTAACTATGGCCCCTTTGTTGGAACTTTCTGTGGCTTTATGATTCTAGTATGGAGTAACAACTGAAAGATAGTATTACTTCTAAAGCACAAGCCTCCTTGGTCACTGCTAGCCTTCTTCCATGAACAGTATCTGAATCCATGGATGAAATGTTACCACAAGATTTAACCTAAGCAGGTGCTGGACCAAGGATTCTGCTTAAAATATATAGCTATTAGTTTTGTCTAAGCTTCTTTTACTTGACACAATTAATGAGTAGACGTTTCTAGGACTCTCATTTTAAAAAAATATATGAAAGTGGCTGAAACTCCAATACTTTGGCCACCTGATGCAAAGAGCTGACTCATTAGAAAAGGCCCTGATGCTGGGAAAGATTGAAGGCAGAAGGGGCTGACAGAGGATGAGGTGATTGGATGACATCACCGACTCAATGGGCTTGAGTTTGAGCAAGTTTCAAGAAGAGTCGGACTCGACTGAGCGACTTTAGTTTCACTTTTCACTTTCATGCATTGGTGAAGGAAATGGCAACCCACTCCAGTGTTCTTGCCTGGAGAATCCCAGGGACGGGGGAGCCTGGTGGGCTGCCGTCTATGGGGTGGCACAGAGTCGGACACGACTGAAGGGACTTAGCAGCAGCAGCAGCCGCAGGAGATGGTGAAGAATAGGGAAGCCTGGAGTGCTGCAATCCATGGGGTCACAAAAAGTCGGATGCGACTGAGCGACTGAACAATAACAATAATAACAAAGTGGCTAGGCTGCCTGGTGGCTTCCTGTCTGGGCAGCAGGGAAACCACTTTTTTTTTTTTTTTTTTTGTAAGAGGACAAAAGGATAAAAAGCCGCGATTCTCAAGGTTGTCTCCAGCTCTGTGACTTCAAGGCACTGGGTTTTTTGGGGGAAGGAGTGGGGGTTGGGGCTCAAGCTAGAAAGCTAAATAGTGTGTCCTTGACCTAAGTACCAGGTCTTGGGGTCAATGTCAGGAATTAGTGTTGTTCATTTACTTCACTATTTCTTCTCAAAACCATTTCGTGTGTTGAGGGCGCTCTGTTTAACCTAGAATACGCTCTGGTATATGAAACTTCTGGCAACAGTGAAATCTTGGTTCTTACTAATTACGTGGACCTTGATTAAGAGAGCCACTGAATGAGTTTGTGCTTCGTTTCTCCGCCTGTAAAACAGAGATAGTTACTGGCAAAATTGTAAAATAAAATGTCAACAGATGAGCAGAAGTGCCCAGTTAAGTTTTCAAGTGCTGTTGTCCATAATAATAAAGAGCACAAAGGAAAGATGAATGTGTCATTAGCACATTGATACTTGCTGAAAACCGAAGGGCTACGATCTGCGGTATCCAAGCCACCGTACGGGTTACTTTTCGTGTTGCCACTTTCACTTTTGACATTCTGTGCTCTCAGCAGACTCCGCTTGGTTCCGTGGATGCCAGTCACCGCGTACAGGCCCCGCCCCCAGGCGTAAGCCCCGCCCCTCGGCGTGCGCGCTCCCGGCGCTCCCAGTGACGTGACTCGGGTGGCGGAGGAGTGGCGGGCCCGCTACCGGAAAGGAGCGGAGCTCCCGGGAAGCTATCACCACCCGGGAGTCGTGTCGGCTTTGCCGGCACCGCCTCGCCGCGGTGGCCGTGATGCGCTCCACCCGCGAGTCCCCACTCCCGGGAGCCCTGGCCGCCGAGTCGGACGTAGCCGAGCAGGTGAGGCGGCCTTTCTGGCGCGGATGAGGGGGAGGGTGGGCGGCCGAAGTGGGGACCGTTGGAGCCGGGCCAGACGGGGCGGCGAGGCCGCGGACTTGCCGCTCTGCCCCGGGGGCCTTCCCCGCGCCAGTGGCTCCCCACCGCCCGGGCCGCTCGGCAGTCTCCGGGCGCCCGCCGTCAGCGCCCGTGACCCTGGGCTGCAGGTGCTTTCCCCCCAGCCCCTGGCGGGAGAAAGCTGGCTGTCGTGCAGTTGCGCCCGCTCCAGTGACCGCGTTGATTTCCTCTCCGACACGTAGTGGGCGCGGGTTGGCCAGCACTGGGGAGGGACCTGGCTAGGGAGAAGGATGCTGCACTCAGGACCCTGCGGATCTTACCTGCCACCTGGTCATGACATTTACAAGTCAGCATCGTTTTCGCCTTGCTCTGCTTTTACCACGATTCATGCTTTAGATTTCTCTAATATCTAAATCTAAGTAGCTCCATTGAGAAAAATAGAGCTAATTGGGCGATAAAGTGATGGTAAAACCTGTTTGTCAAACTTGAGTAATGCGTGAACACCTTTAAAAGGTGTTCCCTCATTCTCTGGAGTTTGTCTCAGAACCCGCAGGGCTCCTCAGACCCCAGTTAGAGGAACACCAGTGTGAAGCATTTTCTAAGAACATTTGGCATTAGTAGGAAAGTAAAGAGATGCCTTACAATTAGGAACTTCCATGCTAGAAGATACACTAGGTTATTAAAGAACTCTAAATGAGAAACTTAAATCCCTAGTTTAATGTCATATTGAAGTCTTTAGTGTGTTCTGTTTTGTGTAATGAAAATAATTTTCTAGGCTTGGAGAGGCCGGAGAGAATCATATTCTTTGTGTTATCTTACATTTAATGTTATCATGTCTTGGTATCAGGTCTGTTCATTCTGTTTGACACATTAGGAGAATTACAAAATGGAGCATTAATTTGTCTAAGTAGTTTGTTGATTTTATTGTTCACCTTAATATTGATTTATCACTTGTATTTATTGCATTTTGAATCTATGGTTTACATTCTTCCAACCCTTGTGTATATAGCCTGTATAACCCTTGTATATATAGGAAGAAGAAACAAAAGTTGATTTAGGTATTTATATTCTTTACATTTTTATTCAGCGTGTTTATTCAAAATAGACTACACACAAATACAGAGAAGATTGAGTGTGGGAAAACAGAAGTATTACAAATCAAATCTTGGCAAAGAAAAATATTGACCTGTGCTTTGAGAAAATTGTAATATTGTGAGCAGGACATATGAGTTAGTAGGAAGTGACTGAAGTTAAGGGCCAAGGGAAGAGTGAGAACAGCTTGTGTGGGAGAGGAGCAACCCGCATCACTAGAGTAGAGAGATGTTATCTGGAGCAAGAAGAGAACAGGTTGGTGAAATAAGATGAAGGAACTCTGCTCAATATTCTATACCACCCTAACTGGGAAAAGAATTTGAAAAAAAAAAAAAAGATAATGTATATGTATAAATGAATTATTTTGTTTTACACCTGAAACTAACACAACATTGTTCATCAGCTATACTCCAATATAAAAAAAATTTTTTTTTTAAAAGATGAGACTGTTTGATGGATGAAAGGTCTCAGGGATGCCACACAGGGAAGTTGTTTACCCGTAAGCTCTGGAAGAGTCTTGCTGGTCATACTGTGAAGGTAGTGTTTTACAAAGAAGTGTTTCCAAAGAAAGGTGTTCCACATAGAGATCTGTCTTGAGCTAGCGGTGTCTGCTGTGGTCATTTTAGATGTGTGGACTAATTGGCAGGACCTGATGACCGACATAAACTTACAACATACGGATAGTTGGGAATCAAAGTTGAGAACCAGGTAACCCCAATTCATGGTGATACTCCTCTTAGACCTGGGGAATTTGGAAAGGGGTATTAGTTTGTGTCAGAGGTTTGTGAGCCCAAACTTAGACTAAACTAGTTTGTGATAATAGGGAAAGCCCCAGATGTGGCACTGAAACTTGAAGGAAGTCAGAGTTGCAGATCCAGGAAGCTACAGAGGTGATGCAGGGAGGGAAAAGTGTGACCAGAAAAGAGATCATTTAAAATGGGGACCAGAAGTTTGCAAGTGAATGGTGAGAGGTAAGGAAGAGGTTTGGTTAGGACTTGCTATTGAAAAATAAAATAAAAAATGTAAAATAAATAAGAATAAAATGTAGATCATAAATGCAACTATGTACATTCTTCCCCCCTCCCTTATTTAAAAATATTGGAGTGTAATTGCCCTATGACACTGTGTTGGTTCCAGGTGCACAGCATAGGGAATCCTGCGTATGTACATTTGATAACCCTGTACATTACAAAAAATGTATAAAAAACAGAAGGCGAGTTACCTTCTGTCACCATACAAATTTGTTAACAATATTATTGGCTGAATTGCATATGTAAATTTCATCCCTGTGACTCATTTATTTCGTAACTGGAATTTTTACCTCTTAATCTTCCTCACCTGTTTCTCTCGTCCTGCCCTTCCCTACCCCTCTGGCAACCACCAGTTTGCTCTCTGTATGTTTGTCTCTGTATTTTGTTATGTTTGTTCATTTGTGTTTTAGATTTCACGTATAAGTTGAATGCCCTCCATGTCCATCCATGTTGTCACAAATGACAAGATGTCATTCTTTTTTGTGGCCGAGTAATATTTCACTGTATGTACATACACCATATGTGTTTTATCCATCTGTTGGGCACTTTGCTTCCATATCATGGCTATTGCTGATAATCCAGCTATGAACATAGGTGTGCATATATCTCTTCAAATTAGTATTTTTGTTCTCTATGGAAATATACCCAGAAATGGGATTGCTGGATGATGTGGTAGTTCCAGTATTTTTTGAGGAACCTCCATACTGTTTTCCTTAGTGGCTGCACCAATTTACATTCCGCCAACAATGCTCACAGTTCCTCTTTTTTCTACATTCTTGCCAACACTTGTTACCATACATTCTACTTAATGAACAAATCAAGTTGTCTTGATGTATTTTCCCCACAACTGAGTGCCACGCCGCATCCTTCACTTCAGCCTCTCACTCCCACCGACACAGTCATTCCTTGCAGAATTCTGCCTGTTGATGATCTTTTGATTTTTCCAAGCCCTTTTGTAATCCTTTGCTACTCATATCGTTCTGTTTTGCAGCACTCTTGTGTCAGCATCTTACTCAGAGGTCTAGCTCTTCTGGAGTCTCATTTGTCTGCAATTTTGTTTGCCTGTGATTTCAGTATTTGCTAATATCTGTATCACTGCATCCTGCATTTTTCACCATGGGAGCCATTTCACTTTGCAGTTGACTGGCATTGTTTTCACTGTTTCGTGTAGGACTGTCAGAGAGAGACTGATTGAGAACGAGTTTGACTCAGGACCTAGTGTACCTCATTCTGTTAAGAAATGTTCAGCTGAGCGGGGCCCCTCAGCTGAAATCGTGCAAGTTAATGCATCTCTTTGGTGATAGGTCTCACACAGCTTAAGCCTTTTAAAATCATGACAATTTTATGTAAGATTGCTGAGTTTGCCTTTCTAAACTGTGGTGCCAAGATTCTTAGCTGCAAATACAACTGCAGTTTACATTTGAAGATCACATTACCATATTGTTGTCTCCTGGGTAATACTAAATAAATATTGTCCTAAATAAACATAATTATTTCAGCAATTTATAAGCTGTCCTATTTTCTGTCTTTAAACACAAATTTTGTAACTTACAAAAATGTCTTTTTATCCTCATGGTCATCACATATTTGAAAAAAAAAAAAGTCCTAAGACAAACACCAGATTAAATAACATTTCCTATGTTTGCTGTGGTGCATCCTTACAGTGCATTTCTCTTTTGAAATGTCCTCTCTTTTCTCTTTCCCTCTGTGTGTCAGCACGTTTAATAGTCACATCGTAGTCCATTGCATACATGCGCCGTGTTTAATGTAGCCCACCCCCGAAAGGCACTTTTGGCACTATCACTTCATGGGAAATAGATGGGGAAACAGTGGAAACAGTGTCAGACTTCATTTTTTGGGGCTCCAAAATCACTGCAGATGGTGACTGCAGCCATGAAATTAAAAGACGCTTACTCCTTGGAAGGAAAGTTATGACCAACCTAGATAGCATATTCAAAAGCAGAGACATGACTTTGCCAACAAAGGTCCGTCTGGTCAAGGCTATGGTTTTTCCTGTGGTCATGTATGGATGTGAGAGTTGGACTGTGAAGAAGGCTGAGTGCCGAAGAATTGATGCTTTGAACTGTGGTGTTGGAGAAGACTCTTGAGAGTCCCTTGGACTGCGAGGAGATCCAACCAGTCCATTCTGAAGGACATCAGCCCTGGGATTTCTTTGGAGGGAATGATGCTGAAGCTGAAACTCCAGTACTTTGGCCACCTCATGCAAAGAGTTGACTCATTGGAAAAGACTCTGATGCTGGGAGGGATTGGGGGCAGGAGGAGAAGGGGACGACAGAGGATGAGATGGCTGAATGGCATCAGTGACTCAATGGACGTGAGTCTGGGTGAACTCCGGGAGTTGGTGATGGACAGGGAGGCCTGGCGTGCTGCGATTCATGGGGTCGCAAAGAGTTGGACACGACTGAGCGACCGAACTGAACTGAACAGTGTTTTGCTATTCTAAATAATACTATGATGAACATCTTTATATGTGTTTTAGTGAATTTATCTTATTATTTCCTGAAGACAAATTGCTATGATGGGTAGAACAGAGGGTAAGCATGTTTAAAATTTTCACATGTGTTACCTGTTCGCCCCCAGAAGGTGAGTACATATTTAGATTCTCTCCAGGGGTGCTCACAACCTTTTCGCCTCCCACTGGTTAGCACAGTATCATCAGACTTAAATCTTTGCCAACTGATAGTGATAAAACTTTGTTTTTATTTATATTTCTCGAAATACCAGTGAAGTTAGATTCTGTCTGACGTCATTCAGATTTCTTATTCTGTTCATCTCCAATTGTCCTTGGTCATTTTTCTGTTCCAGTGTTTTTCTTTTTTATTTATAAGAAATTTTTTGTATGTAAGGTATATTTACTATGTGTCATGTACGTTGCATGTAATTTCCCCAAGTTTTGTGTGTTTGAGAAAGGCTTGTTTTTAATTCTCAGAAGTCTTAAACTCATAAGTAGATGTCTTTTATTTATAGTTTGAGACATTGATGTCACTTGAAGAAAAGTCTTACCTGTTCTGGAATTGGATAAATACTACATTTTCATTTTACATTTTTGTGGATTATTTGATATTTAAATCTTTGAGCCATTGGTATTCTAATGAAAGGTATGCTGTAGTAATCTCATCTTATTCAAATACTAAAAGTAGATATAAAAATACATAAAACATATTTACATTGGCATTTTTTCTCTTTTTGTGTGAACTCTTAAATCACAAATACTGTTTGTCCTAAGTTTAGGGTACATAGTACAATATGGACACCATATCAAAACCCAAACTAATTACAGTGATTTTACCCTGTAGGGGGGTAATAATGCCCCCAGGTAGGCATTATTAATCCTTTTTATTTTATAACATCTTTGTGTGTATGTTTTGTTCCCTCTACTTCATTGTAAATTCTTCAAGGGCTGGGTCCACATCTGATTCATCTTTATGTCTTGTGGTCCCAGCGACCCATGAAACAAGCAGTAGTTGCTCATCACTTGTGTGACAGGCACTGGTCACTGAGGAAACAGAGGGATAAGAGGCTGTTCCTGCCATTGAGGGGCTTACCATGTAATGAGAAAGTGAAGCATAAGCGTAGCATTGTAGCCGACTACTGTATAGAGCCAGTACTCTTAAGGACATGAGGACTAGGGAAGTCCTCCCAGAGGGATCATGCTGAACCCGCAGAATGAGGAGCACATAGGAGCACCAACAGATGGACCAGAGCCAGAGAGCCATTCTACAAATGTAGAGGGATGGGAGCATTCCAGTGGCCCTCAGCTCTTGTTTAGTACGGCTAGAGTACAGGGTACTGGTCAGGCTAGTCTGGCTGGTCTGTCAGTCAGGGGATAAGACTAGAAAGATAGACAGGGGCCAGAACAAGCCTTCTGATGCGGAGGCTGCGTCTGGCTCTGCAGCACTTGACATGTGGCTCGTGCAGCTGACAGACTGAACTGTTTCCCTCCCTTTTAAATACATTTTATTTCATTCATTAAAAAAAGCATCTATACACAGAAAGATTGTTACATACATCAGTTAGTATTTACCCAGAATATAATTCTTAAATTGAAATAGAGTTGATGTGCAATATTATGTAAGTTTCAGGTGTGCAACACAATGATTCACAATTCTTAAAGATTATGTTCCATTTATAGTAACTGTAAAATACTGGCTATATTCCCTGTGCTGGACAATACGTCCTTGTAGCTTGTCTGTCTTATACATAGTAGTTTGTACCTTTGAATTCCCTACCCTTCTCTTGCCTCTCCCTCCTTTTCCCTCCCCACTGGTAACTACTTAGATTGTTTTCTATATCTGGAGCCTGGAGAAATTGAATTTTTAATTTAATTATTTCACCCACACATGGCAGTGGCTGCTGTAAGGCTAGATCAAGTGGGACCTCCTTTACCATCCTAAAGACAGGACATTTCCCTGAGTGAGAGAGAAAAGTTGGGAGGTTATTATAATTCCTGCTTGTTTTGGAAAGATTATGTGTAAGTTCGTAACCTTTTTGAATCCGAGAACTCTGCAGCTTGACTTCTTGCCGGGCTCTTTCCTAGGGGTTGCCATGCTGGGAATGCAGCCACCAGCCAAGCAGACCTAAATCTGGCTCCTTGTGGGGCTTGCATTCTGGAAGAGGAGACACATGGGCAAGAGAAATGCAAACACACCCACACCCAGTTTGTTAGAAGACTGTGTGGATAGATATATGGATTCACGTGCTTGAATCTCAGCTCTTTTATTTATAATCACTTTTATTAGCAGTGTGACCTCAGGCACACTGCTTAGCCTCTCTGTTCATCTATAAAATACTATGCAAATAATACCTACCTTGGTGATTGATAGATAGGAGGAATAGATGAGTATTTGTAAAGCATTTGAACAGGAGTCTGAAGGGAGTAAAAAAAAAAATAAGCCGTATGGATTATTTATAAGCAGAAGGAGCAACACATTCAGAGACCCTAAGACCAGACAGCACCTGGCATGGATAAAGACAGTGAGGACGCCAGTGTGGCTGGGGTGGAGTGAGAAAGGGAGAGGATCAGAGCAGTGGCAGGTGGGGGTCCCATCGGACCAGGAGTCAGGGTACAGCCTTTGGCCTTTATTTACATGGGAGGGGAGCCATTGGAGGATTTCCAGCACAAGATTACCAGGCTCCTGGACCTGAGCAGGGACGGTGGCTGTCAGTTTAGGATGAAGAATCTGCCTGAAGCTATTAGTAAGGGATTGGGTAGCTGCTGGGTTGAGACTGCAGGTGAGAGACAGACTAGTTAGGCTGCTGTCCAAATAGGCCAGGTAAAAATAAGAGATAAGAAAGAGACCTCAGGCAAAAGTAACAGGAAAAGGAACAGACTTTAGAGAAACTGAGGTTAAAGAAATGGAAGGACTCGAAGACTCTGACCATCTTCTTGGTCAGCCGGCTTTCCAAATAAAGTCGTATTCCTTGCCTCCAAAAAAAAAGAAAGAAATGGAAGGACTTCGTAAGAAATTGGCTCTGGAGGATGAAGGAGAGGGAGGGGTCAGGCCCAGCTCCTTAGTTTTCTGCTTTGAGTGTTTAGGGGATTGAGATAGCAAGGAGGAGCATGGGAAGAGCAGAATGGGGCCACAGTGGAAGGGTTCAGTTTCAGAAGTGTTTCTCACAGGTCGCATGATGTTCAAATGGGGTTATCAGTAGGTGCTGGAAGATATGTATCTGTGACTTAGAGAAGAAGCTTGGGGTGGAGAAAGTTAGTTGTCAGCTATCAGATCATTGAGGCAATAAGTGAAGATGACCAGTAATGGATATTAGGGCTAGGAGAGATTGGAGCCAAGACAGAAAACCTACGGGGAACAGAACAAATGGGATGTGCAGAGGCACCGAGACGTGGAGAGTCCTGAGAAGGAATTGATCAAGAGCTAACAAGCAGACTAGGGGAGATAGCTGTCCTGAGAGCCTGGGAGCAGTGAAGCAGGGCCACAAGACCAAGAAAGAGACCCACTGTCTCTTGTCGTTTGGATCCAGTAAGTCAGAAAGAAACCTTTGCTCAGACCTGTGTCTGTCTGTGACATGAGGTCTTGGGTGGAGGAGTGGCAGCCACTGTGAAGGTGACAAAACTCACTAGGAGCGTGGTGCCTTACCTGGGACTTTGTGCATGAAGGAGGGATCTACTAGATTAACCAGATGCATGGATAGTTCACATTCCCCTTCAGTTAGTCATTCTGCCCACCTCCTACTCCCACCCCTCATCTCCCTTAACATGCAGCACCATTAGGTAGTTTAGACTGTTTGGTGACCTGTATTTTGGGGTCACTGACTTGCTTCTGGGTAGAAAGCATTAACTAGTGCCAGACTGTTATTAGCTCTATTGATTTAGGCCTGTATCTCTGACAGCATGAAATTAACTTATAAGTGTGTTGCTTGAAATAAACCCTGCTAAGAGCTCCAATGCTGGGATCATGGACCAGTTTACGTATGCTTAGATTTAAACACCCTTTTGAGAACTTGAACAGAATTTGTATCCTACTGTTGTGCAAAAACTATATGGATCTTAATTATGTTGAGTTGGTCCATGGTGATTTTCAGGTCTCCTGTTTCCTTCTACTTTTCTATATATTCATTTTATTAATTTTGGGGAGTTTGATATTGAAACTCCAACTGAAAATCTTAATTTATCTACTTTTCATTTATCTACAATTTATTTTTTACTAGTTGTAATATATAGTGGAACTGTATGTAACTTTGTTCTGTGTTTTCCAAGTCTCCTGTAAAGTGTTATCATTCTTTTATAATTTAAAAAACAAAACAATAAGTTAAGCACCCCTTTGATAAGTAAAGTAGACGTTTACTTGGAGTGTGCCATTTTTGTGATTTTTCCCACTTTCTAGAATAGGAGGGCTCTAATGCCAGGAGGACTGCGGTGATGGTGTGTGACAACTGATTCCCAGAGCCTTGCCTGACCTCTGACCCATCAGCATGGGGAGGTGAGTGATGGTGCCAAATCACTGGCACTGTAAAACCCGAGATTTCAGTGCCACAGAAACACGTCTCCATGGGGAGAAAAATCTAAATCTCAAGTGAAATGTGTTCAGTTGTGTTACGCTTCTGTTGAACAACATTGTTCTTCCAGGGCTCCAGTGGGGTACCTGTCACAGAAGGAAAGTGGTCATGCCAGGTGGGTTCGACAGGGGTTAGTGTAAGTTAGCATAAAGGGCACACATGCTGGGATCTGGGAGGAGTTGAATTAAGCACAGGAGAGAGGTCTGTAAGCCTCAGAGATATGGGAAGGGGTGATAAACTCCATGGAGTGGCCCAGGAGCCCGTATGGTAACCAGAAACTACAAATAGAAAATTCCACCGGGTTAGCAGGCTACCTCCCCCTTCTTTGAGGTATTTTAGTCCATGAAACACTCTTTAAAGGAAAGAGTGTCGATTAACTGTAAAACAAAAGAATTTATCCCAAAGGCAGCAAAAAAAAAAAAAATTTAAAGCCTATTCCTGACATAAACTGAGAAGAAAGTTTATTTGGAGAATGTCTCAGGAATATTTCTAAAAATACAGAGTACACAAAACGTATTTGTTGACCATTGCAGGGACATTGTTAAAGATACTGTTTTATTTCCCATCTTCTCATGCAGTCACCAGGAAGAGATTGGCCTTGGAATTCAGTGTTAGAGAATCTGCTTCTGCCTGGACCGCTTACGTTTCCACTGTAACGGGCAAAGTTTTGGTTGCTAGCATGCTCAACCACCTTTGCAGGCTTTCCTTATTACATGCTTTTTTGTACTCTAAATTCATCATCCTTAAACCTGGCTTTATTATACATTTACTTATTTACTTTATTGAACTTAATTCATATAAACTATCTCTAATTCTGTTTTTGGAATGAGACAGGGTAAAAATAAAAACTACCTAATACTCCCCAGAAAGGGAGGGAATACAGATAAGTCATAATCATCAGGGCTTAATTCTCATTCATCTGATTTTCTAATTTTGGCTATTTTACATAGCACAATAGCAATGTGGAAGAGGCTGGTCTACATAAGGCCTTCCAGCAGGAACATAGGGGCAGCTCCTGCTGAAGGTCTTGTATTTGGATCAGTGGAGGTGAGGGGAGGCCTCTGTGGAGCAAATTGTTTTAGCTAAACCTGTCTTTTGGCATTTCAGGATTGGCATCTCCTGTCTTTTTCCTGCTTCCTGGCATTTCAGCATCTCTCCAGTGGGGTGTCCCCGAATTCTGAATACCAACTTACGCCAAATTATCGTCATCAGCCTTCTGGCTGCTGCTGTCTCACTTTTATACTTTTCTGTTGTCATAATCCGAAATAAGTATGGACGGCTCTCCAAAGACAAGAAGTTTCAAAGGTAGGAGAAAAAAAATGTGTTTTCTAGATGGTATGCCATACCTTCATCCTGTGACTTCAAGACTTTGGGGATTAGGTTGGAATTTAAGGAGCATGTGGCTGGAGGAAACGGATTTTGTACCCAATACAGCATAGCATGAAAAACTAAACTGTTTGAAACTGTTTAATTATTAACCACCAAATCCACATCATAAGAGGATTTGAGCATAAGCTTCTCCTGTAATATCATTTAAAGCTGATTTTTTAGTTACTGTTGACAGTTGGAAAATAGAGTTTTGCTTTTCAGAGCTTGTTTGAACTTATTTAAAACAATGATGAGTGTGTATCTGGTTTAGGTTACTTTTACCGTGGTCACTTTTTGTTTTCTTTTGATTTTTTTGATTATTTGACAGTTGTAAAAATGTTCTGGTGGCAGTGCCACATAGCTTAGAGATCACTGACTTGGTGTTTGTGTATTGCATTATGGATAGTCTCTGTCTCAGTAAAAGTATGTCTGTTTCTCTAAACAAGGTACTTGGCACGAGTTACTGACATTGAAGCTACAGACACCAATAACCCCAATGTGAACTATGGCATCGTGGTGGACTGTGGGAGCAGCGGGTCTCGGATATTTGTCTATTGCTGGCCACGGCACAATGGCAATCCTCACGATCTGCTGGATATCCGGCAAATGAGGGATAAAAACCGAAAGCCTGTGGTCATGAAAATAAAACCCGGTATGTAAACAATAAATATCTGCTTGGTAACCAGGTTCTTTTTCTTGGGGATGGTCTTGATCACTACCTCCTGTACAGTGTCATGAACCTCCGTCCATAGTTCTTCAGGCACTTTGTCTATCAGATCTAATCCCTTGAATCTATTTGTCACTTCCACTGTATAATGGTAAGGGATTTGATTTAGGTCATACCTGAATGGTCTAGTGGTTTTCCCTACTTTCTTCAATGTAAGTCTGAATCTGGCAATAAGGAGTTCATGATCTGAGCCACAGTCAGCTCCCAGTCTTGTTTTTGCTAACTGTATAGAGCTTCTTCATCTTTGGCTGCGAAGAATATAATCAATCTGATTTTGGTATTGACCATCTTGTAATGTCCATGTGTAGAGTCTTCTCTTGTGTTGTTGAAAGAAGGTGTTTGCAAAAAAAAAAAAAAGAAAGAAGGTGTTTGCTACGACCAGTGTGTTCTCTTGGCAAAACTCTGTTAGCCTTTGCCCTGCTTCATTTTGTACTCCAAGGCCAAATTTGCCTTTACTCCAGGTAGCTCTTGACTTCCTACTTTCGCATTCCAGTCCCCTCTAATGAAGAGGACATCTTTTTTTGAGTGTTAGTTCTAGAAAGTCTTGGAGGTCTTCAAAGAACTGTTTAGCTTATTCAGCTTTACTGGTCAGGGCATAGACTTGGATTACCGTGATATTGAATGGTTTGCCTTGGGAACAAACAGAGATCATTCTGTCGTTTTTGAGATTGCATCCAAGTACTGCATTTTGGACTCTTTTGTTGACTATGATAGCTACTCCATTTCTTCTAAGGGATTCCTGCCCACAGTAGTAGATATAATGGTCATCTGAGTTAAATTCACCCATTCCAATCCATTTTAGTTCACTGATGCCTAAAATGTCTATGTTCACTCGTGCCTTCTCCTGTTTGACCACTTCCAGTTTGCCTTGATTCATGGGCCTAACATTCCAGGTTCCTATGCAATATTGCTCTTTCCATCACCTGTCACATCCACAACTGGGTGGTGTTTTTGCTTTGGCTCCATCTCTTCTTTCTGGAGTTATTTCTCCACTCTTCTTCAGTAGCATATTGGGCACCTACCAACCTGGGGAGTTCATCTTTAAGTGTCATACCTTTTTGCTTTTTCATACTGTTCATGGGGTTCTCAAGGCAAGAATACTGAAGTGGTTAACCATTTCCTTCTCCAGTGGACCATGTTTTGTCAGAACTCTCCACCGTGACCTGTCCATTTTGGGTGGCCCTACATGGCATGGCTCATAGTTTCATTGAGCTAGACAAGGCTGTGGTCCATGTGATCAGTTTGGTTAGTTTTCTCTGATTGTGATTTTCATTCTGTCTGCCCTCTAATGGATAAGAGGATTATGGAAGCTTCCTGATGGGAGAGACTGACTGAGAGGGAAAATGGGTCTTGTTCTGATGGGCGGGGCTGTGTTCAGTAAATGTTTAATCCAATTTTCTGTTGATGGGAAGGACTGTGTTCCCTCCCTGTTGCTTGACCTGAGGCCAAACTATGGTGGAGGTAATGAAGATAATGGCAGCCTCCTTCAAAAGGTTCCGTTCACTCACTGCTGCAAGCAGTGCCTCCCACCCTGAAGCAGGCCACCGCCGACCCACACCTCCACCGGAGACTCCTGGATACTCGTGGGCATGTCTGGGTCAGTTTTCTGTGGGGTCATTGCTCCTTTCTCCTGGGTCCTTGTGCATACAAGGTTTTATTTGTGGCTTCCAAGTTTATTTGTGTTTCCCCAGTCCTGTGTGTTCTGGTGGTTCTGGTGGGGTTAATGGTGACCTCCTCCAAGAGGGCTTATGCTGTACCAGGTTTGCCATACCCGTAGCCCCTGCGGCTGGCCACTGCTGACCCATACCTCCAAAGGAGACACTCAGACACAGTTCTGGCTCAGTCTCTGTGGGTTGGGTGTGTGTTTTGTGCCCATCTCAGGCAACCAGGTTCTTAGCAAGCACACTGTCCCAGGTGGGCCATGCATCTTAATCACCTCCCCAATCCCGGCTGCTCAGTTTCCCCGAGTGTCCCATGAGAGTACCAGCTCAGGTGTGCTGTATGTCTCCTCTGGAGAGCTAATCTCAGGCTACGACCCTCCTGGTGAATGTCAACCATCCAGGATCTTGGGAAGACATGGTTAGCAGCAAGGAGCCTGCTCACAGTTTGATGGAAGATGCCATCCCTGGGGCTGAGATTGTAGCAGCCCCTTGCCTTCCAGCTCTGACTGTCCCAAGCCTGCCTCTCTGCCTCTGGGCTGGGAAGGGCTGGTAGGCAGTCTGCTAGCTCTCCTTTGGTATTCTCTCTCCTTTGTTCTGTGAGCAGGCCAGGCTGCCTATTAGGTTGTTAGGTTAGAGCCTTTCACAGGAAAGTTCTCCTTTCTGCAGTTGTGGTTAGGCGTGTATTCTGGGGTTATTTTCCTCCTGGTTATGCTGCTTTCTGAGATTCCAGAACTCCCCGCAGACCTACCTGTGAGAGAGTTTCCTACTGTTTGGAAACTTCTTCTCCTTCATGACTCCCTCCCCAGGACAGGCCTCCATCCCTAACTCTTTTGTCTCTCTTTTGTCTTGTCTTTTATATTTTGTCCTACCTCCTTTCAAAGAGAATGGGCTGCATTTCTGGGTGCCTGGTGTCCTCCGACAGTATTCAGAAGTTGTTTTGTGGAAGTTGCTCAGCATTCAAATGATCTTTTGATAAATTTGTGCGGGGAAAGTGGTCTCCCAGTCCTATTCCTCTGCTTTACAAATAGCTGAGAAAAGAAGAGAAGCTAAAAGCAAAGGAGAAAAGATACACCCATTTGAATGCAGAGTTCCAAAGAATAGCAAGGTGAGATAAGAAAGCCTCCCTCAGAGATCAGTGTAAAGAAATAGAGGAAAACAATAGAATGGGAAAGACTAGAGATCTCGTCAAGAAAATTAGAGATACCAAGGGAACATTTCATGCAAAGATGAGCACAATAAAGGACAGAAATGGTATGGACCTAACAGAAGCAGAAGATATTAAGAAGAGGTGGCAAGAATACACAGAAGAACTATACAAAAAAGGTCTTCGTGACCCAGATAACTACAATTGTGTGATTGCTCACCTAAAGCCAGACATCCTGGAATGCAAAGTCAAATGGGCCTTAAGAAGCATCACTATGAACAAAGCTAGTGGAAGTGATGGAATTCCAGTTGAGCTATTTCAGATCCTAAAAGATGATGCTGTGAAAGTGCTGCACTCAATATGCCAGAAAATTTGGAATACTCAGCAGTGGCCACAAGACTGGAAAAGATTCCAATCCCAAAGAAAGGCAATGCCAAAGAATGCTCAAACTACCGCACAATTGCACTCATCTCACATGCTAGCAAAGTAATGCTCAAAATTCTCCAAGCCAGGCTTCAACAGTACGTGAACCATCCACATGTTCAAAGTGGATTTAGAAAAGCCAGAGGAACCAGAGATCGAATTGCCAACATCTGCTGGACCATCAAAAAAGCAAGAGTGTTCCAGAAAAACACCTACATTTGCTTTATTGACTATCCAAAGCCTTTGACTGTGTGGATCACAATAAACTGTGGAAAATTGTGAAAGAGATGGGAATACCAGACCACCTGACCTGACTCCTGAGAAATCTGTATGCAGGTCAAGAAGCAACAGTTAGAACCGGACATGGGACAATAGACTGGTTCTAAATCAGGAAGGGAGTCTGTCAAGACTGTATATTGTCACCCTGCTTGTTTAACTTATATGCAGAGTACATCATGAGAAACGTTGGGCTGAATGAAGCACAAGCTGGAATCAAGATTGCCAGGAGAAATATGAATAACCTCAGATATGCAGATGACACCACCCTTATGGCAGAAAGCGAAGAAGAACTAAAGAGCCTCTTGATGAAAGTGAAAGAGGAGAGTGAAAAAGTTGGCTCAAAGCTCAACATTCAGAAAATAAACAATGGCCTCTGGTCCCATCACTTCATGGGAAATAGATGGGGAAACAATGGAAACAGTGTCAGACTTTATTTTTTGGGGCTCCAAAATCATTGCAGATGGTGACTGCAGCCCTGAAATTAAAAGACACTTGCTCCTTGGAAGAAAAGCTATGACCAACCTAGACAGCATATTAAAAAGCAGAGACATTACTTTGCCAACAAAGATCTGTGTAATCAAAGCTGTGGTTTTTTCCAGTAGTCATGTATGGATGTGAGAGTTGGACCATAAAGAAAGCTGAGTGCTGAAGAATTGATGCTTTTGAACTGTGGTGTTGGAAAAGACTCTTGAGAGTCCCTTGGACTTCAAGGAGATCCAACCAGTCCATCCTAAAGGAGATCAGTCCTGGGTGTTCATTGGAAGAACTGATGTTGAAGCTGAAACTCCAATACTTTGGCCACCTGATGGGAAGAACTAACTGATTGGAAAAGACCCTGATGCTGGGAAAGATTGAAGGCAGGAGGAGAAGGGAATGACAGAGGATGAGATGGTTAGATGGCATCGCCAACTTGATGGACCTGAGTTTGAGCAAGCTCCAGGAGTTGGTGATGGACATGGAAGCCTGGTGTGCTACAGTCCATGAGGTCGCTAAAAGTTGCTCACACGACTGAGGGACTGTACTGAATAATTTTGGGCTTGGTGTCCATTGAAATGATCTTGTATATGGAGTCCAAAAACATCTGGCTTTCAGTTTGTTTGCTGCTCTTTGCTTTGACAGATCACTTAATTTGAGTCCACGGTTTCCTAATTTGTGAAATAAATTTTGGATTTCTAAAATCCCCCTCAGCTTTAATATTATGGGCTAAATGACAGCTGGAACACTTATGTACTCATTCAGCAAATATTTGCTGAGCACCTCCTATTTACCAGGGACTGTGTCAGGTGCTGAGACTAACTGAACAAAACATAGTTTCTGCCCTCGAGACACTTCCAGTTGAAATGTGACAGACAAGTAAATAGGGAGTTTCAGTGAGGTGGAATGAATATACACTGAGAGGGGAGGGTGAGCATGGAATATAATGAGAGCTCACCTTCAGGGAGGGTTCTGTTAGGGAGGACTTCCAGGGAGGATATAGCTCAGTGGGTGAGCTGGAGTCAGCCAGGTGAAGAGGGAGAAAGGAGGTGGGTAGTCAAAGAGAAGGTTCTTCCTGGTGGACGTACAGGGGCCCTCAGGCTAGAATACAAAGCATTACAGAAATGCCATGTGGTGTAGTTGGAGCCAAATGGAAGGAGTGTGGCAGGAGATGGGATGGGGGAGTGTGCAGCGAGTTTTATGCTGTTCTAGAGCTGAGCTTTATTCAGAGGGCATAGAGCCACCAGAGGATCTCAAAGCAGAAGACACCTTCTGCATAGAGAGTGGTTGGGGATGGCCAGGACTAGAGATTAGGCTGTGCTGCAGCAGGCTGGCCGAGGCTGGTGGTATCCAGAAGAGATGGTGAGAAGTGAAATAATGTGAGCAGAACCAAGGATAGGTGATCAGTGAGACCCAGAACATCTGTTGGGGATGAGGGCCCTCTGCTGGGGCTGCTAAGGTGAGTAGCAGGCAGCAAGAGCAGGATTGCAGTGGAAGTTGAGTTTGAATTTGCATATGTTGCTGTGAGGTCAAGGACATGGCTGTGTCCCATGGAAAGTTATGGGTATGATCAGTAACTTTCAGTATGATCAGTATAAAGTCAGTATGATCAGAGGTCAGGGAAGAGGTCTGGATGGCTGCAATTAAGATTGGAGATCTATTAAAATGAAAGTGGTCATCACTGTTTTCATGAACATTAAAAGCATAATAAAGGAATGGTATGAACAATTAAAAAAAGATTCGGAGATCTGAGACAGATGAGGCCAGTGTGGATATGTTTGTTAAGGGCAGAGACAAGCTGACATGCAGTTGATCCCAAGTATCGGACACACAGCAATTGCTCCGTTAGATCTGTGTTTGATGACTGAGAAGAGAGCATGGGGCCGAACTTGGAGTATCCCCGTCATTTACAGCCAACCCAATATATGTTGGATATTAATTTAAAGGACTTCTCCTTTTTCTGTAGGCATTTCAGAGTTTGCGACTTCTCCAGAGAAAGTCAGTGATTACATTTCTCCACTCTTGAACTTTGCTGCAGAGCATGTTCCACGGGCAAAACACAAAGAGACCCCTCTCTACATTCTCTGCACGGCTGGAATGAGAATCCTCCCCGAAAGGTGATCCTCCCCACGAGGGCAGGGCCTGCCAGGCCAGTGGTGGTGTTGGCTGTGGTGGGTTTTCTCCCTTTTCACCCCTCCTCTCCCGCCGCCTCGTCTTCTTCTTCCATCATCATCATCATCAAAAGGAAGACATTAAAAATTCTCTGTTCAAATCTGGAACAGTACCAGACCTATAGTCAGAACTCACAAAATACCTTTTAATGTATTTTTATATGACTGTGAAGAGTAAACTGTAAAGTTGTCATTAAAAAAAAAACCTGATTTTTTACTTTCTTAGTTTAAGGATTGTTTGCAGTTGTAATTCTACATCTAGGAATCATGTAATTTATACAACTTCTGAAAATTCCTTCTTAAACAGTCTTTTCAGTGAATTGTTTTGGTTTTAAATTTTACTTTTTTCACACAGGATATACCAGAGCTATAGGGTTTGGGTTTTTTGTTTTTGTTTTTTTTTTTTAAAACAGAAAAATTTTAGGATTTAATATATTGACATGTAAATTTTGGGATTGTGTTACAGTCAGCAGAAAGCCATTCTGGAAGACCTTCTGACTGACATCCCTGTGCACTTTGACTTCCTGTTTTCTGACTCTCATGCAGAAGTAATTTCAGGAAAACAAGAAGGTTAGTATATTAGTCTTCAGGTTGAAATTTGGGAAGCTATTCCTATAAGTCCTCCCAGTCTTCCACTTTATATACTTTATTAAATTATTCTTAACATCTTAAAATTTGGGAAACCATAGCCTTCAAATATAATTTTTAGATGGTAATATTAGTTTTTAACATGACTAGTCTTTATAATCTAAATGTTAAGCCATTAAAAAATAATTAAGTTTGTCTTCACATTTAGGAAACATATTTTGGATTTATTTTGCTAGAAAAGGTTTGTGTTCCTTGCCTAAGTTATACAGCTTTCTGAAGTTATGATAATTATTGAGCTGTTGGAACCTTCTACTGATTTACTTGCTAGACAAGGGAAATTATTCTTCACTTTGATACACTGAGAAAATCTTCTGTTTTCAAAGAAATAATTCTACTTGAGAATGAAATGGCAAGTCAGTGTAATTATTTGGGGAATAGCTTGTTAGAGATGGAGACCAAAAAGCATTTATTTCAAAATCATCTATCATTTTGCCAAAAATTAGGTGAAATTCACATACTGCCATTGAACTGTTTATGGACAAGCAAGGTAAACAGCTGCTTATATAGGCAGTTTTATATGCCATACAGAAGTAAGGAAATACTATCATGGGAATTGAAAGGAAGGGGACTTTTTTTTTTCCTAGCTAGAAGCATCATGGAGAAAGTGACATTTGAACTGGGCATCAAGGGATAATTATAAACACAGCATGCCAAAGCCTGGTAAGGCTAGGGCTCTGCGAGAGGGATAGGAAGCTCATTCTAGGCAGAAAAAATGATTTAAGTCAATGCAGGTCAGTAAAGCTGCACCCTGGACAGAGGGATAAAAATACTTTAATCTGATGGAATGATGGCCCTTTTGAAAGGTCATGGTAATGTCATAGGTTAGATGGGTCTTGGTGATATCAGCATCATGATGGCATGCGTGGTTCCTTTTCTCTTTCCCCTTTGATTTGCAACTAATCGGACATCCATAACTGGGAAAAAGTGCCTATGCATAGCACACCAGGACACCCAAGAGATCAGTTCATCTGTGCCCAAGAAAGTGGGTGGATTGGAACCCAGAGGAGTCTGCAGAGCCAGGCAGAGGCAGCAGCAGCAGGAGTGGCCCTGAGCCAGCACGACCTCTCTGGCAGAGGTGGTGGAGGGTGAAGGTGATGAGCTGGGATGGTGAATTCACCTGACTGAGAGTACTACAGCTGGAGAGACCACAGCTACTGTGAGCAGAGAAAGGAGAAGAAGGCAGAAAGAACTGAAGAGACAAGTTTCTTGCTGTCTGCTGTGGGATTCTTGCAAGAAGACAGCCCACGGACCTTTGGGGATGTCCTCCCCCACTCAAGGATCCTGTTCTCTTTAACACGCCCAAAGCTCCAGGTGTGAAGCATACATCTCCCCAGCTGTGTCACCATCCATTTTTTTTTCCCTCTCCACTGGCTTTTTTTATGTTCATTCTCCCAGCCTTAGTGATGAGGCCGCTAAGGTAAGAGAAACCAAAAGCTGTGCTGTAGCGCCACCTTGTAGAAAACAAAGAAAGGCTTCGAATTACCAATGTGTTGAATTGTTAGAATGAACGTAAACAAAGCTTAACTTAAATAAGAAAGTCATTCACTATTCAAATGCTGTGACAGACACTTTTCATCAAACTGTGAAAATCAAGTAATGTGATATCACAAGAAGAAAAAAAAAAAACAGTTTTCAAGCAACTAAATTTAGAGACGTGGAGTATTGCAATCTGACTGATAAAGAATTCAAAATAGCTGTTAGGAAGAAATTCAGTGAGCTACAAGAAAACTCAGAAAGACCATACAATGATCTCAGGAATAAAATTAACAAAATAATTTACCAAAGAGGTTGAAATTCTGAAAAAGAACCAAACAAATTGTGGAGCTGAAGAACTCAGTCAATGAGATGAATGCATTAGAAAGCATTGGAAGTCAAGCACATCAGATGGAACAGAGAGTAAATGAACTCATGGGTAAGAATATAGAAATGTTTCAGGTGGAAGAGGAGAGAGAACTAAGATTTTTTTAAAAGTGAAGAACCCCTTAACTATCAGACTTCATTAGGAAAGCCACCATAAGACTCATGGATATCCTAGAAGAAGAGAAAGGGAGAGAAGGGAGCAGAGAGCATTCAGAGAAATAATAGCTAAGAATTTCCAAAACCTGAGGAAGAAGCTGGATATACAGTCCACAGAGCTAATGGAAACACTTTGTTATTCAACACAAAAGACCTTCAAGACACATTAAAACTGTCAAAAGAGTGATGAAAAAAGTTTTAAAGGCAGCCAGGGAAACAAGACAGTAATCTACAAAGAAACCTACTTTAGGCTGTCACCAGATTTTTCTGGGAAAACTCTACAGAGGCCAAGGAGTGGAATGACATATTCAAAGTATTGAAAGAAAAGTTTGCCAGACAAAAATACTCTATCCAGTAAAATTATCCTTCAGATATGAAGGAGAAGGAAAGGCTTTTCCAGATATATTCAGGAACACCGTAGGGCTTTCCTGGTGGCTCAGTGGTAAAGAATCAACCTGCCAATGCAGGAGACACGGGTTCCATCCCTTCTCCAGGAAGATCCCACGTGTCATGAGATCCCACATGTCTGTGTACCACAACTATTGAGCCTGTGCACTAGAGCCTGGAAGCTGCACCTACCAGAGCCCACACACCCTAGAGCCTGTGGTCTCCAACAGGAGAAGCCACGACAATGAGAAACCCACGAACCTCAACTAGAGAGTAGTCCTGACTCACTGCAACTAAAGAAAAGTCTGTGCAGCAGTGAAGATCCAGCACAGCCAAAAATAAATAAATAAATAAAATTATTTTTTTTTAAAAAGAACCCCTTAGAAGGATTATACACTATGACCAAGTAGGATTTATCCCTGGGATACAAGTATGATTGAAAATATGCAGATCAATAAATGTAGTACATCAGTAAAATGAAAGATGAAAATCATTTCATCTCAATAGATGCAGAAAAAGCATTTGACAAAGTATATCCTTTCATGATTAAAAAAAAAAAAGGCCCTTAATAAATTGGGTATAGAAGGAACAGACCTCAGCATAATAAAGGCCATATAGGACAGACTCACAGCTAACATTATAGCTGTTATAATGTTATTATAACATTATAATGTTATAATAACATTGTATAACATTTTTTTATATAAAATGAAAGCATTTCCTCAAAGATCAAGAATAAGACAAGGATGCCCAACTCTTCTTACTCCTATTCAATATAATATTGAAAGTCCCAGCTAGAGCAGTTAGGTAAGGCTAAGAAAAGCATCCATAAAGGAAGAAGTAAATTTAATGCTGTTTGCTGATGATGTATTCATATACAAAGAATTCCAAAGACTCAGTCAAAAATATTAGTGGTTGTATTTGTCAACTATTTCAATAAAGAGGATGCAAAATGAGCATTAGCATTGTTTATGCTAATGATGAAGCATCTAAAAAAGAAAACAGTCCCACCCACAGAAGCATGAAAAATGTGAAATACTTAGGAATAAATTTAACCAAGGAAGTGAAAGATCTGTACAATGAAAACTGCCTAGACTTTACTGAAAACAATCAAAGCCATAACCATATGGAAAGATGTTCTGTAGAGTTGGTAAGTCATCTACAGATTGAATGCAATTCCCATGAAAATACCAGAGACATTATCTACAGAGATAGAACAATCCTAAATTGTGGGTGGCACTGCAAAGGACCCCAGATAGCCAAAGTAATCCTGAGAAAAAAGAACAAAGCCAATCAGGTGTCTGAGTTTCAAACTCTACTCCAAAGCCATAGTAATCAAAATAGTGTGGTACTGGTGCAGAAATAAACACAGCAACCAGTGGAACAGGATAGAGGGCCTGTTATTAAATCCTGTCAGGTAATACTTGAAAAGAGAGCCAAGAAAACTTAATGGATAAAAAATTGTCTCTTCAATTGATGATGCTCAAAAACCTGGAGAAACACATGCAGAGCAATGAAATTGGACCCCTATGTCATGGATCAAATACCTAAACATAAGGCTTGAAGCTGTACAGCTCCTGTAAGAAAGAAAGAAGTTCATCATGGCAATGATTTTTTTGGATAAGACACCAAAAGCAAAAATCAACGAATGGGCTATATCAAACTCAAAAGCTTCTGCACAGAAAAAGAAATAATTAACAAAATGAAAAGATAGCCTACAGAATAGGAGGAACTTTTTGCAAATCATCTTTCATATAAGTGGTTAATATCCAAAATATATGTAAAGAACTCATATGACTTTAATAACAACAAAATCTGATTTAAAAATGGGCAGAAGAACTAAATAGACGTTTTCAAAAGAGGGTGTCAGAATGGCTAGCAGGCACATGAAAAGATGCTCAGTATCACTAATCATCAGGAAAACATAAAACCACAGTAACCTATCACCTCATACCTGCTAGAATGGCTACCCTCAAGAAAACAAGAGATAGCAGGTTCTGATGAGAAGTGGATGAAAAGGGAATCCTTATACACTAGTGATGGAAATATAAATTGGTCCACCACTATGGAAAATAATATGGAAGTTCCTCAATAAAGTAAGTTCTCAGAAATATAAATGCTGTGTCATATGGTACCCCTAATTTCATTGAAAGTAAAGTGAAAGTGAAGTTGCTCAGTCGTGTCCGACTCTTTGCGACCCCATGGACTATAGCCCACCAGGTCCCTCCATCCATGGAGTTTTCTAGGCAAGAATACTGGAGTGGGTTGCCATTTCTTTCTCCAGAGGATCTTCCAAACCCAGGGATTGAATCCAGGTCTCCCACATTGCGGGCAGACGCTTTACCGTCTGAGTCGGGTAGATCTTCCTGACCCAGGGATCAAACCCAGGTCTCCCGCATTGCGGGCAGATGCTTTACTATCTGAGTCGGGTAGATCCCCTGGAGAAGGAAATGGCAACCCACTCCAGTACTCTTGCCTAGAAGAGTCCATGGATGGAGGAGCCTGGTGGGCTACAGTCCATGGGGTCGCAAAGAGTTGCACATGACTGAGCGACTTCACTTTCAATGAAATTAGGGGTACCATATGACAGCATTTATATTTCTGGGTATATGCCCAAAGGAAATGAAAATAGAATTCTGACAAGATACATGTACTCCCATGTTTATTGAAGTGTTATTCACAATAGCCAAGATACAGCAACAACTCAGGTGTTCATCAACGAATTAAAGATGTGGTACATAGAAAAGGTGAAATCTTATGTAACCAAGAGAAAGGAGGAAGGATATCCTTTTATTTTTGACATGGTTGACTTTGCACATTATACTAAGCGAGGTAAGTCAGAGAAAGACAAATACTATGTGATACCATTTATTTGTAGAATCTGAAAAAGTCAGAAACCAGAGTAAAATGTTGGTTACCAGGGGATGGGGGTAGGAGATAAGATTAATGATGTTTAAGGGTAGAAACTTGTAACACTAGATGAATAAGCCATAGAGAGTTAATGCATGGTGTAGTGAATAGAGACAATAATACTGTACTGTAATGATGTGATGATAATATTGCTACAAGGGCAATCAGGTATAAATGTATCAAAGTAACACACTGTATCACTTAAATTTACACAGTGTTACACGTCAAATTTATTCAGTTTTGAAAAGTTGGACAGGTCTTGAATTGTTGGACTCTGGAGTTTGGGCTTTGTTTTATGGATCAGTCCAGTAGAGAATAGCGTGGGTTGGAATGGGAAAGTAGGAACAAGAAGGTCAGTTAGACTGCTATACCAGATTAAATAAAGGCAATAATGAAAACAGGTGAGGATCGGATGTAGAAAATGTTATAAAAAGAGAATCAGACTTGGGAACTGAGTGAGAGCGTGGGATAAAGAAGTGGAAGAATCAGAGTTCACTTGTTTTTAAAACCTTGCACTCGATAGATTTAGCCTCAAAGTGAAAACTCCAGTATTTCAAAACAATCTCCAAATTTCAAAGGAACACTAGGTCCTAGGGAATTATATTTTCAACACATGCAAATGGTATGAAACTACAAAATTAAAAGTTGAGAGTTCTTGGAAAACCACTGGAAAAAGATAAAAAACACCAGTAAAAGTGTATTTCTTCAGATAATGTTTTCACAGCTTGTCGGGATAAAATAAATGTCTGCACAGATCGCACTGATCAGAATTACATAAACTGTTTTTAAACTTTACTCTTCTTAACAATGTCTTTAGGTGTCTATGCTTGGATTGGCATTAATTTTGTCCTTGGACGATTTGAGCATATCGAAGATGGTAAGTACTGTGTTCCCAGTGAATGTGTCTAACTGAACCTCTGTCTTTTTCTATTTCATGCAAAGCGTAGAAAAGGAGCTGAGTCTTGTGACACAGCTGGGTGTGGGGGAGCAGCGTGGGAGGCACTGCTGTCACTGAGTGAACTTGATCTTAGTGGGGAGGAGCGGGTTGGGTCTCCTAGATACCCTGGAGCCCACCATGAAAGCAGGATGACTGTTTGCAAAATTGTGCTTCCCTGCATTTGTTCCGTTCCAATGGATGTTTCTTGTTCTTTCCAGATGATGAGGCAGTAGTGGAAGTTAACATCCCTGGTAGTGAAAGCAGCGAAGCCATTCTTCGTAAAAGAACAGCTGGTATTCTAGACATGGGAGGCGTGTCAACCCAGATAGCATACGAAGTACCCAAAACTGTAAGCTTTGCCTCCTCACAGCAGGTTATTATCTGTACAAATTTCCTTCCTTTTGGTTTGGTTTTCATTTAACATGTCTCCATCCATTTTTGTTTTGTTTTCTGAGTCTGAACACATCTTTACTGTGCTTGCTGAGGGTCCCGCCTTCTCAACCCAGGCGACAGGAGACGGGAGGAAACCAAGGCAAACCTCCACTAAGCCGTTTGTGTTTGTTCATTGAAGTCAGCTGGTTTGTTTTCTGAACTTACGTAGATTTTCCTTTGGTGTGTATGTCAGCCACACACTTGAGTTTTTATTTCTGTTTCCAGTCACTTTTTTTCTCAGCAGGTATCGTAAAACTTAATATAATAGTGTCAGATTTCTTAAGTTGTAATTGGGAAAAATTACTTTTATGTGGGGGGGCAAGGATGTGTGGTCAGACAGCTCTCCACTTTTCTGGTAAAGACTGAGGTTTGTATCCACTGGTCCGGGTTTCTCACCTTGTGATCCACTCTGTCGTTCATCTGCTCCCCTGCCTCTACCTCTAGTTTCCCAGGAGGCTGGGCGGCCTTGTGTAGAGCAGAGGCGGTCCAGATGGGTTCCCAAATTGCTCTGTGTCTTTCGCTCTTCCGTTCAGTTGTAGATTAATACGAGCAGAGAGAGTGGTTAGAAAAGAGTGGAGCTGGACAAGCTTGGGTACATTGTCACCCTGTCCTCTCTAATTGTGGGACCTTATGCAAGTCACTTCACTTTTTTGAGCAGGTCTCTTCAGCTGTAAATGTAAACGCAAGTGTCTCTGACAGAGAATTATTACAAAACTGATTGAGGTGGCACATATAGTATATTTAACGCCCTGCCAGACACCATGTCAACTCAGTAAACATTGATGTGTTTTTGACATGTTTATTAAGCGCCTTAGAAGAATGCTCTGTAAATTCAAGTATTGCAATTTGTGTTTCCTACTTCCCATCCAGGCATGCCTCTAGAAACTATTACACTCTTGGTAAAAAGTCACGTTTTCCCCTCAAAGCAAGAAACTCAGAAAAGCAAATTTGGGAAAAAATACTGAAAAATCAGGAATAAAAATTTCCCATGGATGCATCATCCAAAAAAAAAAAAAAGATAGTGTTTTGGTGTATTTATTTTCATTCTTTTTCTACCTCCTCATAGTTTTTAAAAATATGGTTGTTATAATCTTACTGTTTGTCCAGAGCTTTGTCCTTTATTGAACAGTGCATAAGCATGTTCCTCCATAAACTGCTACCATAATAACTAACCCCTCCCTGGAATTGTGTATTTCAATGGCATCCAGTATTTTCTGTCACAGAATTGCAAAGGACGTGGTTGTGTATAGAGACTTCAATGTTGAAGACTATTTTCATAGTGTGGGATTTCCTGAGTAGATTTACTAGATCACATTGTTAACATTCTTTTTAAAAAGTCATTTTGGTATCACAGATGTGCAGCCCACCTGAAATTTTTTGTCAGGGTTGTCATGTTGAAGTAGGAAAGATGCTTAGAAGGATCCTTGGGAAATGCAGGAGCAAAATGTTTGCTCCTTTTAGATGAGACTCTTTCAGGATCCCTCTTTTTAGAAGGAAGTAATTATTTTTGCTTAAAATACTTAAGTTTGTGGCCCTTACGTCTGCAGGAAGAAGTAGCTAAGAACCTGTTGGCTGAATTTAACTTGGGGTGTGACATTCACCAAACGGAGCATGTGTACCGTGTCTATGTGGCCACGTTCCTTGGGTTTGGTGGCAATGCCGCTCGACAGAGGTATGAAGACAGAATATTTGCCAGCACAGTTCAGAAGAACAGGTAAAGCACCTTCCACTGCTCAGCCACGACTTGGAAATCTAGGTCTGTCCTCATAGAAGACATACCCAGGCGAAGCAGGAGCCCTCAGTCAGCAGAAGAACGTCAGCACTGCTAGCTGTTTACCGCCTGCCCAGCCTGCTGAGCTGGGGAAGAAATTCAAGGGTGCAGGGTCCTGCCTTCAGCCCCAGCCTACCAGGCTCTGAAGGAGGCTCTCACTCTCAGACCCAGGGCTTCACTGCTGGATTAGAGGTCTTGCTCTCAGGATATTAAATACTTTTAAGCCCTGGGTGGTGCTATTCCAGATTGTCAAGTCCTGGGGAAACTCAGTACCTGGGCCACTCGGATTTCCTGGTGGCCCACAGGATGCATTGGTGGCGTTGAGTTATGAGATGGCCTAATGTCGTGGAAACCAGCCTGGGCGGTTATGTGGTAAATACGACTGTAGGAAGAAAGTTATTCATAAGAAAGAAATGATCCAGAAGTCAAAGTTTGTCATTTTAAGCATCTTTAGCAGTAACACTTTTTAAAATGAGTTTATGAATATTTCTGGTATAGAAAATATCAAAAACACCTTATCAATTTAATTTATTTTATGTGTTTAAGTATGTACCAAATATTTATTTAAAATTAGTCCATTAGAACAGAAAAGCTGTTTGGATGAATTAGAAAAACTCTGAAATCTGGGGTTATGTAAAGAGTTATTAATTACTATGCTTTGTTTTGTTTTGATATAACAATTTTGAGGGGAAAAATCCTGATTTATAGAGCTAAATGATAGTGTATTTCTTTGACCAATTTGACCTTGTTGTTGTTGAGGTGTAGTTGATGTACAATATTATATAAGTTTCAGATGTACACCATAGTGATTCACAGTTTTTGAAGTTTATACTCCATTTATAGTTATTATAAAATATTGACTACAATTTAATCTTAATAAACCTGTGGCGGCCTAAACTTTAAGAAAGTCCAAATCAGAGCCATTTAGCGCCTCATTTTCCAGAAACTTACATGTGTGAATAGGAAAAGCAGTAAAAACTTTTTCTTTTTCTGCTCTACATGTTGGTTGAATAATGTTAGGTAAGAGATAGTAAGTAGTCCCAGTTTCTTTTTAAAAATGGCATATTATAGCATACTTTGCTAAAATTATTTTTAATGATATTCTTAAAATAGAAATATTTTATAAGGACATTTAATTTAGAACTTTGGAGAAATACCTTCTTCTGCAGCCCTAATTTTTACTAATTGGTTTTAATGTCAAGAAGGTTGTATAGTGGGCCGTGGAGTGGTACTTCTTAATTTAGACATAGAGCAAGAAAAACCTGTAGCATGAAACATACATTTAGCTCATCCTAGATTTATATAATCATTATAAATATTAGTCATCACTTTTTACATATGTCCTGAATTGAGCCTTCAAATGCATATTTATCTTTGCCATTAGTAATGATGATAGACTTTTTAAATTATTCAAATATTTTAAATTAATGGCAAAGACTTTAATTTATTACATGCACATCCATTTTGAGTTGCCCTGATCTTATGTCAGTTGAGTGTCAGGTAGAAACTTGACTTAATTTCAGTGACTGAATGTCAAATTCAGGTGCCCTCCTAATAGTTCAATACCTTTTAGGCCCATGGGATTTCCTGGTGTCAAACACTAACATAACTTGAGCTTTTCTTTAGCGGTGAAGACACACAGTAGGATGACAGATCTGGACATTTCATTGGGAGGTAGCAAGTGTAGAGCATTTCAGTGAACAATGTGAAGATTTCTACAGGACTTCTCAGAGCCCACAGTACAGTAAAATTGTTATCTGCTGCAGTTGGGATCAATAGTTGGTTAACTTAAAAAATTCAGTTAGAGCAGAGAGTTGTAAAAATAGAATCAACCTCAAGCATTTTGTTCTAACTTGTGTATTCAGTTGCCAATCTTTTGCTCTGGACTAAAAGCTTTTCTTAGGCTGCATCTGTCATTTCTCTGGCAGGCACTGCACCCACTCATTTGATACCATTTTGGCTTTCTTTCAAGAATACCAAAGCCTTAAAGACATCTGTGAAGCAGTTTGATACTACTTTCTGTCTAGATTTTTACTAATTTTTCCAAACTTAAAAAAAAAAATCTTGCTAATACCTAATTTGACACCAGTTTTCTAGCATTTTGCCTTTATCGTATTTTTCTAAGGCATCTGACCCAGCTTTCATAAGACCAGTACCTTCTTTTTACAGTCACATTTCATCTATATATAATTAAAATCACAGGCATTTGCGGCCAAAATGGGGCTGGGAATAACACAGTGAGTGGGCGTTGGACTGCAGTGAACAAGAGACACGGAAGAGCTTACTAACTGTACCCTCAGCGGCGGAGGACATCAGGCTGTGTCACAGGGCACGGAAAGCATCAGTGATCTGACCAGGTGCTAGTTTCACTGGCCCCCATTTAGGTGTCTGCTGTACTCAGGTGTGTGCTATGAATCTCCTGGAGGGGCTCAAGTCTGTGTTTTTCTAGCTTGATTTTTCCTGAAACCCTTTTGTGTTCCACGGGACAGAGTTTGGGAAACACTGACTTGCAGCCACCTTCTTCTTCACAGTTTTCTGTCAGTCTCATGATGAAGTTTCTCTTGGTCCTGTAGACTCCTGGGGAAACAGACCGGACTAACTCCTGACACTCCGTACCTGGACCCCTGCCTACCCCTGGACATCAAAGATGAAATCCAGCAAAACGGACAGACGCTGTACCTGCGGGGGACGGGGGACTTTGACCTGTGCCGGGAGACCATCCAGCCTTTCATGAACAAAACAAACGAGACGCAAACCTCCCTCAATGGGGTCTACCAGCCTCCAATTCACTTCCAGAACAGCGAGTTCTACGGCTTCTCCGAGTTCTACTACTGCACGGAAGATGTGTTACGGATGGGCGGAGACTACGACGCCACAGCATTTACTAGAGCCGCCAAGGTAACTGTCCAGGGAGCTGGTGTAGGCAGTGACAGCCCCAGACTGGAGCAGGACATGGGAGGTGGCAGAAGGCTGTGTGCAGCGCCTTAGCAGCCCTGGCTGGGCCTTGGTTAGGTGAGGGGGACAGTCACAGCAGAAGCCAAAACACCCCCTGTGAGCCAATTTCTGCCCCACTCCATGGACTGCACTGCCATCATGGCTCCCACACGTAATAGTGTAATTCTGGTCCCACAGCTCCTCACAGCTTCCTGCCCTTTGCTGCCAGCACCCCTCTTCTCTTGTTCTCCCTGCCTTCCTGAAAGCCCCCTAGGCTCCAAGCCTGGGCAGTCGCCTCCCTTGGTCCTCTGACCTGTAGGTTCTTGGCTGGTCTCATCTGAATTCATGGTTTGCTGCTGCCTCCCAGAAAGAGGCTCCACATGTGACTCCTGCCCAGTGCCTGCTAGCTCTCACAACTCCAAACAACCCCTCCTGTCTCCCCATTCTGTTCTGCTGTGTTGCCTTGATCATGGCATCACAAGCCATCTAGTCCCCCTCCCCTCCCCCTGTCACTCATCCATCCCTTCCCGTACACCCTGTTACAGCAATCATTAAGCATATTATTATACGTCAGAAATAACTTTTCAGCCTCTGCTCTCCCTGCTTTCTGTCCCACCCTCACTGTCCCAGTCCTGGACTCTGTCACTTGCACCATTGCAGGAGCCTCCCTCTGGTGCTCCTGCTCTGGTCTCCCTCCCATTATTCATTCTCCGCACTGCTCCCCAGTGTTCTGTCTGAAACCCAAGTCTGCCACCTGGTCTCCTTTTCAGAGTCTTCAGCGTTTCCTCTTGCTTCTAGGATGAATTTCAAATACCTTAGTGTGTCTGCTGCCCCCGCCCCCGCGTGCGTCTCCCCACCCAGCACTTTATGCTCTAATCGTATCAGAGATTTGTTTCCCTCCTGTCAGCGCTCCCTTCCATCTTGTCTTCAGCCGTGGTGTTTCCTCTGCCTGACAGGCGTCCTAACCCTCTCACCCCAGGCTGAGCACCATATTTTCTGTGTCCCCTGTCTTGAGTTTCACTGCTTCTCTGAGCCTCAGTTTCTTTACCCTTTAAACAGAGTTTAGAATAGCAGCCATGTCAAGGAGCTGTTTTAAGCATTACATTCAGAAAAGGTGCTGACGCAGTGTTCAGTAAGTCTTAGCTCTTAATATATACCTCTGTACAAGTGACATCAGGAAAAGGTGGCATCTCTTTCCCATCTCTTGTAATCATCCTGGTGTGCCCAGGGGCTTTCCTAGTGTCTCACATGGTAAAGAATCCGCCTGCTCATGCAAGAGACTCAGGAGACCCAGGTTTGACCCCTGGGGCAGGGAGATCCTCTGGAGTAGGAAATGATTACCCACTCCACTAGTCTTGCCTAGAGAATGCATGGACAGAGGAGCCTGTAGTCCCTGGGTTCGCAAAGAGTCGGACATGACTGAGCAACTGAACACACACACTGAGTTCCCAGAATACCATGTAGCCATGGACCTAGGTGTTAAGTCTGAATCATCTGAGGTACAACTTCACTTTTCCAAAATCTGTGCCAGTCACATGCAGTCACGGGGGGAGAAACTCAGCAGTTTGGAAGAGGTTGCTTGTGGGCAGTGAAACTCTCTGTAACAATGATCTTGACCAAAATTTAAGATGAAAAACAAGCATTGTCTCTCTCATCAGTGAAGCATTCACGGAGTGTGTGTGTCATGTCCTTGTGGGATATGGACATACATTAAGCTTGTGTTTCCTAATTGGAAGGATATGTTCATTATGAATATGAATTTGGTCAATACTTTTTTTAAATGAAAAAAGTTTAATAAACTTTTACTAGGGATATACTTGGGGTGAAATTTCTTTCAGGATTATTGTGCCACGAAGTGGTCGATCCTGCGGGAACGCTTTGACCGAGGACTGTATGCCTCTCACGCCGACCTCCACAGGCTCAAGTAAGTCATGGACAGAGAGCCCAGGGTACGTTGAAGAAACTGTGTGTCCAGTCTTGGCCCCAGTCTACCTTTGCGTCCTCATCGGTCCCTGCTCTTCCACATCTGCCCAGGGTCCTTTCAGATGGATGGCAAAGACTTGCCCAAACATGTCTTGCAGTCTTGGACTCCGTTTTGGTCTTCCTTCCACCTGGGATTCTCCTGTGCATCTTTTGCCATTGATGCGCTGCCCAGAGGTCAGAGGTCAGAGGTCAGAGCTTTTTTCCTCTGTCCACTCAGCCAGGCTCTGTCCCTCTCTCCGAGTCTCCAGAGCCCTCATTATGACTCTGGCACATTTATCATATTCTGTTTTGTTTTATGACATTTGTTGCTTTTTAAAAATCCTTTGCTTAACCACATTGGCTATGTTATTATTTATGATGATATTGTATTACTTGCTTAGCCCAGCACTTTGCAAAAAGCAAGCCTCTGATAAATATTTAAAATCATAGACTATCAGAGCCAAAAAGGACCCTCCCATGTTCTCATTATATAAAAAAGAAACTGAAGTTCAAAGAAGGTGACTCTTGCTCAGTATTTATTCAGAAAGGAGTTAAATGATGGAAAGCCGAAGGGGAAAAATCTCTCATGGGCACCACGTATTAAATTACATAGAGATCAGGTTTCATGGGCGAATCAATTTGACAGGTGAAAGATGTGGGACAAGGAGTATAAACCAAGCGAATCAGCTGGAGATGCTGATTTGGCCCTCAGGACCAGCCTCGTGAAGTCCATCACAGAGGGCAAGATCAACCACAGGGGTGTGTTTGGACCAGTGACTCAGTCCCCTTCATGTCTGTGCCATTTGTAGGTATCAGTGCTTCAAATCTGCCTGGATGTTTGAGGTGTTCCACAGGGGCTTCTCGTTTCCTGTCAACTACAGAAATTTAAAGACAGCCTTGCAGGTTTATGACAAGGAGGTGCAGTGGACTCTCGGAGCAATCCTCTACAGGACCCGCTTCTTACCCTTGAGGTAAGGCTGGGCATCTGGTAACAGAAATCCAGCCGAAGGTGCTTCTCTGCGTCTAAGGGATCGTGGTAGCGTGGGTGTGGGCTTTGGGGCGTTGTTAATGCTGGCTGAGGGCAGATTGGGAGCATGGCGGGGTTGGAGGGGTGGGGAGGGAGGGCTTCTGACTTGGTCTTCCACACTGGTGCATCCTCCCCTCCCATTGTCATCAGCTCTCTGTTCCCTAGCCCCGACACAGAGGGGTCCATTCTAGGGTCCTTAACCCTTATGGCCTTGGACCACTTCCTGAAATCTTGCTTTTAGTGCATAATATAAATGCAAAAGTCTATAGAGGAAACTGTTATATTGCAATATATTTATCAAACATTACAGAAGACAAACTTGTGATTTGTAGTGTATGTTCTTCCTTATTAAAACCTTAGATAGCAAGACCTGGCAGCAGAATTCATATTTTCTGGAATTTCAGTGTAGTGATACCTGTTGATAGTATTTTGAGGCATCTGCAGAACACCCCAGTGTGATGGAAAAGATCTGTGAGTTGTACTAGGAACTCACATGTCCTGCTGACACTGTAGTGGTCTTTGTCTGCATTCACATTCAGTGGAAATACTGCATTGCAGCCAGAGTCATAAAATAAAGACATGTCTTCTTCCCCTTTCACATTCAGACCTGGCTGTCAGTTGACCCCCACATCAGAACCCTGGTTCACAAATAAATGTATTAGCTGCTTTTGGTTTTGTTTTTCCCTTCATTTAATTAAGCCTTGCCCAGCAGCATATTTAGCTGGGTTAACAGCAGAAACTGAGAAGTAGGTGTTACTGATCACAAACATGTGCTTTGATTCCACATGGCTTCTGTGTATTAGTGAAACACAGTTCTAACTTTCTCTGATTTTTGTTACCCAAACCAGAGTGTTGGTAAAATACACTTTCATGTGTTACCATTTTCATACTCAGAACCACCCTCTGCTGGGCCGCATTATCCTTTATTTTAGAGGTGAGGGAACCGGGTCTGGGAGACAGAGGTGACAGTTTCTGTCTGGTCCTAAACCAGGTCCCCCCTGCCCGGTCCCTGGGCACCGTCACCTTGCATCTGCTGCCTGCCTAGTTAGCCGTCCTGTTTATTCTTGTTCCCCGGGGCAGAGACATCCAGCAGGAGACCTTCCGGGCCAGCCATGCGCACTGGCGGGGCTTCTCCTTTGTGTACAACCACTACCTGTTCTCCGGCTGCTTCCTGGTGGTCCTGCTCGCTATCCTCCTCTACCTGCTGCGGCTGCGGCGCATCCACCGGCGGGCCCCGCGCAGCGGCTCAGCTGCCGCAGTCTGGCTGGAGGAAGGCCTTCCGTCCCAGAAGATAGCTGGTACCTTATGAACCGGACTCCGAGCCCCCAGAAGACTCTACAGGAAAAGCCATTTTTGCCTCAGGGTTTCTCCTCTTCATTCTCACGTAGTTTTGCTTTTCCTTTTCCTTTTTGTTCCTTGAAACAAAACCAAACCCCACTGTTAGTAAACTCCACTCTCCTAGAAGTATTGCGTCCAGCTGTTCTGTGTACAGCTTTGAATGGAGGAGTCAGGAAAAGGGAGCATCACTTCATTTTTGCTGCATAGACTGTCTGACAAAAATTACAAAGATTTTGGGTTGTTCTCTAAGGCATATTCGATTTTAAACAGATGCACTTTGATACTGGAGGAAAACAGCAGGCTGTCCTCTGTCAGGGGAGTTGGAACTGAGGGGTGACGCTTTCACAGAACCAGAACACGTTCTCACTGGACTGATCATCCCTGTTTCTGTCTTGAAAGCTCTCACCTAAAGAGGGAGATGCTTAGTTTTATTTATTGTTCAGGGCTCTTACTGTTTATTTTCTTGGCAGGTTTAAAAAACCAGAACCATTTATATCCACAGTAGGTAGGTATAGGCACCAAGAGGTAGCAGTTTTTAAAATTGATAGGAAGAGACCTGAAAAAATGTGAAAATGACCAGAGTGCTGTGTGTGTGTGTGTGTGTGTGTGTGTGTGTGTATGTATGTGTATGTGTGTGTGTGCGTGTGCGCGCGCCCAACACCAATGGGAGAGAGTGAGAGAGTACAGTGCTGTCACTTTTAAAAGCACATGCTTCAGAGTCTACTGTTGCATTTCATTTCATTTAGAAAAAAATCAGTCCTCGATACCAACCACAGGCAATTACTTCCTTCATCCCATCTTTCAGCACCCTTAGAACACTATGTTTTTGACTGAGTTGGAAAATTCATAGTTTCACTGGTTTTAATGTTGTTAGAACTGGAGCTGGTGTCTGCCAACTGGCATGTCTGTATTTCTCATTCATTTGTGGTTATTTAATTGTGCTCTGGTTTCTTCCACCTACAAGTTGGTATCCCTCCTGCCCTCGTATTTCAGAGACTTGGCTTGATTGTTGTGGTTGAGGTAGTCCTGGCAGGGCCACTGTAAAGCCACAGGACTAAGAGAAAGAAGAATCAACTCACATTTTGAGGAAAACAAGTTTGACATCAAACAAAAATCTAAAAAGTCTGTGAGATGGGTGGTTTTTTACCTATTTATTTAGTTCAGAAACTTTGGACATTCTCATACATAGTTTTTTAGATGATGGGGTGTGTGTGTGTGTGTGTGTGTGTACACATGCATGCACGCCCCTAGACTATTTCTTAATTCCACAACAGGTAAATCCATCTAGTTGGTAACAGATTTATATTTTGAGAGTCATCAGCTGCTTTTTAAAAGAAACACTGATGAGAGAAAGAATTCAGGTTCTTAAGCCCTTATTTAATTTAGAAAAAAAATTGGATATTCATCTTGTCTAGTAATTACTTAAAAACCTGACATACTATATGTTGATAACTTAAGAGATTACAGATTTAAAAAAAAAAAAAAAAGAGATTACAGATTTATGAAAGAAATGCAAATCCTCTGATCCTGCTCTTCGAAGTGAACATTCTAACAATGGAAAAATTGTTGGTAGAAAGTTTGCCTCTCAGATATCAAGAAGGTTGGAGGAGCTAGATGGTGTCATAGCATCTCATGTGTAGAGAGACTTAAGAGAGGATGGAGACAGGTATTTCTCGAAAAAATCCAGCCTCTGAAATGCTGATCTCCACCTGTTTAATTCCTTGGTTCCTGGTAAACACTGTTCTTTTTCAAGGCACAGCCACACCGTGAGCTGTGTCGTGAGTACCCCAGGGGTAGAGAGCTGGCATGCTTCTCCTTGGCTTCTTAGAGGGGTTGCCCTGCGGACTGTAGGTGGCATTAGTGATGAACAAAAAGTAAGTTTACACGTTAGCTTTTCTACCACCAGCCATGTGGAGTAGTAAGGCCCTAACCTGCAGGATGAAAATTTCCCAGTACCTGGAATATGTGATTTTGCCTTTCAGATCACGACAAGGATAAGCTAGCACAGGTTGGTTTAAGTGGGCGTAAATTAAGACCTCCTACGGTAAACAGCCACTTTTTAGATAAAGGGTGCTAATGTGGTCCAGCTCTGTATGTTTGGGGAGTGCAGCAGAGACCAGCATGGAAGATCCATGCTTGACATCCGTCTGCCAGGACCTATCTCAGTCTCCAAAAGGAGTCCCCAGATTAGGGTCCCAAGGCACAGTGGTCTTGTACTTTGCATAGTTCGGAGCTGTGTACCCCATCAAAGAAATCCCAGCAGAGGCTTGGCAAGCCATCACCCACAGGGAAAATCTGGGAGACTCTTGAGCTGAGAATGTGTTTTCAGTTTTTTTGAGGTCATTAAAGGAAAAGTAACCGATAGACACCAGAGACTACATGTGACCTATAGAGCCTCAGACACTTACTCAGTGTCCCTTTAGAGAGGACGCTGCTGAGCCTCCACAGAGGGTCCATTCAAGAACGGATATCCAGTGCCTTCTCTCTATTTAGAGAGGTCCCTGCGACCAGCGTGAGCACAGAAAGAAGGGCCAGAGACATGACCAACTGCAATCTGAAAATAGTTGTGGATGTGCCAGAATCTCACTCATCTTTTTCTCTAGGTACTTTTCAAGATTGGTTTTCTAATAAACCAGATAACATATTCCCCCCTCCCCCAACCCAAATTTAAAACATGCTGTTGGGGGGTGGGCGCTCACTCTGCCCTGTTGTGACATCAGCAGGCACAGGAGGGGCCTAATTCTGGAAGCAAAGAAATAATGTCAATTAAGGGCTGGCTAAGAAGGCAGTAAAGTGTGAACACTTTTAGTGACAGAAAGCAGGAGAAATCAGATGGGTGGGAGGGAACTTGCTGAAAGCCTCGAAAAGAGCAGTGTTCTGTGTTAGCTTTCTGTTGGGTGGAAAGATTGCTCAAGTAAACGCTTCTGTTCATCATCCTACCTGTGCTGCTCCTTTTTAAACCTCCAGAGAATGTTCTTGAATATTTTACAGTCCCTGCAATGACATCACAGTAAAAGTACAAACAGACTGATTGGTCCCAGTGGTTTTTGCACATTCTCGCCCTAAACCACTGGCTTTTTGCAGCTCCCCAGCTGGAAGCTGGGGAGACCCCTTGCTCTCCTGTCATCATACCTGTGCACGCAGGTGGGAAAGCTCTAGAGTACCTGGTGTTTAAATCTGAAACTCAGATTTAACATAGGATACTTCTCCATCTAAGAAGCATGCACCACTTAGCAAGAAACTCAAACAGGCAACTGCGTTTTCCAAGCTTTTTTTAAAAAAAAATCAGCTTTAGAATATTGTGTGGTTACGTGCAATGAGTGCAGCAGAACTACCTACAAGTAAATTATTTAGTTATTTATTTCTCTTTCAGGGTTATGTTTTTTTACGTTTTTATTGATTGTCCTCTTCCGTAGTGAATGAGGTGACCAACCAAGGAGAATTCTGTGTTCTGTTACTGAGATTTTATTTCGAGGTTAGGAATTATACAAACTAAGGGAGCATCTCTAAATGTTTTTGATTTAAATGGTGTTTTCCATTCAAAGAATAATTGCCCTCGGGCAGTTGTGCTGTTGTATCATTTTCTGTGTTTGGCAGCCTCACCCTGCGACACTCCAGAGGGATGGGTGCTGAGAATAAAATGGAAGTTCATCTGATGGCCCATAGGTTCTGTGTGAGCTTGCTTGCTTGTGATTTGTAAAGAGATTTTCCTCTGATGTTTGAATCTTGTTACCTGTTAGAATGCTTAGTTGAACTTGAATCTCAATTCAGTAAAATAAATTGTCTGAGTCTGACTACACACTCCATGCGTTTGCTGTATTTGACAGGCGTGGTGGAGGGAGGGGTCCCGGTGTCCTTCAGCTGGAAACCCAAATATATAATGAGTAGAAACATTCACCACGGTGTAATACTAAGCTATTCATCAACAATAAAGGCCATTGAAAGACTACTGTTTATATAAGATTGTCATTTTAAAGGACCCATTAACTATATCTCTGGTGGGTCAGACGGTAAAGAATCTGCCTGCAATGCAGGAGACCTGGGTTCAATCCCTGGGTTAGGAAGATCCCCTGGAGAAGGGAAAGGCAACCCACTCTGGTATTCTTGCCTGGATAATCCCATGGACAGAGGAGCATGGTGGGCTACAGTCCATGGAGTCGCAAAGAGTCAGGACTGAGCGACGGAAACACATTAACTATGTATATACATAAAAGGAAAAGAAATGATCAAATGTTATGCATTTTTGTCTTATAAGTAGTAAAATAATTGCTGACCTTATATTGCACCATTTTACAATTAGATCTAAGTTTAAAACCATTGGCTTTTTTTCCAGAGAAGCATGAATCCCGTTATTAATGTTGCCAGCAACTATTAGAAGCTACCCCTATTTTTCAGCTGTTTGAGAATATCTAAATAGGGCTGCAGGAGGAAGGACCTGAGCCATAACCTGAAAATAGATGTTAAGAGACAGATGGAAAGGAAGGGGACCGGCTGTTAAGAACAACAAAAATAAAAGCAGGGCAGGTTCGGGGGAGGCAGAACCAAGTGGGAATGTTGGAGGGCAGTGAGTGCAGGGCAAGGAACCAGCCAGTGAGCACAGGAAGGAATGGTAACGTTAAAACCTGCTTAAATAATTCTTGAGGCAACGCAGTGAACACAGGCCTCTGTGCCTGAGGGTAAATAAATTATATCAAAGCCTTCTAGAGATGTCTACATTTTATTCCACTTCTTGGAAGAGAAATAAGTGCCTGTTTCCAGCAGACTGCCCTTGTTAACAGACCTGCAAGGCAACAGTTTTGGGTTTTGGTTTTTCATCTGTTTCTGATCCCCCATTGAGTTTGGAATGCAAAAGTGGATCTTTTTTTTTTTACCCTGAGATCCCAAAATGCTAATGGATTGCACAGAGGGGTTTGTGGTGCTCTCACTGTCCTGGGAGCCGGGAATGTCATCTCTGTCTGAGACAGAGTATCTTCTAACCGAAAGTCATCAAAGACACAGGAGCTTAGGAGCGCCCTTTCTCCCAAAGCCCAGTGTGTATAGATTGGGGCTTTGCCTGGAGCTGAGCCTCCCACCCAGAGGAAATCCTACACCCCAAGGGTCCTCTCCAGCCCCGTCCTGTCTGGGAGCCTGCTGGCCCCAGCCTGTGATCTGCTGCCTGTTGACAAAAGGAGAGTTGATTGAGCTGTCACGTTTCCCTTTGTCCTCAGCATGCTCAACTCTCCCTCCTGCTCTCTGTTAGTGCATCCATTAAGGCTGACGAGAACCTGGCTGGAGGTCGAACTTCTTGGACTTCTATCTGCGCCCATCACCTTTGATCCTGTCTGGCAGGTGGATTGCATCCGGGCTCCAGACTTCACGGCCACTTAAACATTTCTGTCAACAGCCCCATTGTGTGTCCGAGCGCCAGACAAGAAGGCTCAGCCTTAAGACTTGCACCCTGAGGAAAACTACTGAAACCCCCTCACTGAACAGTGGTGGTGATGGGTACAGAAGATGGACTTCGTATTTAAACACAGAAACTCAAGGAAGAGAAAAAGGATTATATTTGAGAAAAGGAGAAGAGGGAAAAGTTGGTCTATGGCCAGGTTCACTGGAAGACTGAGCACCCCCTTAATTCCCAGTGTGGGACGAACTCTTTCACTGTATTATTTCTAGAAAGTCCCAGACTGGCTTTGCTCACTGTCCTCCTGGGTTTATAATGGATAATTTTGATACCATCTTCCACCCTTTTCATGATAATCAGAGTCTGAAGGAGGCAACTTTGGAAGCATTAATCCTCCTCGTGCCTGTGATAACACGTGACTTAAACTGCAGGGACCAGACATAGCACTTTCTCCTGAGAGTCCATCTCCACCTGGCACAAGCTTAATTCATTACCTAGATTTTAGATTCAAAAAGACAGACACACATTTAATGGGCTCTACCCAGCCTTGTAAAGTTTGTTATTTAGGTCATGGCAGCAAAACAGAATTTTTTGGAAGCTCCTGGCCATTGTCCATAATGTTCAAATGACACTATCCTCTTTAGCCTTCTGTGGCCTTGCTGTCTATCAGTCTATCTGCTCCATCTCTAAGTCCCCTTGAATGTGGATCATGAGGGGGTCTTGTGTTTACTTTCTGTATTTCTGTTTATGTCTAATCCAACAAAGAAAACCCCACACAGCACCTACTGTTTCATAAATATTTGTAGTATAAGAAAAAAAATCTGGTTTCTTTGTCAAGGCAGTAGTAACTCTTTAGGTTCCTAGGATTTGCAATATAAATAGTTTATACATCTTTTATTCAGTCTTCTTTCTGGATGACAGAGTCTTATTCAAATTTAAAGCCATGTACAGTTTTACATTTTATTTTTTAATATAAATTTATTTATTTTAAGTGGAGGCTAATTACTTTACAATATTGTATTGGTTTTGCCATACATCAACATGAATCCACCACGGGTGTACACGTGTTCCCCATCCTGAACACCCCTCCCACCTTCCTCCCCATACCATCCCTAATTGAGTGTGGGTGGCTTTTAGTTTTGAAAATTTTTCTTCTTTGGCTTACTTTCTGCACAGATGCTGGATGCATTTCCTTTTGTTAGTTTCATGTTCAGTACTAACTAAAGGTGTGTTAGACACCTTTCACGTAGGTGACAAAGCTAGACAGCGTTTTAAAAAGCAGAGATATCACTTTGCTAACAAACTCCATATAGTCAAAGCTGTGGTTTTGCCAGTAGTCATGTACTGATGTGAGAGTTGGTCCATAAAGAAGGCTGAGCATTGAAGAATCGATGCCCCTGAACCGTGGTGCTGGAGAAGACACCTGAGAGTCCCCTAGACGGCAAGAATACCAAACCAGTCAATCCCAAAGGAAATCAACACCGAATATTCATTGGAAGGACTGTTGTTTAAGTTGTTTGGTTCAGCTCAGTTGCTCGGTAAGTGTCCAACTATTTGCAACTTCATGGACTACATCACACCACGACTCCCTGTCTATCACCAATTCCTGGGTCTTACTCAAACTCATGTCCATTGAGTCAGTGATGTCATCCAACTATCCTCTGTCATCCCCTTCTCCTGTGTTTGATCTTTCCCAGCATCAGGGTTTTATTCTAATGAATCAGCTCTTCACATCAGGTGGCCAAAGTATTGGAGCTTCAGCTTCAACATCAGTCCTTCCAATGAATATTCATGATTGATTTCCCCCAGGATTGACTGGTTTGATCTCTCTGCAGTCCAAAAGACTCTCAAGAGTCTTCTCCAATACCACCGCTCAAAAACATCAATTCTTCAGTGCTCAGCCCTCTCCACAGTCCAACTCTCACATCCATACATGACCACTGGAAAAACCACATTTTAAAGCTTTATGTAGAAAAACTTAGAAATAAATTCAAGTGGTTTCCTTCCTTCTTTACCATGTAGTCTTGGAAAAAAAGGAAAAAGAATCCCTAAATTAGGTATTGATAAGTAGAGGTAAATTAAGATGGGTGTTTTACAAATTGCAGCTTGGAGAAAATTTCTGTATGTGATCATATTCTAAGCATAGCTTCAGATTTTTTTTTTTCCTTTTAAAATTGTTCTAAAGTTAATCATCTTTTAAACCCCACCCCCAAGCACCAAATGCAAGGGGAGGGTAAGG